>NC_091981.1:31568028-31872002 GCF_044704955.1 Pristiophorus japonicus | reverse complement strand
GAAGTCACGATGCTCGTCAGAAAATGTAGCATTCCTGAATGGGCAGCCACTGAGCATCTTGCAGAGAAATAACTGCAAAGAGGTTTAATGCCCTTTGGATTGATTCAGCTTTTGATTTTCTTGGCTAACAATGACCATTGATTCTGATAGCAGACAAACACTTAGGGCTAGACTTTCCATTTTGTTCGCTAGGTAACCCAAAAAATAGGCAATGTTGCAGCCTTCATGATTGTTGGAACATCGTCCATTTTTTGGATCGCGATTTTCGGCTCGGCGATAGCCTAGCGATGTGAAATGGGCAAAGCAATAGCCTAGCGATGTCACATCGCTCAGCGATAGCCCAGCAATGGCGAAGGGTACGCAAATTTATTTCTTTCTTTCTTTTTGTGGCCATGTTTTCCCGCGTTTTGGGAGGTCAGGGGTCATCCACACATGCGCAGAAGAAGGAGAGAGAAGAGAGATAGAGAGAGATAGAGAGAGAGGAGGAAGGCAGAGACAGAGAGGTGAGAGAAAAGAGAGAGAGAGAGAAAAAAGACAGATAAATATGTCTGACAGCGATGAATGCGGGAGAGATGTGGAGACGGGGAGGAAGAGGGCCAAACCCTTCTCCGAGGAGGCCAACGAGGCCCTCGTGGCGGAGGTGCACTCCCGCTGGGCCTAATTGACCGGGGTGGGGCAGAGCGTGGTGGGAAACCAGCACCACGGGAGTACCGCAGGTTATGGGGCGAGATAGCCGAGGTCGTCTCGCCTGCGTCCCACGAGCCCAGGGACTCCAACCAGTGCCGCAAACGCTGGAACAGCCTCGTCGCTTCAGCAAGAGTAAGTACGACTTTATCTTTTAATGATGCACATTCTAAATATAATAATCATTATAATGGTAATTCTCATGGATTGAATGTAAGCTTGTTATTCTAACTTATATAATATATATCATCCCCACTAAGAACAGGACAAGGCCATGAACTTGCGCCTGTTTTAAGTCTGTCTGGCTGCTGTCACTTACACAGGGACCCAGCATAGACTGGGGGAGAGCTGCCTTTGCTCGCTGTCTGGCCTGGGACACTTTTGGACATCAGCTACTATCATTGAAGTGTGGACACAACCGCTATTAGTATATAACATTTGAAACTGTTGTGTATAAATGACATAACCTAGTCAAGTAGCTTACGCCATGCTCTATTCACGTTCGCAGAAGAAGATATCTCATAATCGGGCTCAGCAGAGGTGCACCATCCGTGGTGTTGCTGGACCATCGCATGCATCACATGAGTAATGTGTCAAGCAGTGTAAGAGCTATGTCACATCATTTAATTCTCATATCATAGACGAATGATATCTTGTTTTGCATGCAGCCTCTGAGCGACTCTCTGCCACGCTCAGGTCGACAATATAAGAACATAAGAGCAGTCCATCTGGCCATCTGCCTCTTCTCTGTCCGCACCCCATAAACCCTCACTCCCTTATCATTCGGTCTATCTGCGACTGATCCAGTCTCCACAGCTCTCTGGCGCAGCGATTTCCACATAGATGTACTGCCATAGATACCACCATATGATGCATTAATATGTAACGTTTCTCTGTCACATTTATGGGATTAGTGCTGTTCCTCCTACGTATGCCAGCGCGGTGCAACATTGCTTTCTGCTCTAATAATCTCAATTGTGTCTTGCAGCTTTACCAGCTCCAGAGGCGCAACGGGAGGACAGACGCTCACATGGACCTGATCCACTGCGCGGGTGGTGAAGAGGAGGAGACCACCGAGCCCGAGGAGGAGGAGGAATACCTGGAGACAGAAGAGGATGCCCCTTGCATCCCTCTGTCCAGGGAACCTGCGGCCATGATGAGGCTCCCAACTGAGGAGGGACCGGAACCAAGCGGCATGCAGTTGGCGATGCCAAGGCACATATTGGTGCTGTTCTGGACCCCACAGAGGCCGGGTCACTGGCTTGAGCAAAAGCCTATCCTGGAAGACCGCGTGGAGAGGCTGGCACGACTGTGCAAGGAGTCGGTCGCGATCCAGCGCGAGCAGCTCCAGGTGTTTGTGGGGTTAATGCAGGAATTCTCCCGGGTGTCTGCTAATCAAGCAGAGGCGATGCAGCAGATGATCCTGGAGTTGCGTGGAATCTCCGCCTCCAACCATGCCATGCGGCATGTGTTCTTGGCGATACACGGCGCTGCAGCCCGAGCTCCCGTGACCACAAGCACCGGCACACAGGCGGGTCGGGCGGATGCACCACCTCCTGACTCGGAAGGCGATTCCCCTGGTTTGTCTTCCCCTCTAACAGCCCCCCAACGGGCGATCGTCCCAGCATGTCCCCCACCATGGCAGGAAGTCTTGCCATTGCCCACTGCATGCAGGCTTCATAGCAGTACCCGGGGAACGAAATAGATGGGTGAGGCAATGACACCGGGGTGTGCAGGATCTGGAGGGAAAAGTGGCCGCAGGTAGGGAGGGGGTTGCACTCTTTTTAATATTGTTCCTATTGTTCACATTTATTGTTGATGTTGTCATTTCACTGTTGGGGTGTGGGTGGGGGGGTGGGGGGAGCGATGGTTGGGGTGGGCGGTGGGAGGGTGTTTTGGTGTTTGGAATTGAAAAATGACATTCAAAAGTTGTCATTTTATTAAAACCATTTTATTTCACTTTACAATTGTTGTGCAGTGTCTTCTAATAACTTAAGTTAAAATAGAACATTCGTGCAACTGTTGTTAAACAATGTCCAAGCCAGACCAAGTAAGTATGAAACATCTATTTATATAAATATAAGAAAACATCTAATTATGAGCGTATCTATCTTTAAAAGGCCCTTAAATAATTCACAAGCTATCTAAGCCCTTGTTTAAGAGGCCTCCTGTCTTCCTCCGACGTTCAAAATGGCGTCCGTAGTGCCCAGTTCTGTGAGGAAGGCCAGGCAATAGCAACTATTCTCCAGCGATGTTCTCGGCGAGCAATCAGCCCGGCGATGTGCCAGCGATGTGCTGAAAGTTGGGCTGGGCGATGTGTGGGCGATCACCTCAGCGATCACTTCGGCTATGTGAGCCGAAAATTGCGCTGAGCGATGTGCCAGCGATTAGCTCGGCGATGTGTCCCAACTTTCCATTTTTGGGCGATATCAGCCCCTTTTGGGTGATATATGGGCACTACCCAAGCGATGCGAAGTGGAAAGTCTAGCCCTTAGTATGTTCATATAATGGCATTCTTGTCTGCAAATACAGAGGACATATAACTATAAGCAATAAACCATTTAAAATAAGTGGGTTAACATCCCAGTTAAAATAACGGATCAAGGGATGTCACTTTATTCATCAATCATTGGAATATAAATACATGGAATTTCTAGCTTTTGATTTCTTTATTCACACTCGAGATACAGGTGCTGCTATCCCATTTATTTCCCATCCCTAAGTGGTGGTGGGCTTTTTTCTCGAACAGTTGGTAGAGCTTTGATACAACTGAGTGGTTTATTAGACCACTTCAGAGTGTAGGTAAATGTCAACTGTCATTGGTATGGAGTCACGTATAGGCCAGACTGGATAAGGATACAACGTTTCCCTCCCAAAAGGCATTAGTGAACCAGTTGGATTTTTACGACAATCCGACAGCTTCATTTTCACTTTTACTACCGTGTCCTAACTCGCACCAAGTCCCGCTCACCCATCATCCTTGTGCTCGCTGACTTAGATTGGCTCCCAGTTAATCAATGCCTCAATTTCAAAATTCTCAGAGCACAGCACACCATGACCATTCTGGACATCCTGGCTGGTGCGTACTGAAGGACGCTTCCAGATCTGTCTAAGCACCTGAAGCGCATCTTCAGCATGCCGATGGTTTGTTCGAACACACATCTGGTGGTGATATAGCATTCAATGTAGCACTGTTGGGCTTCATTGGTCGGGTATCATCAGCCAAGTTTGAAGTGAGTCTCCCTTGTCTCCCCTTAAGTCTGCTTGCAGGTCCAAAGACATCATGGAGTTTGAGCTGCCACAGGACAAAAGCATTAAGGGAATCTTGCACATGCCGGCAGAATATCTTTATGTGGTTGCACACCAGATGTACATTGATAGAGTGAAAGCCCTTGTGGTTGACGAATATTCCTGGTTGATCTGGAGGTGCCAGAATTACCATGTGTGTGCACCCTGTGCCTGTGGGAAGTCAGCAGAGACGAAAACCCCGAGTACCCACGCATTTTAACTGGCATCATCGCAGGCTAAATTCACATAGTTGCTGGTCCTGGCAAACAACCCATCAGTCACCTGTCTAATGCACTTGTGGACCACCAACTGGGAGATCCTGGATATATCCGCGGCAGTACCCTGGAAAGATCGGGAAGCAAAAATGTTGAGGTCAGTGCTCACTTTAACAACCACTAGTAAAAATACTGTGAACAAACCTTCCCCCACTACTAGCTGAGAAAGCAGCTGTGAGTACTGAATATTTACTGCGGTATTTCCATGGGTTTTAATCAGCCCCCTCAATTGCCATTGTGCTCTCATTTTGATTTCACTGGCGAGTTTCAAGAATCCCCTGTGGATGTGCCATTAAATTTTAAAGTGTGTTGAAATATTGCTCCAATTGAGCGAATAGCTTATGTTAATGGGAAACCCGCCTCTGCCGAGGGGGCTGCTTGCAAGCAGTCTAATGCGCTCCAGTTCAATGTGGAAATTGATGGGTTGGAGCCGGTTTCCCAATGCTTTTAACCCATTACCTGTACCCAAACCTACGCATAAATAGGGGTTAAAATTACCCTCATATTGACCACAGCAATCCGGCCTCGTGTTGTTTGATGCAATTGCAAGGTGTGATGAGGGACAATATGCGCTCGGAGCGTGTCTGAATTTGGAGCCGATGTGAATGACGTCTGGCTTGAAGCTTAAGGGCCGAAATTGGCTGTCGCCCCGGTAACCTTTGTGATGCCTTCATTTTGTGTCCGACGCAGAAGTCCCGCCCCAGAAGCGAAATTAAGGTTACCACCCCTCGGGGAAGTGTGCTCCACTTCCTCTTGGGGCGGGATCGCGGGCGCTACACAGGCGCAGTGCGGAGCACTACACGGCCTCGCCACATAGCGCCGACGCGTTTCAATGACCGTCCCCTCCCATTAAAGGGGAGGGACAGTGCGATCTCTACAGGTCTTTTCATGGCCTCCATTGGGCCTCCAGGGATGCGGGGTGCCATAGCCGCAGCCTGGCACTGAAACAGGGTTCCGGGCTGCACGATCGCGGCCCGGATCCCGTGAAAGCATCAGACAATGTCCCGACTGGTAAGTGGATTAAAAAAAAAAGATGGCAACGCATGGCAAGGGCACCTCGCCTTTAACTTTTGCTGTGTGATCGGGGTACGGCCCGGTTTGCGACCCACAATGCTGGTGCGGGCATCATCCAATTTCCGCCGTAGGGCGGAAACAGGCCACCACGGGATGAAAAGGAGTCGCTGCACATGGTGATGACATCATCGGCGGAGGTGCAGCGGCCTGGGGTAATATCAGTGTGGCGCAGCGCGACTGGATTCGCGCCTCCGCTCACCCACGTGCAATTTCGCGGGTGCCTGTAGCCCCCCCTCGGGCGAAAGCACTTTTGCCTCTCCAGTTGTTTACTTTGGCAGCTCCGTTAGTGAATTCACTGTGAGATATTCTGAGCACTTGTTTTCTCTTGTCTCCACACCAGATGCAAAGTTTAGCTGGAGGAAATTCAGAGCCTTTTTTCTTTAGGCTTTTCTATTTTTTATTTGGATAAGTTCTGACATGATGGGTTTCTATCAGCAAAGCAGGCACCTTTCAAGGACATTTAGAATTGCAATATGTGTGTGACAAATTGCTGCTCTTAGCAATGGAAGGTAACAGCCAACCTGTTCATTCTTTTTGGGTTTGACTTTTACAAGGAGGTTTATATGATCTGAAATACCCACAGACTTCTTTGATGTTATAAACAATATTTGCCTGCAAAAATGGATTGCTTCTGGCTAAATTCCCCTGGTAAAATTATAACTTAGCTCCCTTTGGGTGCTTTTTTACATTCTTATTGACATTGCTGTTTCTTTTTGAAGAGGTAACTGAATATATAAAAGAGTTGATTGATTAGATAGAGAGATACCAGAATCCCTCTGGAGGGGAAGCCCAGAATCAGGGGACAAAATCTTAAAATTGGAGCCAGGGTTCTATCACCACACAAAGGGTACTGAAAATCTGGAACTCTCAACAACAACAACAACAAATTGTATTTATATAGTGCTTTTAATGTCGTAAAATGTCCTGAGCTGCTTCACATGAGTGCTATAAGATGAAAATTTGACACCGAGCCACATAAAGAGAAATTAGTGTAGATGGCCAAAAGTTTGGTCAAAGAGCTAGTTTCTTAAAGGAGGAAAGAGAGGTATGGAGGTGGAGAGATTTAGGGAGGGAATTCCAGAGCTTAGAGCCCAGGCAACTGAAGGCGCGGCCATCAATAGTTGAGTGATTATATTCAGGGGTGCTCAAGGGGGTAGAATTAGAGGAGCGCAGATATCTTGGTGGGTTGTGGAGCTGGAGGAGATTACAGAGATAGGGAGGAGCGATTTGAAAACAAGGATGAGAATTTTGAAATCGAGACATTGCTTAGGCGGGAGCCAATGTAGGTCAGCGAGCACAAGGGTGATGGGTGAGCGGGACTTGGAGCAAGTTAGGACACGGGCAGCTGAGATTTGGCTGACCTAAGTTTACATAGGGTAAAACGTGGAAGGCCAGCCAGGAGTGTGTTAGGATGGATGAGGGTTTCAGCAGCACATGAGCTGCGGCAGGGGCAGAGACAGGCAATGTTAGGGAGTTGGAAATAGGCGGTCTTAGTTTTGGCGCAGATATGTAGTCGGAAGCTAATTTCAGGGTCAAATATGACACCAAGGTTGCGAGCAGTCTGGTTCAGCTTCAGACAGAGGCTTGAGAGAGGGATGGAGTCAGTGGCTAGGGAATGGAGTTTGTGGTGGGGATCGAAAATAATGGCTTCGGTCTTCCCGACATTTAATTGGAGAAAATTTCTGCTCATTCAGTACTGGATGTCTGACAAGCAGCCTGTGATATATTATTTGCGACATCACAAACACAGACATACACAAGATGGCTCTACAGGATTTTTTCATGTGATTTTGTCACATGCTGCTTTTATTATGTACGTCAGCAGTTGCATTACCACAGTAGTCCACTAGGTGGTGCAGTAATCCACTAGGGGGTGCACTATATTACACTTCTTGCTCCTTAATGAAAAAGTAATCATATTAAAATAATCATTATACATAACTTGCGTGGTTATACACAACAAAAGTTATGAACTTATTTTGTCATATTTACAAATCAAACTTAACCATTGGTTTTCTATTTCAAAGAAGATACCTTCACTCTTGAACAGAACTTTCCAAACTTGGTGTCGAACTTACACTGATACTAGGCTGAGCCTGAGGAGAGTTTTCTTCCAAGGCCAACCCTTGATCTGCATTTTGACTCTTTACAACTTCAGACTGTTTGTCTGCCTGACTCGGACTCAGACTTAAATTCTGACTTACTCTTGAACTTGTTTCTAGTACATCTGATGTACGATTTGCTACTGGTACTCTACTTATAACAAGACTATCTGACTCATCAGAAATAGTCGAAAAATTCCAACTTTCAACATCTTCCATATCTGTAGGTAAAATATGATCACTGTGAATAAAGCTAACCTTTCCATGATCAAACATCTTGACCAAATATGTGCGAGGATCACATATCTTCACTACTCTTCCTGGTAACCATTTTAACCATTTATGGTGATAGTTCTTCACTCTAAACTTCTGATTCAATTTCACATTTCTCTCTCTTACTCTACCTCTATCACAATCTCTATAATCCTTTATTCCCTTATTGCACAAAAATCTGTCTCACTCCACCTTAAATATATTCAATGACCCAGCCTCCACAGCTCTCTGGGGCAGAGAATTCCACAGATTTACAACCCTCAGAGAAGAAACAGTGGAACTTTGATATATTTCACATTGTTTCTGCTCGTGAACGGTACAAATTCTTCTGAACAAAATTGTGGCCCATTATCAGACACAATTTCTTCTGGGAGGCCATATGAAGAAAACAATCTTCACAAATTATCCATTGTTTTACTTGTTGTTATTGTCCGCATCAGAAACACCTCAACCCACTTTGAATGGCTATCAATCACAATGAACAATTGCTGTCCTTTTAGCTCAGCAAAATCTAACCTTTGCCACACGCTGGGAAGCCATTTCCATGGCTGTAATGGTGCTGATGGTGGTTTCTTGCTTAACGATTGACATTTTGTACACTGACTAATGATCTACTCTATATGTGTATCTAAACCTGGCCACCATAAGTAACTGCGTGCAAAACTCTTAGTCAAGCACATTCCCAGGTGCTGGTCATGAAGATCGCCTAACAATTTGGACCTGAATTTATTTGGAATAACTATTCTTACACCCACATGATGCATTCTTAATCCACTGATAATTCATTCCTATGAACGAAGTATGGATGAATATCTTTCTCTGATACCTGGTTTGGCCAGCGATTTGCAATGTAATCATACACCATTGACATAACTGGGTCATGTTTGGTTGCTCTACCAATCACTTCAGCTGTGACTGGCAGCTCATCAATGTATGAAAAATAGAGCACTTCTTCCCTATATAGTGTATCTTGTGATAGGGATAGCAACCTGGATATAGCATCAGCATTACCATCAGACTTAAGTACAACAACAATGGGTATAGCCCAATTACTTAGATCCTCCTTAGACATAATGTTCTCAGACTCTAGTCTTTTGAGTTCTTCCTCACATTTCTCCTTGATTTCATATGGTAAGGGACATGGCTTGCAATAAACTGGACTATCGGCTTCTGTACTCTGACACTCGCCTTGAAGCCTTGGATCGGACTGCCTGTTTCGCAGAACATCTTTGGGTATTGCTTGATGACATCATCCTTCAATGCAAATCTAGTTTCAACATGGAAAATCTCATTGCAATTCAGCTTCAGTAATCCCAACCAATTTCTACCTATCAAGGCAGGCTTGTCTCCTGCCACTATTATGAGAGGCAAGCTCTGAAACTGATCCTTGTATTTTACCAATAGGATGATACATCCTACCACAGGGATTTGCTCTCCTGAATAGCCTTGCAGCTCTATTTTCGACTTCTCCAGTGGAAAATCAGACAACTTGTTGAGATATAGCGATTCCGGTACTATGCTCACGGGTGCACCAATGTCGATTTCCATGGATATCACGGTTCCTGCAATATCTACTTGCATGACAATACTTCGCGAATTGCTGTTAGACACCCTTGTGCTCCTGTTGACGTGTATCTCCAGAACCTTCTCATCTTGTTGCTTCTCTTCAATGCTATGTAGTATCTAGCGATTTCTATGTATAGCACTGAAATTTGGTTTACTCTTCAATTGGCACGTCTTCTTAAGATGTCCAGTTTTCTTGTAGTAGAAACACTCTGCCTTCACATATGGACAGCTTTGAGTGATGTATTGTCGCAGACACCGATAGCACGACTTCAACGCGCTGTTACCTTGGCCAGTTGTTGAGGCCTTGGGGATCAACTGCCTTTTACTTTAATCTGACGGCAATTCATCTCAGTTGTCTGATGACTGGGAATGGTGTGAAATTCTCGGGAGTATTGGTTGGCCATATCCATTGGCATAGCTGTCTGACAAGCTAAATCAAAAGTCAAATCAGGGGTTGTGAACAACTTTCTTCTGATTGCTCCATTTTTCAGCCACAAACAAAGCGGTCACACAATGCTCAGTCCTGAAAGTATCCGAAATGATGGTGAATGGATAGCTTTTTTTAAAGCTACAGGAACCGAAATTGCCCCTCTCCATAAGGCCTGTTACCACTGCAAATCGGCGGCCACGCTGCGGAGTGGAGTGGCCGCCGACTTTTCATGGAATGGCCGCTGCTAGCTCAATTGCCCTCCTGAGTTTTCCTGGTGGTGCCCCAATCCGCCTCCCCCCCCATCACCCATCCCGCAACGCTTCTGCCGATCCATGGTAAACACGTCATCACTGTGCGCACCACCAATCTAATCCCCCGACGGTGACATTCCCCTCCGAAAATCTTCGGCCCACCCAGCGGTGCCAAAATCTGTTTATTTCCGGTGGTCCAATGAAGCTGCAGCCTTCTGCAGTGACGGTACGGCTTCCCTTAAAGGGGAGGATGCACTGCCGCTGCCGCCATGTTTTTTCTGGTCAGCCAACTGCTATGTCGGCCCGACAATTATGCCCCCGGGTTCACCCCTCTTGGGTGCCAGGCCACTGATCTGGTTGAAACCCTCCCTGGTGGCTCAGTGGGCCGAAGTTTTAAAATCTCGGAGGCTCTCTCCTTTAAGTGAAGGGGAGAGCCATGGTGACGTGGCGCCATGATGACGCCACTGCGGCAATCACTCCGCACCGCCCCCAACTTCTGCCCCTCAGGTATTGTCACCGCTTCCATTAAGAGCGATGTCCAAAGCCATGGAAAAAAATACCAACAAAGAACCCAATTACGCTTAAGAGGCGACTCGAACCACAGTTGCGGTAAAAACCATCGAAACGGGGTGGAAGCACCCCTTTTTGGGCAGGGTCAATTTCTACCCTACAATGTACTCACTGATGCTCTTATCATGTAAATGATTTTGTATTCCAAAATGATAATTTGCAGCAATTTTCAGGGGCTCAGGACTGTAGTGCTGTTCTAACTTAGTTAGAATCTCCATCAGTGGTGTGTCCTTTGGTTTGATGGGAGATGTTATGTATGTAAACTTTATAATAGTGTAAGGCTTGCCACCAGGATGAGCACCTGTTGGCGACCCAAGGGTCACCTGCACACCTTGTGCAAACAAGTATAACTGGTTGTCTGCCATGCTGATTCTTCACTCTGGAGTTTGATTAAAGAGACTAAGGTCACATCAGTTTCAGCTTACAATACACAGTCTTGAGGAGTCATTCTGAACATAACAACTGGCGATGAGTAACAGATCATAAACTTTCATGCGGTTATGGCTGCCGTTGGTATTCTTGAGAGATTTGTTGAGGGTGATGATTGGGAAGCCTTCATTGAGCATCTTGACCAGTACTTTGTGGCCAACGAGCTGGATATGGACAGCAACATGGTCAAGCGCAGGGCGATTCTCCTCACCATTTTTGGGTTCACGATATATGGCCTCATCAAAAATCTGCTAACACCTACGAAACCAACAGACAAGACATATGCAGAGTTGTGCACGCTGGTTCGGGAACACCTCAAGCTCAAGGAGAGCATCTTAATGGCCAGGTACCGCTTTTATAAACACCATTCGCTCTGAGGGCCAGGACGTGGCGAGCTATGTCGTTGACCTAAACCGCCTTGTGGGACTGCGAATTTGCCGGATTTTGGGGGGAAATGTTGCGGGACTTTTTCGTGCTTGGAATCGGCCACAATGTCATTCTTCGCAAACTGTTGTCTGCAGAATCCCTAGATCTGAGCAAGGCCATCACGATAGACCAGGCTTTCATGTCCACGAACGATAACACTCGCAGATATCTCCTCAGCATCGAAGCTCACCGGCAAGTACTGTGCATAAAATAACACCTTCAGCAGGCAGAACTGTGTGTGGCAGGGCTTACACACCTGCAGAGGCCAGACCTAGGATGACTCAGAGTCTGCCGTGGGGCGTGAATGTGAATCCATTAACACCGCTGCGGGGGTAATCATAGAACCCATCAATGTAGATTCAAGCACTACGTGTGCAAAGACTGCAGAACAACGGGGCACCTTCAGCAAATGTGCAAACATGCTGTGACTCACCACGTGGCAGAATCGGCAGAAGATGACCGATCCAGTGCGGATCACGCAGAACCAGTAAGAGGGGCAACTCAACCCGAGGCTGAAGAGGAAGTGTATGGGGTACACACCTTCACCACCAAAAGCACTGCGATAAAGTTGAAAGTCAAATTAAATGCCATTCCTGTTTCCATGGAATTGGACACAGAGGCAAATCAGTCAATTATAAGCCAGAAGGCCTTTGAGAAACTGTGGGGCAACAAGGCACAAAGGCCAAAACTAAGCCTCATTCATACAAAGCTGCGTACTTACACTAAAGAGCTCATACCAATCATTGGCAGTGCGGCAGTGAAGCTATCGTACGATGGAGCTGTGCATGATTTATCACTATGGATTGTACCAGGCACTTATGGCTGTTCGGCAGAAACTGGCTAGGGAAGATCCGATGGAACTGGGACGACACCAAAGCACTGTCTTTGGTGGATGACGCTTCGTGCGCTCAAGTACTAAACAAATTTCCGTCGCTATTTGAGCCAGGCATCGGCAACTTCACAGGCAGCAAAATGCAGGTCCATCTAGTCCCTGATGCATGGCCCATTCATCGCAAAACCCGAGCGGTTCCATTTATGATGGAGGAGAAAGTCGAGATTGAACTGGACAGACTTCAACGAGAGGGAATTATATCACCAGTCGAGTTCAACGAGTGGGCCAGTCCAATTGTTCTGCTGTTGAAAATCGATGGCACGGTCAGAATCTGTGGAGACTACAAGGTAACGATCAACCGAGTCTCGTTACAGGACCAGTAACCATTACCCAAAGTTCGCAAAGTTAGCAGGGGGGAAGTCGTTCACCAAGCTGGATCTAACCTCTGCTTACATGACACAGGAGCTGGCTGAATCTTCGAAAAGATTGACGTGCATCAACACACACAAAGGACTGTTCACATACCACAGATGCCCTTTTGGGATTCGCTTGGCTGCTGCCATCTTCCAGAGGAACATGCAAAGTCTGCTGAAATCAGTTTCGCACACCGTTGTGTTCCAAGACGACATCCTGATCACTGGTCAGGACATCACCGAACACTTGCACAACCTGGAAGACATTCTAAAGCGACTGGACAGAGTGGGACTCAGGCTGAAACACTCCAAGTGTGTTTTTCTGGTGCCAGAGGTCGAATTTTTGGGGAGAAAGATTGCGGCAGACGGCATCAAATCCATGGACTCTAAGATGGAGGCCATAAAGAATGCAGCCAGACCACAGAATGTGATGGAGCTGCATTCGTTCCTCAGACTTCTCAACTACTTTGGTAACTTTCTACCTGGGTTGAGCACTTTGCTGGAATCTTTGCATTTATTGCTTCGTAAGGGTGACGATTGGGTTTGGGGTAAATCTTAAGAGACAGCCTTTGAAAGGCCAGAAACCTGCTATGTTCTAACAGGTTACTTGTATTGTATGACCTATGTAAACGTTTAGTACTAGCTTGTGATGCATCTTCGTATGGGGTCAGTTGTGTGTTACAGCAAACCAATGTGTCAAGCAAACTGCAATCAGTTGCATATGCCTCCAGAAGTTTATCTAAGGCTGAAAGAGTCTAAGTATGGTTGAGAAAGAAGCATTGGCATGCGTATATAGGGTTAAGAAAATGTGCTAATACCTATTTGGACTCCGGTTCGAGCTCGAAACCGACCACAAACTGCTCACTTCGCTATTTTCAGAAAGCAAAGGTATTAACACAATGCTTCGTCCCGCATCCAAATATGGGCACTAACATTATCTGCATATGACTATGTAATCTACCACAGACCAGGCACTGAGAACTGTGCTGATGCGCTCAGTCGGCTACCATTGCCCACCACCGGGGTGGAAATGGCACAACCTGCAGACATGCTTCTTGTAATGGATACTTTTGAGAGCGAGGGATCACCTGTCACGGCTCGCCAGATCAGGACCTGGACTAGCCAGGATCCTGTGCTATCATTTGTAAAAAATTAAGTCCTTAATGGGAGCTGGTCAACTGTTCCCAGGGAAATGCAAGACAAAATTAAGCCCTTTTACCGACGCAAGGATGAAATGTCCATCCAATCAGATTGTCTCCTATGGGCGAATCGCGTGGTTTTGCCAAAAAAAGGAAGGGAAATGTTTATACGTGACCTACACATTACCCACCCAGGCATAGTCATGAGGAAGGCTATTTTCAAGTTGCACGTTTGGTGGCCCGGCATTGCCTCAGAATTGGAGTCACGTGTACACCAATGTGTACACTTGCTCACAATGGAGGCCCCACTGAGTCTGTGGTTGTGGGCCTCCAAACCGTGGTCCAGAGTCCACGTAGATTTCGCTGGCCCCTTTCCAGGAAAGATGTTCCTAGTAGCAGTGGACGTTTACACTAAATGGATTGAATGTGTAATAATGTCATCATGTACATGCACTGCCATCATTGAAAGCCTCCGGGCCATGTTCGCCCACCCATGATTTGCTCGACATCCTTGTTAATGACAATGGACCATATTTCACCAGCTTGGAATTCAACGAGTTCATGACCCGCAATGGCATCAAATATGTCAGGTTTGCTCCGTTTAAGCCCGCATCCAACGGTCAAGCGGAACGGGCAGTCCAAACTATCAAGCAGAGCTTTGAAACGCGTGACGGACGGTTCCCTGCAGACGCGGTTATCTCGGGTTCTGCTCAGCTACCGGACATGACCCCACTCGCTTACGGGGGTTCCCCCTGCAGAATTGTTAATGAAGAGAGCACTCAAAACCAGCTCTCCTTAGTCCACCCGGATCTCAATGATCATGTAGAAACCCGGCGTCACCGGTATAACATCTACCACGATCGCGCGGCTGTATCGCGTGACATTGAGGTTAATGACCCTGTATTTGTTCTTAATTATGGTCATGGTTCCAAATGGGTTGCTGGCACTATTTTAGCCAAGGGGGGGAATAGAGTGTTTGTTGTCAAACTTCTGAATGGACAAATGTGCAGGAATCATTTGGATCAGACCAAACTGCGATTCACTGACAACCAAGAACAGTTTGAAGAGGACATTACCATAATTGATCCACCAACACACATCCAACCAGCAATCAACCTCACTGTCAATCATGAGGATGAACCCACCATGTCCGACAGTCCGATCAGACCAGCCACACCGCAGTGCAGCAATGATCCGACCAACTCACCCATGTCAGGACTTCAACTCAGGCGATCAACCCAGGAACAAAGAGCCCCTGATCGCCTCAACTTGTAAATAACTTGTATCTAAGACTTTGGGGGGGAGTGATATTATGTATGTAAACTTTATAATAGTGTAAGACTTGCCACCAAGGGGGGCACCTGTTGGAGACCAAAAGGTCACCTGTACACCTCATGCAAGAAAGTATAAAAGGTTGTCTGCCATGCTGATTCTTCACTCTGGAGTTTGATTAAAGAGACTAAGGTCACATCAGATTGAGCTTACAGCACACAGTCTTGTGGAGTCATTCTGAACATAACAGGAACAAGCACATTTTTCAGGGTTTCATACACCTCAGGACATGCTTCAATCAAGAAAATAGCCTGTTTCCTTTCTAAAACCACCTGGTTATGGTGTTCATCTTTGGAGACTTCGACAATTCTATTTGTGGTGAAAAACATGTCTAGCCTCCACATGTGCTCTGAAAGTCTCTCAGTGGCGATGGAACTCACCTAAGTACCCTATTATTCCCATAGGCATGGCCATCTGGACTCTGGCAATGTCAACAAGTGTGCTTGAAATTTTCCTTGGATTTTTAGCTGTGCTGCAAAACAAAGAACATCTCAAGGTTTCTCTCTTTGGCAGGAATCATCCACCAACACAAATTTCAGCTCGGGAATCTGATTATCCTATCCTACGTTGCCAATTTTATATATTCTTTACGACATTACTAACACACACATACACAAGATGGCTCTACAGGAACTTGTCATGTGACCATTTAGAGACCATGGAGGGGTCAAGAGAAGTGGTAGTGAGGTAGAGCTGGGTGTCATCCCAAAAACATTATTGGGCTCTCCCCCCAAAAAGCTGTTGAGGCTGGGGGTCAAATGAAAATGTCAAAACTGAGATTGATAGATTTTAATTAGGCAAGGGTATTAAGGGTTATGGAACCAAGGCAGGTAGATGGAGTTAAGATGCAGATCAGCCATGATTCAATTGAATGGTAGAACAGACTCGAGGCATACTGTTCTTATGTTCCTACATTTGATAAATATAATACTGTGGTTCAAGCACTTTATTCCAAGGGCATTCTGATGCTACACCCATGTGAGATGATTGTGAGATATAGTTTCCTTTGTGTGTCAAGTTAAAGAGAAAGAGACCAACACTCCATGATCCTGTTCTCCTGCTGTAGCACTGGCGAAGTGGGACCTCCCTCACGCTGCCCTCTTTCATGTCTTATTCTGCCTGAAATCCCAGGTCAGCAATTAGAATAAATTGCTTTCAATTGTGATGTTTGTCAGCCACTGTGCCCCAATGGAGAAAGGTCCAGCAGAAGAAGAGTTTCCTAAGCAGGCGGCTTTCCTTAGGACAGACAAGCAACTGTCTGTTGTTGGGAATCGGGCCTCTCCGAAACTGATGGATAGCACGTTCACCTCCTGGGCGGAGAGCCAGAGGTGGGACTAGCAGGAATTCAAGTGGGTTAACATCATTCCACCAGTCCCACCTTTCTTTTTGGATATCAGGTTCATAGAGGGTGGACGCAAGAGCCAGCGGCCTTCCGCCCCTCTCCGCCATCTAAAATTCTGCGGCCTGTATCCTATCCTACACCAAATCCTGTTCACCCATCACACCTGTCTTTATTAAATTACATTGACTCCCGATCCCCAACACCTCCAATCTGAAATTCTCAACCTCTTAAATCTCTTCATGAACTTGCCCCTTCCTATCTCTATAACACCTCTCACCCCTGAACTCTCCATTCCTCCGACACTGGCCTCTTGTGTATTCCCCCTTCGCTCCGCTATTGGCGACTATTCCTTCAGCCATCTCCGGAATTCCCTCTCTAAACCTCTCCGCCCCTCTCTCCACATTTCAGACCCTCCTTAAAAACCACCTCTCCTAATATATGCCTTCTTTGGCACAGCATCCAATTTTGTCTGTTTACGCTCCTGTGAAGCACCTTGGGATGTTTTTGGATGTTAAAGGCGTTCTCTAAATGCAAATGTTTGTGCAGTAAATATATACAATCTTTGTCTAACACTAGAAAATTAAACATGTGCTGTTCTGAGTATAAGGCTTTCACAGCATTGTGTAGGGAATACCCTGAAAATCCATCAGTATTGTTCTATCGTTCAGGTGATTGTTTACTCCGATGTGCTGCTACCTTAAAATGGATTTTGGAAGTTCAGTATCACTGTCGTACCAAAGCTGCAACGATGTCAGTGATTAATGGCCTTTAGCAATTGGCACTATTCCTTGTGTTAATATATGCAGCTGATACCCTATTCTGTTTTACATATCCCAGCTCTATCATCTGCAAGCAACAGCCATAAATTAAGCCATAAGGAACAGTGGAACTAGAAATATTAACCACTTACTTTCTCAGCTCCCAGAATTACATTGCAGTATGGAGAAACACATTTCTCAAAGAATAAGGTATTCTAATAAATTCTGTTGCGAATGCTTAGGGGACAAAATTCCCCTGCTGCATGCCTCCCGTTAGCACCTCCGGACGGCGCTAATGGGGCACAAAAGTGTTTTTGCCCGGTGGTGGGGGGTGGCGCTACTGGCTCCCGCAAAATTGCACAGGAATTAGCGGAGATGTGACATCGGTAGTGCCGCACACCTGTTGGTACCACCCTGGGCCGCTGCACCTCCGGCAATGATGTCATCGCCGTGCACGCAGACCCCTCCGCTCCGTTTCGACATTTGTCCGCGTAGTGCCCTCGAGAGGAAGTGGAGCACCTGACATTACGCTCCACTTTCTCTGAGGGGCGGTAAGCCCAATTTCGCTTCTGGGCCATATGCAATTTCGGCCCCTTCATTTTTTAACAACATTAAACTAAATGCTATATATATCTACATTTACACATATCATTATATAATGATGACACTGTTAAGATAAAGGTTCAGCAGTTTAATACCAAATCTTGCATACTCCCCAGAGGCAGGTTTTGCTGTCGTTATCAAATCTGTTTCTATCACATTCAGAATACCGTTTGCAATTAGCCTATGTACCAAATGGAACCTTGATGCTTAATCTCATTATAATCAATTACTGTGTCAGAATATATTTTGGGCCAGACCTATTTGTCTATTCACAAAGCCCATCTACTATGTAAATAAGAAGATTAGTTAATGTTGAAGTATTGCCTTAGCAATCTCAAGTCGTACATTAAAGAAAAGGCACTATGAATATAAGTGGCTCTGTTAATGGATTCTTCAGGATGAAACAAGCCCATTAGAAACGATATGCCCTAGAAATTTGAGCGCGGCAACTTTTGGGTGAACAGAGAGCCTAAATGGTGAAGCCTCAGGAACCCCCGATATTGGGCATCTGGCCTTATTTTCAATGAGTCAGCGAGCTGTGGACAGCAGCTGGTATCGGGGCAGAAGGAGGAGTTTCGATCGGCGATGGAGTGACGATCGTGGGGAGATGGTAATTGTAGGAGAAGCGGCGATCAGAGGGAGTGGCAATGGGGGTTGATCGGGGAGTGCGGCGATTGGATTGGCAATCGGCGTGGGGGGGGAAGTGGTGATTGGGGAGAGTGATCAAAGTGATTGACAACCAGGGGAGGGTAATGATTGGAGGGCTAGTGATGGGGGGAGCATTAATCATGGGGAGTAGCGAGTGGCGTGAGGGGTAGGGGGAGAAGTGGTAGTGGCCCATCTTGTTTTAATGTGGGGTAGGTGGGGCACTCTGTTTCTTCTGTCTCCATATTCAAATAAATATGGGGGAGAAATTAATGGGGAGCTCACTTGTTAAATTTTGAAAATTTTCCACCAGGCACAAAGGATTCCAAAGTTCATCTAAATTGTGCTTTAGCGTGCCAGGAAGGAAGTGGGGGGGGGGTGGTAAATCAAGCACTAATGACCTCAGTGGGGCACTGCGGGGGCACTACCACCAGAGCGTTACCGAATTTCAGGTGAATTGCATTCAGCAATCATCCTTCAATCCTTCACACTGGCTCATTCCAGCTCCTAAAGGGGAGGTTCTATCAATCTGCAGCTGCACATTTTCAGCAGTCCTGCAACTGAAGTCGACCTGAGACCAACTGAAAGACCTCATGGCTATGGCTGCTCCCAATCCAATTCTAAGGGAGAGAGCTTGTTGGTTCAATGACACTGCATTGGAAGCATTGGTGGGGCAGTGGAACAAAGTGGAAGGAGGCCATTGGGCCATTGCCCCAGATCTTCAGGGCAACGTGGATGGAAGTGGTACAGGAGGTCTCGGCCAGTAGTGTCGCTGATTACCATAATTTGAATTTGCCTGGAGCTGATAAACCAGACACCTGGGGCTAGAAATTTGGCTCTGTAGCGCCCGGGTTTTCAGTGCTACAGGTGCCATTTTGTGATGAATTAACCATCCGCCCTGCACGTGCACACTTCTGGTGCATGCAGTGCCAGACATCATATTGGTGAAGGTGTTAGCATCGACGTTGGGAGTGTGCGACAGAAATATGTAGCAACGTTGATTTTACGCCAGCGCTGCCATTTTCATCCTCAGCGCTGGAACTAACACCCTGGGGCCCAAATTGCTCCTCTCCTCAAGGCCCGATACCACTGCAAATTGGCGTGGCCGGCGACTTTTCATGGAATGGCTACTGATAGCCCAATTGCCATCCAGAGGTTTCCCGGTGGGGCCCCGATCCCCCTCTACCGCTCCGCTACTGCTGATCCATGATAAGTGCGCCATCACCGTGTGCACCGCCGATCGACCCCACCTCCCCCTCCCACCCCCCCACCTCCCATCAGTGACATTCCCTTCTGAAAATCCTCAGCCCACACAATAGTGCCAAAACCTGTTTTTTCCCGGTGGTCCGGTGAGGCTGTGGACTTCTGCAACGGCGGTGTGGCTTCCCTTAAAGGGGAAGATGCACTGCCGCTGCTGCCATGTTTTTTTTTGTCGGCCAACTACCATGTCGGCCCAACAATTATGCCCCCCGGGTTCGGCCGGGCTGCCAATAGGCAGCCTGGCACCCCCCTCTTGGGTGCCAGGCCACTGGCCCGGCCGAAATCCTCCCAGGTGGCCCAGTGGGCCGAAGTTTTAAAATCGCAGAGGGTCCCCCCTTTAAGTGAAGGGGAGAGCCGTGGTGACGCGGTACCATGATAACGTCATCGTGGCGGTCACTAAGCACCGCCCCCAACTTCCGCCCCTCAGGTGTGCCACCGCCCCGTATCCGCCCCTCAAGTGTTGTCACCGCCCCCATTAAGAGCGACTTCTGGATCCAAGTAAAAATAACAACAAAGAGCAGAATGTCATTCAAAAGGCGACCTGAACCGCAGTTGTGGTAAAAACCATTCAAACAGGGTGCGTGCGCTCCGTTTCAGATGGGGGGCAATTTCTACCCCCCGTGTTAATCTCACAGCGTTGAACATGCGTTACGCAGATGCCAGGACCGCCTACCTGCGATATTTAAAAGGATCATCACCTACTTACAGATTAGTTGTGGATTAATTTCTACTTTATCTGTGTAAGTTAGTGGAAGTGTTTGGAGCATTCTAGAGTTGTTTAAAGTTGGTGAGGTGACAGGGAGCACTGCTGCAACTGGAGAAGTCCTTGAAAGAAAAAAGACTTGCAGTTAAATAGCATCTTTCACAACCACCAAATGTCGTAAAGCGCTTTACAGCCAATGAAATACTTTTTGATGTCACTGTTGCAATGTAGGAAACACGGCAGTCAATTTGCACACAGCAAGCTCCCACAAATAGCAATGAATTAATGACCAGATAATCTGTTTTAGTGATGTTGATTGAGGGATAAATATTGGCCAGGACACCAGAGGTAACACCCCTGCTCTTCTTCGAAATAGTGCCATGGGATCTTTTACATCTAGCTGATAGAACAGATGTCTTCATTTAATGTCTCATTCGAAAGATGGCACCTCCGACAATGCAGCACTCCCTCAGTACTGCACTGGAATGTCAACCTAGATTTTTGTGCTCAAGAATCTGGAGTGGGACTTGAACCCATAACCTTCAGACTCAGAGCTATGAATTGAGCCCGGTTGAATTGGTTCTGAATTCAAAGGTTCTGGTTAGATAACTTGCTCACAATCATAAGTGCTCTAGTTGTCAACCCCCTTGGCCTGCAGCATGGCTGAAAGGGAGCAGAGGCAGCAAAGAAGAGGACAAGTTGCTCGCAGAGGGAGGAGAAGGGGGATAATGGCTCTCAGCAGGAGGCCTTGCCCACCTCGAGTCTTCCAAGAGCAATTCTCTTACCTTTAGCCTGAGCCAGAAGCATTGTGTGAGGCATCTGTACTTTATGGAGGAGGTACTCACAGAACTCTGTCGACTCTTGCAACCAGACCTGCAGCCCCACACCAGGGCAAGCGCAGCTCTGCTAGTGGCTGGTAAGGTGACCATGGCCCTGAATTTCTTTGTGTGGGATCCTTCTAGGCTGGAGCAGGCAACATCTGTAATACCTCCCAGCTCACCAGCCACTGCTGCATAAGAGAGGTGACAGGCGCTCTTTATGCCAGTAAAGGGGACTTCATTTTCTTCTCTCTGACCAGAGCATGCACATGGATTTTCCAGGATAGCGGGCTATCCCCTTGGTGTAGGGGGCCATCGACAGCACCCACATGGCTTTGCCAGTGCTGCAACTAAATGCTGAGATGTACCGCAGCCTCAAAGGTTACCACTCGCTGAATGTGCAGTTGGTGTGCGGCTGTGCTCAACACGTCATGATGGTGAATGCCCGGTGTCCTTCCAGCAGTCATGATGCTTTTATTCTGTGTAGTCTACTGTTCCCTCAGTCTTTGAGCCACCAAGAAAAAACAGAGGGTGACTACTGGGCAACCAGGGTTATCCGCTGACCACATTGCTCATGATTCCCATCCATGTGTGCAGATCCCACCTCTAATCTACCCACGAAACTACGCGCAGTGCTAGTATCTGTGCTGGTGGCTGCTGTTCCTAATGTAGGCTTCAACTCCTTTACCAAGGTGGTGTATACCATGAGATAGTAGCATAGTGGTTATGTTACTGGACTAGTAATCCAGAAGTCTAGACTAATAAACCTGAGCCGTGAGTTTAAATCCCACCACAGCAGCTGGGGAATTTAAATTCAGATAATTAAATAAATCTGGAATAAAAAGCTAGTATGATTGACATAATGATGACCATGGATCTACAGGACTGTTGTAAAAACGTAATGCCCTTTAGGAGAGGAAATCTGTCATCTGTACTTGTTCTGGCCTATAATGTGACTCCAGACCTGCAGCAACGTGACCTCTTAACTACCTCTGTGGTTCAAGAAGGTGGCTCACCACCACCTTTTCAAGGGTGCTTAGGGATGGGCAATAGATGCCAGTGGTGCCCACATCCCTTGAACAAATTAAAAAAAAAATAGCATTTCAACTCAAGACCTCAAGTTGACCTCCTCAGGGGATCTTTAGCACCTCAAGGTGCTGCCGGAAGTCTCTCTCCCCTCCGCCCCCCCAACACCCATTTGGCATCATGTAGTTGTGACAGAGTTATTTTGCACGCTGATAATTTCTCAAAACATTTTTTAAACTCAGACCCGAAATACAAGAGTTTCACAGTGGGCCTCAGGAGTTGCAACTCATTCAGCTTGAATCCCCAAAGAACAGTAAGCAGTTTGCTGAGAATCCAGGACAATTTCACATAGTTGTCAGCTCTTTAAAAGTCCAAAATTTGCTCGTCAAGTTGACTTGAGTGTCAAGATAAATGATCTCTGGTCGAAAGTGAACAATGCCCTTGAAATGTTACCCTCCAGAGTGACTTTCCGTCTCTAGTGTACCTTGAAGCAGACTTAATATAGTGCATAAATAATAGCCTGTAATGTTAGGGAAGGGAAATCAGTGTCTGTGCATGTCTGTGATTTCAGTCACTGAATCAGTATGTACTGTGCCATTTTGAACATGGCTTCATAATAACCTTATTTTTCACATTTCCGCTTTATGATTTACACCAAGCGCAATCTAAACTATCTAATAAAAAAGCTGCCATTATCATGTCTCAAAATGCTTCACAGACCGTGAATTATTTATAATAAAAACAGAAAATGCCGGAAACACTCAGTGGGCAGTCAGCATCTGTGGAGAGAGAAACAGAGTTAAACGTTTCAGGTCGATGGCCTTTCATCAGAATGATTACTTTGAAGTGCAGTAACTGTTTAATGCCATCCAATAAAGAGGCCATTTTGCAACATGCCACAAACAGCAATGGGTCCATCAGGGTGTTATTTGGTAGAGTTGATTGAAGAAGGAATATTCGACACCAAGAAAACACCCTGCTCCCGAAATCTGTCGAGGGCCTTTGAATCCTGAGTTAGATTTTCTTTTTACGGTGAATCGTGCCAGTGGATCTCTTTAACATCGCAGTCGAACAAACCTTAGTTTAAATGCCTGATCAGAAGCTGAGCATCTCTGACAACACAGCACCCCCTCAGTTCTGTATTAACATATTAGATAATGTTCCTAGAAAGGAATTGATAATAAAGTAAACAGGAGAAACGTCTTTACCCAGAGAGTGGTGAGAATGTAGAACTTGCTACCAGATGGAGTAATTAAGTGAACAGCATAGATGCCTTTAAGGGGAAGCTAGATAAGAACATGATGGAGAAAGGAATAGAAGGACATGCTGATAAAGTAGGGTGGGGGGAGGCTCGTGTGGAGCATAAACACAGGCGTAAACCAGTTGGGCCCAATGACCTGTTCCTCTGCTGTACATTCTATGCAATTCTCGTTGAAATTATGCAACTTTATCATTTTAACAGTCATAAAAACATGACTTGACCGATATCAGTGAGTGTGCTTTATAGTAAGTAGGTTGAAGATGGTTTCCAAACCAAAAAGTTACAAGAACATCGAATTTCACAGATAAAAGAAAATGCATATGCCAGTCTAAGAACTTAGTTAAGGGGCAGTCTTGAAAGTCCCAACAACATTTTCTGGGTTTATGAAGTTTAAAAAGAGTCCCACACTACCAGGTACTGCAAATCAAAACAATCCCTGGTCGACCTGAAGAGGTCAATTAAAAATGGCTCAAAGCAAATGCCACGAAAGGAAAGCATGTTGCCTGCTTAGCCCCGGGTTCCTGTTTCTGGAACTTTTATTCCCCCAGATTCTGATGACATTGACATATTCATGTCAAGGGTAGCTTGATGTGCAGCTAGTTCCAACAGAACACCTTTTCTCTGCATGAATATGTTATATTTGCCTCTACACCCACTTGTGTATATTAGGTACTAATATTTAATGAAGCGGAAGAAGGGTTTGTTACACATCTGAGTACACACATACACACCAGCCAGGAGAGCGCGTAAAATCTGAACACCAGCTTCAATAAAGCTGGCACCTTAACAGGGTCCAGAATTGAAAAGGCAGATGGCTTAATTTACAACTTTGCTGTAGAGATATAATGAATGACAGTGGCACAGGATGTAGGGATTGTTCCTCACTTTTAGCATAGTACATGTGGACATGTATTAGAATCATAGGTCGAGAAATTCGGGTCGTTTGCGTCTCCAGTTAGCGCCCCCACGACTTTTGGCCTGGGTACGGCGCCGCTAATGACTCCCGCTAAATTCTGCAGTAATCCCTAGTGCCCCGCTACACTACGCCGGCGATGACGATGGCATCACCGTGTGCAGCGCCCTGTTTTTGCCCCGGAACAAAAATTGGGGAGTGCTCCCCGAAGCTGCGCCGGGCGATGCCAGCGATAGCTTCGGGGGGCGTGAAGCAGGCTGCAGGCCGCTCGCGGGGCGATGGTTAAAGGGGAGTTAGTGGCCATGTTAAAAAACATTTTGCCGTTTTTCTTCAGCGCTCCGTCGGCACCGCAATCGCAGGTTCCATGTCGTGATCGTTCAGCCTGGTTCTTACCTGCAGAGTTTGCAGCCTACGCCCGCCCCTTTAATGAAGGGGAGAGACACTCCACTCCACAATGACACTCTCCCCCACCCCAGTCCATACGGACACTCTCCCCCTCCACCAGTCTACAGTCTCCCCCTCCACCAGTCCACACTCTCCCCACTCCCCCAGTCCACACTCTCCCCCTCCACCAGTCTACAGTCTCCCCCCTCCCCCAGTCCACACTCTCCCCCTCCCCCAGTCTACAGTCTCCCCCCTCCCCCAGTCCACACTCTCCCCCTCCCCAGTCCACACTCTCCCCCCTCCCCCAGTCCACACTCTCCCCCTCCACCAGTCTACAGTCTCCCCCCTCCCCCAGTCCACACTCTCCCCCTCCCCCAGTCTACAGTCTCCCCCCTCCCCCAGTCCACACTCTCCCCCTCCACCAGTCTACAGTCTCCCCCTCCACCAGTCCACACTCTCCCCACTCCCCCAGTCCACACTCTCCCCCTCCACCAGTCTACAGTCTCCCCCCTCCCCCAGTCCACACTCTCCCCCTCCCCCAGTCCACACTCTCCCCCCTTCCCCAGTCCACACTCTTCCCCCATCCCCAGTCCACCCTCACCCTCTCCCCCAGTCCACACTCTCCCCCTCCCCCAGTCCACCCTCACCCCCTCCCCCAGTCCACACTCTCCCCCCTCCCCCAGTCCACCCTCATCTCTCCCCCAGGCCACACTCTCCCCCCTCCCCCGGTCCACACACTCACCCCTCTCCCAGTCCACACTCTTCCCCCTCCCACAGTCCACACTCTCCCCCCTCCCCCAGTCCACACACTCCCCCCTCCCCCAGTCCACACACTTCCCCCCTCCCCCAGTCCACACACTCCCCCCTCCCCCAGTCCACACTCTCCCCTCTCCCCCAGTCCACACTCTCCCCCTTCCCCAGTCCACACTCTCCCCCCTCCCCCAGTCCACACTCTCCCCCTCCCCCAGTCCACAATCTCCCCCTCCCCTAGTCCACACCCTCCCCCTGTCCAAACTCTCCCCCTCCCCCAGTCCACAATCTCCCCCTCCCCCAGTCCACACCCTCCCCCTGTCCACATTCTCCCCCTCCCCCAGTCCACACTCTCCTCCTCCCCCAGTCCACACTCTCCCCCTCTCTGTCCACGCTCTACCCCCTCCCCCAGTCCACACTCTCCCCCTCCCGCAGTCCACAATAACTCTCTCCCTCCTCCCCCAGTCCACAGGGACACTCTTCCTGTTATGTCTGTAATGCACTTATGAATGACTCTACGAGGCGATGTGTTGTCCTCAAACTGTAGTGACCTTGGTCCTTTATTCGTAACTCCAGAGTGAGGCACATGCATGGTGGGCAGCCTTTTGTACTGGGCCCTGCACACCTATGCAGGTGCCCCTCAGGTCTCCCACCGCAGTGCCCTCTGGTGGATAGCCCTTCCACAGGGGTAGGAAACCCGGGTCTCCACCAGTTACACTCTCTAGTGATGCCAGCATACTATATACACAGTTTAAACCTTATTGATAGTACATCAGGTAACATGTTTAAATCTTATGCAACTATACAGTGACTACACAGATCTATAGTCTGCATATATAACACTCCCCCTCCCCACACTCTCCCCCTCCCCCAGTCCACACTCTCCCCCTCCTCCAGTCCACAATCTACCCCCTCCCCAGTCCACAATGACTCTCTGCCCATCCCCAGTCCACATGGGCACTCTCCCTCCCCCCCTCCCCTAGTCCACATGTACATTCACCCCCCCACCCTCCACAGTCCTCACTCTACCCCCTCCCCCAATCCACACGGACTCTCTCGCCCCCATCCCCCTGTCCACATGGACACTCACCCCTCCCTATCCCCACCAGTCCACACTCTACCCCCTCCCCCAATCCACACGGACTCTCTCGCCCACATCCCCCTGTCCACATGGACACTCACCCCTCCCTATCCCCACCAGTCCACACTCTACCCCCTCCCCCAATCCACACGGACTCTCTCGACCCTCCCCCAATCCACATGGATACTCTCCCTCCTCCTCCAATCCACAATGACTCGCCCCCATCCACCTGTCCACATGGACACTCACCCCTCCCTCCCCCCACCAGTCCACACTCTACCCCCTCCCCCAATCCACACGGACTCTCTCCTCCCTCTCACTCCTTCAAGTGAGCGCTCTTCTCCCTGTCCTCCAAGCTAATGCTGGTGTTGTTCCTGCCATCCCCTCCCCTCCTTTCGCCTAACCCCTGTTCATGCAGGCACCTTCTCCCCACAACACCGCTGCTGCGCAACCCCCTCCTCAGAATGACTCCCAGCTCTGGCCTCCCTCTGCTCTAGGCGATCATAGCTCAGTGCGATCCTGAGAATTCCCACCCACAGTGTACAGCAGTGGAACAGCAGCCCCCAACATCACACAAATTCTACTCCTCATAGTCTGGTTTTACTGTTCTATTTTAGCACTATCCTACTCACAGGTCAGGAGGTAAGCTGGGAGGAGGCTCGTGTGGAACATAAACACCGGCATCGACCTATTGGGCCCAATGGCCTGTTCTGTTCTGTAAAATTCTTTGGAATTCTATATGTCAGCATATAACTGGCAGAATGTCCTACGGTTTCTTCTGATTTCAATGCCAGATGTAGATGGAAGAGCTTAACACGGAGTGAGCTGTCATTCTGAAGAGTTTAACCATTTCTATTGTTTTAGGCTGTAATGCTCACGTAATCTCATTTTTACTACTTTCACTGTTACGTCCTGTATCACACAGGGGGATTGGAGACAACTCAGGGGCAGAAGTGTTTTCTTCTTTCTGAGTCCGAGGTTTGAATGATGCTCAAGCAGGTTGGATTCAAAGGGCTAGAAATTGTGTAGCGTCCCCATTTGGGGCGATAACTCTTGAAGGAGCACGGAAGTATTGTCAGGTGAAAACGATTTGCTGCTTCAGCTCTCGTGCTCCAGGAGGGAAGTGGAATGCTGAATCAAACCCAGAGCGCTGAAGTGTGAGAGGGGCGTAGCGGCAGAGCGCTCAACAATGTTCAGTGCGATGCTACCATCTTTAGAGGCTGCTTCCCTCGCTTAAAGAGACAATGTTGGTTTGTTTCAATTTTAATGCTCTCCCTGAGGGGCCACGGGACTGGCCCTACGTGCCTAGCAGCCGCAAGCATTCTAAGAGAGTGGAGGGCTGAGGAATCGCAGGGTCAAAATCAATCAGAAGTCACCAGACTGGTGCCAGTAATCAAGTTTGCCCTACCTGACCACCAATGCCTTTAAATATCGCTCACCAAGAGTCCAGCCGAGGTGACAACGCCTCCTGCAGCTGCCGATGTTGAGCAAATATCTCATCCAGGGCGGTAACGGGACGCTGCGCACCGGATGATGTCACGCTCTACGGGGTGCAAGAGAGCGAGGCGGTAAGTTTTAGCGCCAGCGCAAAACCGCCAGAGAATTCGCCGCGCCCAGTCGGTAAACGCTTAGCGACCCGTTACTGCCCCCCTCACCCGCAGGCACCAACAGGAGGCGCAAAGCTGCCAAATTTCTCCCACAAAGTTTCTTTTCCTTTAGCTATTGGATTGAAATGACTCTGGGCCATTTTAGTTAAGTACCTAATGGCAGAAGTCCAAAGCTTAATGTGACAGTCTCACTGAAAGGGACAGGAGGAACATTTAGTGTGAGAAATAGGAATATCACACTGGTGCAATACAGTGTCCTCTTCTGCCCTTAGGTTTTGAGGTACATTGGGTGCCAATTGCTCACGGCCAGTAACGGAGGAGAGCATTAAAGGCAATGGGAATCTGATTTTCTACTACGTAATGAAAATAAAACTAGATTGCTATCAGACATTCATTTTTCTTTTCATGCTCACCATTAGTTGGAAGGTGGGAGGTTTGGGTAAAGGGAAGGCATAATGAGCCACCATCTCATGATTCTCTCTGTCTAAACAAATGGGAGTTACCTGGAAAAGAAAATTAGCTAGAAAATGTGCCATGGTAGCTGCTTGTATCTTTATGAGCTTCTGATCATGGAAATAGCTTTTTGCCCTGGTCACACTGAGTTACGCTCCATCCAATTTACTGTCTAGGAAGCCTGACTGAAATGGCCCTTTCAAAGTGTAAAGGGATCAAGACTGACATGTATATTTTTGAATTAACATTTGTGTATTTGAGAAAAGGACATATAGTAAAGGCACGTGAGGTCACCTCTGCCTTTCACATTCACTTTTCTGATTGGCTGAAGTAGATTATCGCTGCCTTACATATTTGCTCTTATGATTGGCTATGGTAGAGAGAACTCTGAACCATGCCCAAGCCACACGATCTGTGGCCTGGGATTGCAAGAACTTTGGTGCGAAGAGGCAAATATCTTTCCAATCTTGTCCATTGTGATCAGTCATCTCGAACAGAGCAAAATTCATCAAAACTGTTTTCAATAAAAGTGACTGCGTGACCACTTGTTTGATGTGAATGTGAGCCGTCGGTGGCTTTAACTGATGACTCTGTTTCATCATTACCTTCTGCAAATCTGGGCAGTGATTAAATGAAACCATCTCACTTCTGAGTTCATAAGTAGCAATTTGATGTTTGACATCAAAGTAAGTGTAAGTTAAATCAGCTTTCTTAAATAAATGGATTAATTATTTTATGGCCCAGGCAATCTCCATATTTCCTGATAAACTGTCTAATTTCATACCCTACCTAATCTGAGGCTGAATTATTCCAGCATTTGAATATTTTGACGAGCAGATCTGCACAGATGGCCATGTAATGCGCCTCGACTCCTAAGCGAATGTATTTTATAATATACACATTCATTTTGTAAGATACAAGTGAATCAATCCTGATCCCATAGCTTTTAGGCCTTAGGCCAAGTAAAGTTAACCAAGTCAGTGATAATTGCCACTGGTGGAAATGTAGTCATAATTCTACTTATGTCAACATAAAATGTTTATAATCTATGAGTATTGTATTGTGTACCATTAACTGTTGTAATTGAGAAACAGAAGTGTGTCTGATCAGCATATTACAGTTAACAACATTCACTTTGGGTTTTATTAGAATAAACTTAGACAGTATTTCATTCTGAGGTGCTTTGCCTGCCTGTTCCCACCTCTTTACAATCGCTTAACAGCCCATCTCCTGGTTCCCTTCCAGAACTGGTTACAAAATGTAGGTATAGGTAGTCTCCTAATCCTTTGTCCCTCTACCTCTGCAGTGCTTTACCTGAGGATTGCAAAGTGAACTCTCTCCCAGCTCCAGGGAGCTTTAGTTATCAGTGACCCTCCAGAGTCTTAGGTGGAAGGTCTCTCAGTATCTCTTCCCCTGGTGCCCAGGCAACATGGACAAGACTATGTCAGTTTATTCTTACACTAATCGGTTGAAATTTCACTGTCTGCTTTCTTAACTAAGGCCTGTACTTCTTTTATTGGAAAAACAAACTTGCATACTTTTTAGTTAGGTACTTTGTCAATTTTGAGCCTTCCCAGACCTATAAATTAATGATGCCAACATAAAAAGTGTTATTTTCAAAGAAAGAACATGCCTTTCATGACCACAGAGTGCCCCAAAGCATGTCACAGCCAATCAAATACTATTGAAGTGTAATCACTGCTCTGATGTAAGTAACGTGGCAACCAATTGCGTACAGCAAGGCCCCACAGACAGCAGTTGAGCAAATGACCAGAGCATCTGTTTTAGGTGTTGGTTGAGGGCTTAATGTTGGCCAGGACACCAGGAGAACTCACTTGCTCTTCTTCAAAAACTGCCATTGCTTCTTTTACATTCACCTGAGACAGCAGATGGGGCCGTGGTTTAATGTCCCATCTGACAGACTGTACAGCACTCTCTCAGCACTGCACTGGCGTGTCAGCCTAGATTATTTGTTCACACTGACTACGCCCCTAATGACAAAACCATTTTATTTTACCTCTAGCAAACCTTGTACTTATTCTCAGCAATGGTGGAATGTGTGACTTACTTTTGATGAAGGAATCGATTTACAGCATGCGGATAACAGACATAGTAGCACTGGCTAATATTTGCGATCTGAGCAAAGGATGTCTTGATCCATCTGTTCAAAGGGATCAATACCTACTTGATGTGTTTCGATTGATACAATGCTTGATCTTTTTTTTTGATGCGTTCCTGGGATGTGGGCTTCGCTGGCAAAGCCAGCATTTATTGCCCATCCCTAATTGCCCTTGAGAAGATGATGGTGATCCTCCTTCTTGAATCGCTGCAGTCCGTGTGGTGAAGGTACTCCCACAGTGCTGTTAGGGAGGGAGTTCCAGGTTTTTGACAAGGCGACAATGAAGGAACGGCGATATATTTCCAAGTCAGGATGGTGTGTGACTTAGAGGGTAAGATGGAGGTGATGGTGTTCCCATGCACCTGCTGCCCTTGTCCTTCTAGGTGGTCGATGTTGTGGATTTGGGAGGTGCTGTTGAAGAATTCTTGGCGAGTTGCTCCACTGCAACTAGTAGATGGTAGACACTGCAGCCACAGTGCACCGATGGCACTGGGAGTGAATGTTTAAGGTGGATGGGGTGCCAATGAAGCAGGCTGCTTTTTTCTGGATGGTGTCGAGCTTCTTAAGTGTTATTGGAGCTGCACTCATCCAGGCAAGTGGAGAGTATTCCATCACACTCCTGACTTGTGCCTTGTAGATGGTAGGAAGGCTTTGGGGAGTCAGGAGATGAGACACTTGCCGCAGAATACTCAGCCTCTGACCTGCTCTTGTGACCATGGTATTTATGTGGCTGATCCAGTTAAGTTTCTGGTCAATGGTGATCCCCAGGATATTGATGTTGGAGGATTCGGCGATGGAAATGCCATTGAATGTCAAGGTTTGATGGTTAGATGCACTCTTGTTGGAGATAGTAATTGTTTATCACTTGTGTGGCCCAAATGTTATTTGCCACTTATCAGCCCAAGCCTGAATATCTTTCAGGTCTTGCTGCATGCAGCCATAGACTGCTTCATTATCTGAGGAGTTGTGAATGGATCTGAACACTGCAATCATCAGCAAACATCCCCACTTATGACCTTATGATAAAAGGAACATCATTGATGAAGCAGCTGAAGATGGTTGGGTCTAGGACACTACCCTGAGGAATTCCTGCAGCGATGTCCTGGGGCTGAGATGATTTGTTCCAACAACCACACCCATCTTCCTTTGTACTAGATATAACACCAGCCAGTGGAGAATCTTTCCCCTTATTAGGGCTCCTTTATGCCGCACTCTGTCAAAGGTTGCCTTGATGTCTCACCTCACCTCTGGAATTCAGCTCTTTTGTCCATGTTTGGACTAAGGCTGCAATGAGATCTGGCACTGAGTTGTCCTGGACAGACCCAAACTGAGCAGCGGTGAGCAGGTTATTAGTGAGTAAGTACTGCTCGATAGCACTGTCGCCATTACCTTCTATGACTTTGCTGATGATTGGGAGTAGACTGATGGGGCGGTAATTGGCCGGATTGAATTTGTCCTGATTTTTGTGGACAGGACATACCTGTGCAGTTTTCCACATTGTTGGATAGATGCCATTTTTGTAGCTGTACTGGAACAGCTTGGCTAGAGGCGTGGCTAGTTCTGGAGCACAATTCTTCAGCACAACAGCCGGGATGTTGTTGGGGCCCACAGCCTTTGTTGTATATATTGCACTCAGCCGCTTCTTGATATCACATAGAGTGAATCAAATGGGCTGAAGACTAGCATCTGTGATGGTGGGAACCTCAAGAGGAGGTCAAGATGGATCATCCCCTCGGCATTTCTGGCTGAAGATGGTTGCAAACATTTCAGCCTTGTCTTTTGCACTTGCATGCTGGGCTCCTCCGTCATTGAGGATGGGATGTTCATGGAGCCTCCTCCTCTCGTCAGTTGTTTAATGGTCCATCACCATTCACGGCTGGATCTGGCAGGACTACAGAGCTTTGATCTGATCCTTTGGTTGAGGGTTCACTTAGCCTTGTCTAATGCATGCTGCTTCCACTGCTTAGCATGCATGTAGTCCTGTGTTGCAGCTTCCCCAGATTGGCACACCTTTTTTAGGTATGCCTAGTGCTGCTCCTGGCATGCACTTCTACACTCCTCATTGAACCAGGTTTGGTCCCCTGGCTTGATGGTAATGGTAGAGTCAGGAATATGCTGGGCCATGAGGTTACAGATTGTGGTAGAATACAATCCTGCTGCTAATGGCCCACAGCTCCTCATGGATGCCCAGTTTTGAGCTGCTAGATCTGTTCTGAATCTATCTCATTTAGCATGGTGGTAGTGCCATACAACACGATGGAGGGTGTCCTCAGTGTAAAGATGGGACTTTGTCTCCACAAGGACTATGCGGTGGTCACTGTTACCAATATTGTCATGGACAGATGCATCTGCGACAGGCAGATTGGTGAGGATGAGGTCAAGTAGGTTTTTCCCTCGTGTTGATTCTCTCACCACCTGCTGCAGGCCCAGTGTGGTAGATATGTTCATCAGGGCTCAGCCAGCTCAGTCAGTAGTGGTGCTACCAAGCCACACTTGGCAATGGACATTGAAATCCCCCACCCAGAGTACATTCTGCTACCTTCAGTGCTTCTTCCAAATGATGTTCAACATGGAGGAGTACTGATTCATCAGCTGAGGGAGGACAATAGCTAGTAATCAACAGAAGTTTTCCATTACCATGTTTGTCGTGATGCCATGAGACTTCATGGGGTTCAGAGTCAATGTTGAAGACTCCTTCCTCCCAACTAAATACCACTGTGTTGCCACCTACGGTGGATCTGCTTTGCCGGTGGGACGTACCCAGGGGTGGTGATGGAGGAAGTCTGGGACATTGGCTGAAAGGTATGATTCTGTTGGTATAACTATGTCAGGCTTTTGCTTGACTAGTCTGTGGGACAGCTCTTCCAATTTTGGCACAAGTCCCCCAGATGTTAGTGAAGAGAGTTTTGCAGGGTCGACTGGGCTGGATGTGTCATTGTCGTGTCCGAAGCCGGTGCTGAGGTCGATGCTGGGTTGTCCATCCGGTTTTATTATTATTATTGTTTCTCGTAGCGGTTTGTTACAACTGAGTGGCTTGCTAGGCTATTTCAGAGGACAGTTAAGAGTCAACCACATTGCTATCAATGGTTAAAGACCAGTTTGTGGCAAGAGCACTGTTCTCCTTTAGCTGTCTCCAGGTTTCCTACTGCTTGGTATGTATCTGGTCAAGGAGGCCATCCAAATGTCTGAAACCAGTCTGAACAGCATGCTTAATGTCTGACAAGCCTTGATTTATTACACACTGAAATCCCTGTTTGATCTCAGCAAGCCTTTTCCTCAGAATGGATATTATGTAGTTAATTCCTGACTCACTGTTGATCCAACAGCAGTCACTGGGATGACTGAATTGTTATCTACAAAGCAATCTACTCAGTAGTTGAAAGAGTCATTGCAATCACGGATTAAGCTGATGATTTTTGTTATTCTTTGATCCATAGTCCCTTGGAATTGCTTGAACGAATGGTAAATATCCCTTGGATTCATTATAACTCTTCCCTTGAACTCTCCTGGCATTAATATTCACATGCTGCTGTTCAGGTGTTTTGGCACATTGCGTTATCAGTGGAGTAGAGTTATCGTGCTTGTCAACACAGTGGAGGATGATGGGCAGATCTCTCCTTCTCAGGACTGGTTGACAATGTGCTGTCCTGTCAGAATCTGGAAAATTGTTCCAGCCCCACATTCTCTGTATATCGGACCAGATAGATACTTATGTTGTGTCCAAATAGAATTACAATGCACCAAATTATTTCTTGCTTTCTCACATTAGACACATTTCTGATTCAGGTGAAACACTTAAGTATATCATCCAAATACAATATTTACTCAGTTATAATTTCCCAAGACTCATTGCATATGCAAGCTTGAATGGTTGGAAAAGATTAAGAGAAAGTCTATGACACAGTCACATTAAGTATCAGTTTGGTTTGGTTTGTGGCACTCTCCATCTGAGTCAGAAAGTCGTGGTTTTGAGGTCCACTCCAGGATTAAATTATGATCGAGGCTGGCCTTCCAGTGTGCTACTGAGATAATCCTCCATCGTTGGAGGGGTCGTCTTTCCGATGAACTGTTAAACTGAAACTCTATTTTTGTGGGTCAAGTAGACGGTTCAAGTAAGGGCAGAGAGTTCTCCCGGTGTCCTGGCCAACATTTCTTCCTCTGTGACTGTGTTGTAGAGTAGGGTGAAGGATGCCAACAAGATGAGCTAAAATCTGTGTTAATTAAAGTGCTTAGGTATCACCAGAATTCTTGTGTGCTCAAGAATGCATACTTTTAAATTATTCTGAACAGGGACAACTTTCCCAATCCTAACCTGGCTTCTCTCTCGAAATGTAAACCTCCAATTTCAGGTCAATAGGATGCACATGGTCCTTTAGGGTGGTATTTTTCAGTATACGCTGCTTGTGAATAATTGTAAGAAAAGCATTTTTGCAGGCTTTCTGTAGAATAAGGACTCCTGTTGAATATCGTCAGCATCAACAGTCCTTCAGCTAAAAGATTTTCGAAACCTTGTTTAGCTAGTGCGCCCTCGATGAATACCATATAATGAGACATACCCTGTCTCCAAAGTGCCAAGCAAAGTATTACTATCTGTTTCTGCTTTGCGGAATATGCAGGAATCAGCAAATAGCTGCTTGGCTTGGGTGACATTGAAATTGATTGACGTGCAGGCCCAAAACAGGCCCAAGGTCCCTCAGAACAAATGGGGATTAATTTATTGAAGGCTGGACTTAAAGAATAGACTATAGAATATTCTTGGATCGAGACTGGACCACTCAAGTTTTATCACAAGGCCATTTGAGATCGATCTCATCGAAACCTTGTTGATGTTAAGTTTTGCCAGGCTATAGCTCAACGTCTTAATGGGTTTTAATTGTATGCTTGTATTTTAACATCTTTACTACTTGCATTGTAACTTCTTAATAAAACCTTTACACTTTGGAACAAAGCCTTTGAGCCTCTTTGTGCAAGAGATCAAACTTTACATAGATTACGCACATTTTGGCACCCAACGTGAGGCTACCAGGCAGTATTTTTTTATTATTTAGAAATGGCCCCACACACGCAACTTTCTCCGTTACATTAAGTTTTTTGACAGTACCCGAGAAGATGTTAAAAGTTACATGAGGGAATTTTGTTATGAAACCAAACAAGAGTTGGTATTCATGAGGATACCTTAGCAAGGAAAGATCTGTCAAAGTAAATTCAGAAGACATAGGGCCTGAAATTGGTCGACATACTGCCGCATACTGCCCACGGACCTCCAACATACCGCCCAAAATCGCGAATTTCATCAAAAAATACCTACATACCGCCCGGCGGAAAATTCATCAGCGACATACCGCCGGGCGGTATGCATACCGTCCACCCAGGCAGACCGCTGACATACTGCCCAAAATTGCGAAATTCATCACTTACCATGGACATACCGCCAACCCTGCAGCCCGCTCTGGAAAAGGTAGTTTTAACTCGATCTTCAGTCGGCGGTATGCATCTTTAGCTGTAATAAATATTTTGTCTCTCAGTCCCCAGTCTCTCCCAGCCCCAGTTTCTTCCCTCCCTCCCCCACAGAAATCTCTTCCACAGCAATCACTTCTCCCCCCCCCCCCCACCACAGCGATCTTCCCCCAACAGCGATCTCCTCGTCCTCCCCCTCCCCACAGCGATCACCACGCACCCCCCCCCCGCCCCCACAGCGATCTCTTTTCTCTCCCCCCACCACAGCGATCTCCCCCCACAGCGATCTCTTCTCCACCCCACCCCCACAGCGATGTCCCCCCGGCAACGATGCCCCCATCCACAGCGATCCCCTCCCCGCACCGATTTCATCCTCCCCCCCCCATTAAGTTCCCCACTATATATATATATTGCAAAAACATCTGGAGAAGAAAACCAAACCTCATTTAAAAGTACAAGTAAACAAAACCTGCAATCAAAATAAATAGTTGCTCGTTTGTACAAGGGAATACTGTACATAACACCACAGTGCTCTCAGGCTGGCAGTCTCAGTGGACGCCCGTCGGTGCCTCTCGGGGGTAGATCTTTGCAGCAGCATGCGCGTGCGCACAACTTGGGAGCCGAAGATTCCCGAGTGAAAAGGCCTCACCGCTCGCACACCGTCGGCTGCACTCGCTCCCGCCCGCTGCACTCTGCTCGGTATTCCGCCGAGGAGAATGTCATGAAAATCGCACACACTCCGCCTCAGCGGTACCGGACGGTATTCAACGACATACCACTGGCATACCGCCGAAAAGTGGGCGGATCATTGGTATTGACCAATTTCGGCCCCATAGTACACCAAAGAAAGCATTGAAGAATTGTAGCTAAGAACGTTTTTGCAGTTTTAGGAAGGCACAACCAAATGAGCAAGGGAACAATGGGGAACAGATGAGGATTACAAAACAGACGTCATTTGCTTGGTAATTGTCAGATAATAAGGAACAGGTTCAGCATTTCTTTTATCCCCTGCATTTTTGTTGAGGGCGTACTTTTCACCCAGTTGTGGAATAAATAGGTATCTGCATCCCTTTCAATTCAGGCATATCATAACCTCAAAGTTGGTTGTTCAAGGTGAGGGCTGACTGACTTGTTTCAATAAGAGGTCAGCGCCCCTTCCTACTGTAGTTTCACAAGCTCATGTCAAATATGAAATGTGTTACCTGAAAAAGGTCACTCTTCCATCTGTGTTTTATTTATCGCCAACAGCACACAAAAATTGGCAGTTTGGGCAGTAATTTGTAAATGCAATGGAGTCAAGGCTGACAGCTTTTTGCAATTATACAAGTCGAGAGAAGCAAACTCTTTCAGAACCACCTGGACCCCTATTTCAAAGGATGTGAAACATTGCAAATGTAATTGTATTTATAACTGATATGGTAACTCAGATTGCTTTATATTCCCACACACAAAATAAATGAAACATGCATGTGTTGGTATGTAGTGTGACATATGTATTTTACATATGTGTGGAAATCAAGTGGGATGTTGCTTTTTTTCCCACTTCCACCCATTGAGAGTGGTATGAATACATTTGAGTTTTATTTCAAGGAGATGAAAGGTTGAGTTTGTGGTGTGCGAATGCCACACTGCGTCATATTTTAGATAAATGACAGGGCATCGCATCATCTGTACCTGACTGCCGAAGTGCACTGAGGGGGAAAATAACTTTTATCTCATCCTGGAAATTGAGGAGAAGCTATTTCACTGGACGAAGCTCCAATGTATCATATCTATATAAGAAATCCCTACGCACAGGGAATTCAGACATTACTTTTCAGATCCCGGAGTCTCGATGTGTCTTGTGTCGCACTTTGCACATTTGTGCATTTCCCACAGCTCTACCAGCCCCTTGAAGCTTCCCACAGCAATTGCCAATGTGTTTTGTTTTAAGATGTAATTCTCTGCTGTCTTTAGTTGCATATTTATTGTGCATTTTCCAATTTTCTAAAGCGAGAAAAGAATTAAAGCCAAGTAACAACAAACAGAAACTTAATACATGAAGTATAGTATGACAAAAAGGCCATAGAGGGAGTGCAACAAAGGTTCACCAGACTGATTCCTGGGATGGGGCGGATTGTCCTATGAGGAGAAATTGAGTAGACTAGGTTTATATTCTCTAGAATTTAGAAGAATGAGAGGTGATCTCATTGAAACATGCTAAATTCTTACAGGGATTGACAGGGTAGAGACAGGACAGATCAGACATGATCTTATTAAATAGCGGAGCAGGCTCGAGGGGCCAGGTGGACTACTCCTGCTCCTATTTCTTATGTTCTTATGTTCTTAGATGCAGGGAGGATGTTTCCTCTGGATGGGGAGTCTAAAACCAGAGGTCACAGTCTCAGAATAAGGGGTCGGCCATTTAGGACTGAGATGAGGAGAAACTTCTTCACTCAGAGGGTGGTGAATCTTTGGAATTCTCTACCATAGAGGACTGTGGAAGCTTAGTCAAGACACAGATCAATAGATTTTTGAATATTAAGGAATATGGAGACAGTGCAATAAAGTGGAGTTGAGGTAGTAGATCAGCCATGATCTTATTGAATGGCGGAGCAGGCTAGAGGGGCAGAATGGCCTACTCCTGTTCCTAATTCCTATCTTCTTTTGTTCTTATTTAGCCCAGTTTTTCAACAGACAGTGTAATTTGCACTGTTAGACTCTCTATGATTTATTTAATCTTCTGAGTTGGGTACATGAGCATGTATAAAACTTTAGAAAAAGGATAAAACTTTGGAGAAGAGGTACTGCTTTGAAATTTCTCTCTAACCTCTAGAGACAATTAAGCAAAACTCCAGGATATCAGACTAATGCTAGATTCTACATTATTCAATCTCAACTAGCTGATTCATGTCTGGATCATGTTCCAAAAAGATATAAAAATCCTCACAAATTGAATAAATGTCAATCTATCGTCAGAACTTAAGCACTGAGCGAAATGTATTCTAATTACAATCTGAGCAAATATTTGTTTGGCAAGAAAATATTAATTCACTTTTTTATTGCATTTCACTCTGATGAGTAGGTGGGGTGTAATGATTTTCTGTATTTTGTGTATCAACTACCTTGCTCAATTCCGAAAAGTGCATGAATTATTTTCCCTGTATCAGCGTCATTGTGCAGAGACCTCTTGACGAAGATAAATAATAAAGATAACAAAGGCTCCGATATTTTTATGGAACTTTAATGCTCACCCAGCAATGAAACTATTATACCTCTATCCCACTGTGAAGGAGAATTGCGCTTGTGTGTAATTTGGTTCTCAACACACTTGTAATTAGGATTAGTGACTTCATTAGTGTCTTGGTAGCAACAATTCTAGAAAGCAGGGCTCCCCACTGCAAGATAAAACTTTGGCTTCCCAAAGAAGGTAGGCTTGACTCCAATTGTTTCAAGCTGGGGAAGAGAAAGACTTAGATGAGGCAAAACCCAACTATCCAAGCTAAGGGATGGGTTGATCAAGGAGCGGTATTGATGACCTCTACAAAAAATGTTAATAACCCGAAGGGCTTCATCCTCCCAACTGAGAAGGATAATGTAATGAGATGCTAAATTATGAGGTGAATGGAGAATAGGCACAGTAGAATAATGAGCGAGGAACGACTTATTTTGCACGATCATTCTCCCTGGTTAACATCCAATTGCAGCAGCCCATGTCAGGTCATTGATCTGTGAAATGTTTATAAAAAACAGCTAACATTTACATATCAAAACAAAAAATTTATTTTTTAGATTATTTGACCCTTTGCCCATATGCACTACACTACTTACATTTCCCTACCATATGGTTTTTCTTTTTCTTTCTCCATGATTTGTTTTGTATTTTCTTTTCTTGTAGCATTTTAATCCCTTTTTCTCTCATCTTTAACTTGCAGCCTGGAACATGTTGAGAAAGCAAAAACTTGCATTTATATAGCACATTTCATGACTTCAGGCCATCGCAAAGCCCTTTACATGGAATTAAGTGCTTTTGAAGTGTAGTCACCAGAGTAATGTAGGAAACGTGGCAGCCAATTTGCACTCAGCAAGGTCCCACAAACAGCGATGAGATAAATGACCAGATAATCTATTTCAGTGATGTTGGTTGAGGGAATAAATATTTACAAAGGATAAAGGACTTGGAGAGGGTGCAGAAGACATTTACTAGAATGGTACCAGGGATGAGGGACTTACTTGCAGAGAGACTAGAGATGCTGGGATTGTTCTCCATAGAGCAAAGATAATTAAGGGGAGATTTAATCGAGGTTTTCATAATTATTAGGGGTTTTGATAGAGTAAGTAGCAAGAGACTGTTTCCACTAAAGTGGTAGAAGCAGATTCAATAGTAACTTTCAAAATGGAATTTGGTCTCCTTCTGTGCTTTAGGATTCTATGACTCTATTGAATGAATGCTTAACACATTCAAATTATACTCTTTTGTCCACCATTTTAATAAACGTGTTAACCTATTTTAAACAAGTTAATCCCTAGATTAACCCTACCAGTATTTTAGCAGGCAGCGGAATGCTATGTAACCATATTAAGCATTTGTACACTAGTACCGCCAATAGTAATTTCTAGGTTTATATATTATGGCTTGTCTATTTCTTTCTATAGTTTGGTTCCGACTTGTTTTATGACCTCTGCTGCTTTATTTCTATTTTTGTTGAAGTGTTCCTCTGAGTTATTTAATTTCCCTTTACTTTCCTTCTCTTTGCCACAACTGACAGGTTCCTAATTAAAGTGAGTGGAAGCTACACCACTTAAGCTCACATCCACAGATAGCCAGCTCTTACTTGTCACTTGTGAGGCTCACTGGTTTCCATTCATTGCAACTCCTGATCACGTGTGCCCAGCCAGTGTGTGTTTCTGAAATCTCCATATGATGCGTCTCTTCCTCTAGCTGAACTGAATCTCACTTTGGTTGCCGTCATTTTGACAATGAGTCACTATGGCTGCTTCTGCCTATTTTTAAAATTCATTCTCGGGATGTGGGTGTCGATGGCAAGGCTGGCATTTATTGCTAATCTCTAGTTGCCCTGACAGGGGGTTGTGGGCCTTATACTTGAACCGCTGTAGATACAACTGAATGGCTTGCTAGGACATTTCAGCGAGCAGTTAAGAATCAACCAGGTTGATGTGGGACTTGAGTTACATATAGGCTTGATTGTGTAAGGATGACAGGTTTCCTTCCCTTAAGGACATTAGTGAACCCAGTTGAGATTTTTTTATAACAATTGACAGCATTGTGGTCGTTTTTACTGAAACCAGCTTTTTATTTTGAGTTTTTATTTCAAACTGAATGGATTTGACATGAAAGAATTTGACCTCAGATTGTCTTGATTATTAGTCCAGGTTTCTAGATTACTAATCCAGTAACATAACCATTGCACTGCTGTACCCATAGTGAACTGGACTAGTAATATTACTAGGTCTACATGCTCTAATTATAACTGTAGCTCTCATTGGGTTTACTGTCCAAAAAGTCTTGCAGTTAGCCCTACATAGTCTTCAGTAAAGAATGTAAGCAACAATAACAGTGAAAATTGTTCCTTTTATATTAGCACACTTTTCTGTCCACATATCACTGGTTGCCACATGGAGCTGCTTATCACCACTGGTCCAAGTACAGCACTGATCAACAAAATTGAAACTCTATCCAACTATGTATCTCTGGCCACATTTCTTCTGGTACTTCACTGGAAGGCAAGAAGTCTTTTGTGCTGACTGCTTCCTTCACCCTGATACTTCAACATGATGAACAGTCAGAAGGTTCATAATTGGATAATATGCCTCCGCCGACACGGGGAACTTTGCCCCATGAAAGTGTAATCGGTAGAATTTATCATTTCAATTCATTTGTGTGGGGCTGTGTGGCTCCTTATTATACTTATCGTGACAGGTTACATTTTGATGTTTATTGAAGATTAACCTTAAAGGGACAATGGGGATGAAATTGGTCTTCGTCAGTAGCACAATCATAATGATTCGACAGGCCATTTAAAAAAATATTGCATGTAGTTTTAAATTGGCTGCCATTCACTAAGAGTGCATTTCACACATCTGGCAAAGTCCAATTTCATCCCCAAAATGTCTAATTATTTGAGTAGGTAAATCAACGAATGCCAGAACACTATGGTATAACTACCTTCTGACTTACAGAGATTGCCATAACTGCCACCTTATAATTACAATTAATTTAGCTGTATGGAAACTGTGAAGGAACTAGGGTTATTGAGATTGCTGCACTCGTTTTATGCGGCTGATGGAATAGGTTTCCCTTTGCCAGCTTTACCTCATGATGTTTCTTTTTGGGGGAACATTTCTGTTTCTTGATAAATCTTCTGGAATTTTTTGAGGATGTTTCCAGTAGAGTGGACAAGGGAGAACCAGTTGATGTGGTATATTTGGACTTTCAGAAGGCTTTCGACAAGGTCCCACACAAGAGATTAATGTGCAAAGTTAAAGCATATGGGATTGGGGGTAGTGTGCTGACATGGATTGAGAACTGGTTGTCAGACAGGAGGCAAAGAGTAGGAGTAAATGGGTACTTTTCAGAATGGCAGGCGGTGACAAGTGGGGTACCGCAAGGTTCTGTGCTGGGGCCCCAGCTGTTTACACTGTACATTAATGATTTAGACGAGGGGATTAAATGTAGTATTTCCAAATTTGCGGATGACACTAAGTTGGGTGGCAGTGTGAGCTGCAAGGAGAATGCTATGAGGCTGCAGAGCGACTTGGATAGGTTAGGTGAGTGGGCAAATGCATGGCAGATGAAGTATAATGTGGATAAATGTGAGGTTATCCACTTTGGTGGTAAAAACAGAGAGACAGACTATTATCTGAATGGTGAGAGATTAGGAAAAGGGGAGGTGCAACGAGACCTGGGTGTCATGGTACATCAGTCATTGAAGGTTGGCATGCAGGTACAGCAGGCGGTTAAGAAAGCAAATGGCATGTTGGCCTTCATAGCGAGGAGATTTGAGTACAGGGGCAGGGAGGTGTTGCTACAGTTGTACAGGGCATTGGTGAGGCCACACCTGGAGTATTGTGTACAGTTTTGGTCTCCTAATCTGAGGAAGGACATTCTTGCTATTGAGGGAGTGCAGCGAAGGTTCACCAGACTGATTCCTGGGATGGCGCGACTGACCTATCAAGAAAGACTGGATCAACTGGGCTTGTATTCACTGGAGTTCAGAAGAATGAGAGGGGACCTCATAGAAACGTTTAAAATTCTGATGGGTTTCGACAGGTTAGATGCAGGAAGAATGTTCCCAATGTTGGGGAAGTCCAGAACTAGGGGTCACAGTCTAAGGATAAGGGGTAAGCCATTTAGGACCGAGATGAGGAGAAACTTCTTCACCCAGAGAGTGGCGAACCTGTGGAATTCTCTACCACAGAAAGTTGTTGAGGCCAATTCACTAAATATATTCAAAAAGGAGTTAGATGTAGTCCTTACTACTAGGGGGATCAAGGGTTATGGCGAGAAAGCAGGAATGGGGTACTGAAGTTGCATGTTCAGCCATGAACTCATTGAATGGCGGTGCAGGCTAGAAGGGCCGAATGGCCTACTCCTGCACCTATTTTCTATGTTTCTATGTTTCTATGTAAACATTGTAACTGTGTAAGACTTGCCACCAGAGGGCGCAACTGTTGGAGGCCCAAGTGTCACCTGCCTACCTCGTGCAAGGGAGTATAAAAGGTTGTCTGCCATGCTGCTTCAGCACTCTGGAGTTGTTTTAAAGAGACTAAGGTCACATCAGTTTTAGCTCACAGTACTCAGTCTTGTGGAGTTCTTCCATACCGAACAATTGGCGACGAGTAACAGATTATGAATATTTAAGCGGTCATGGCTGCCATTGGTATTTTAGAGAGATTTGGAGAGGGTGATGATTGTGAAGCCTTCGTTGAGCGTCTCAACCAGTACTTCATGGCCAAGGAGCTGGATGGGGATGATAAAGCGATCAAGCGCAGGGCGATTTTCCTCACTGAGTGTGGGTCCACAATATACGGCCTCATCAAGAATCTGCTAGCACCGGAGAAACCAGCGGAGAAGACATGTACAGCGTTGTGTATGCTAGTTTGGAACCACCTCAAGCCGAAGGAGAGTGTCTTAATGGCCAGGTATCGCTTCTACAGGCACCACCGCTCCGAAGGCCAGGATGTGGCGAGTTATGTCGCCGACCTGAGACGCCTTGCTGGAACTTGCGAGTTTGCTGGATTTTTGGGGGAAATGCTGCGGGACTTTTTTGTGCTTGGCATTGGCCACGAGGTCATTCTTCGCAAGCTGCTGTCCACCGAATCCCTAGACCTGAGCAAGGCCATCACGATAGCCCAGGCATTTATATTCACGAGCGATAATACTAGACAGATATCTTCCCAGCATCGAAGCTCACCGGCAAGTACTGTGCATAAAATAACGTTGCTAGCAGGCAGAACTGCATATGGCAGGGCCTACACGTCTGCAGCTGCAAGACCTAGGATGACTCAGAGTCCGCCATCGGGCGTGAATGCAAATCCATTACAACCATGTTGGCGCTGCGAGGGTAATCATCGAGCCCATCAATGTCGATTCAAGCACTACGTGTGCAAAGGCTGCGAAACAATGGGGCATCTCCAGCGAATGTGCAAGAGTGCTGCGACTCACCACGTGGCAGAGTCGGCAGAGGATGATTGATCCGAACAAACAAGAGAGGCAACTCAACCTGAGGAAGAAGTGTATGGGGTACACACCTTCACCAACAAGCGCCCTCCTATCATGCTGAAAGTCAAAGTGAACGGTATTCCGGTATCAATGAAGTTGGACATGGGGGCGAGTCAGTCAATTATGAGCCAGAAGGCTTTTGAGAAACTGTGGGGAAACAAGACACAAAGGCCCAAACTGAGCCCAATTCAGACAAAGCTGCGCACCTACAACAAAGAGCTCATACCAGTCATTGTACGATAGAGCTGTGCATGATTTATCACTGTGGATTGTACCAGGCGATGGCCCAACACTATTCTGCAGAAGCTGGCTGGGAAAGATTCGATGGAACTGGGACGACATCAAAGCGGTATCTTCAGTGGATGATGCCTCGTGCGCCCAAGTGCTGAGCAAGTTTCCATCAATATTTGAACCAGGCATCGGCAACTTCACAGGTGCCAAGGTGCAAATCCATCTAGTCCCCGATGCAAAGCCCGTTCATCACAAGGCCCGAGCGGTTCCATATATGATGAGGGAGAAAGTCGAGATCGAACTGGACAAACTTCAACGAGAGGGAATCATATCGCCAGTCGAGTTCAACGAGTGGGTCAGTCTGATTGTTCCGGTGTTGAAAAGCGATGGCACGATCAGAATCTGCGGAGACGACAAAGTAACGATCAACCGAGTCTCGTTACAAGACCAGTACCCGCTACCCAAGGCGGATGACCTGTTCGCAACGTTAGCAGATGGACCTAACCTCCGCCTACATGACACAGGAGCTGACTGAGTCTTCGAAAAGATTGATGCGCATCAACACGCACAAAGGACTGTTTATATACCACAGGTGCCTTTTTGGGATTCGCTCAGCTGCTGCCATCTTCCAGAGGAACATGGAGAATCTGCTGAAATCGGTTCCGCGCACCGTTGTGTTTCAAGATGACATCCTGATCACTGGTTGTGAAACCACCGAACACCTGCACAACCTGGAAGAAGTTTTAAGTCGACTAGACAGAGTGGGACTCAGGCTGAAACATTCCAAGTCTGTTTTCCTGGCGCCAGAGGTCAAATATTTGGGGAGAAAGATTGCGGTAGGCGGCATCAGACCCACGGACTCAAAGACAGAGGCCATCAAGAATGCACCCAGACCACAGAATGTGATGGATCTGCATTCGTTCCTGGGACTCCCTGGGTAACTTTCTACCCGGGTTAAGCACTTTGCTGGAACCGTTGCACATGTTGCTACATAAGAGTGACGACTGAATTTGGGGCAAATCTCAAGACACCGCCTTTGGGAAGGCCAGAAACCTACTTTGTTCGAATACTGTATGACCCGTGTAAAAAATTAGTGCTAGCTTGTGATGCATCTTCACATGGGGTCGGCTGTGGTACAGCAAACCAATGTATCGGGCAAACTTCAACCGGTTTCTTACGTGTCTAGAAGTCTGTCTAAGGCTGAAAGAGCCTACAGTGTGGTCGAGAAAGAGGCGTTAGCATGTGTATATGGGGTTAAGAAAATGCACCAATATCTATTTGGAATTCGGTTTGAGCTTGAAACCGACCACAAACTGCTCATTTCGCTGTTTTCAGAGAGCAAAGGTATAAACACCAATGCTTCGTCCCGCATCCAAAGATGGGCACTAACATTGTCCGCCTATGACTATGTTATCTGCCACAGACCAGGCACGGAGAACTGTGTTGATGCCCTCAGTCAGCTACCATTGCCCACTGCTGGGGTGGAAGTGGCGCAGCCCACAGACTTGCTTCTGGTCATGGATGCTTTTGAGAGCGAGGGGTCACCTGTCACTGCTCACCAGATCAGGACCTGGACCAGCCAGGATCCTGTGCTATCACTTGTAAAAAGTTGCATCCTCAATGGGAGCTGGTCGACTGTTCCCAGGGAAATGCAAGATGAAATTAAGCTGTTTCACTGACGCAAAGATGAAATTTCCATCCAGCCGGATTGCCTCTTATGGGGTAATCGCGTGATTTGCCAAAAAAAGGCAGGGAAGCGTTTATATGCGACCTACACAATACCCACCCAGGCATAGTCATGATGAAGGCTATAGCCAGGTTGCATGTTTGGTGGCCTGGCATTGACTCAGACTTAGAGTCATGCGTACACAAGTGCAACACGTGCTCACAATTGAGCAATGCACCAAGGGAGGCTCCATTGAGTCTGTGGTCATGGCCCTCCAAACCGTGGTCCAGGATCCACGTAGATTTTGCTGGTCCCTTTCTCAGAAAGATGTTTTTAGTTGCAGTGGACACTTACTCTAAATGGATTGAATGCGTAATCATGTCATCCAGCATATCCACTGCCACCATTGAAAGCCTCCAGGCTATGTTCACCACCCATGGCTTACATAATAAGAACATAAGAATTAGGAACAGGAGTAGGCCATCTAGCCCCTCGAGCCTGCTCGCCATTCAACAAGATCATGGCTCATCTGGCCGTGGACTCAGCTCCACTTACCCGCCTGCTCCCCATAACCCTTAATTCCCTTATTCGTTAAAAATCTATCTATCTGTGACTTTAATACATTCAATGAGCTAGCCTCAACTGCTTCCTTGGGCAGAGAATTCCACAGATTCACAACCCTCTGAGAGAAGAAATTCCTTCTCAACTCGGTTTTAAATTGGCTCCCCCGTATTTTGAGGCTGTGCCCCCTAGTTCGAGTCTCCCCGACCAGTGGAAACAACCTCTCTGCCTCTATCTTGTCTATCCCTTTCATTATTTTAAATGTTTCTATAAGATCACCCCTCATCCTTCTGAACTCCGAGTAAAGACCCAGTCTACTCAATCTATCATCATAAGGTAACCCCCTCATCTCCGGAATCAGCCTAGTGAATCGTCTCTGTACCCCTTCCAAAGCTAGTATATCCTTCCTTAAGTAAGGTGACCAAAACTGCACGCAGTATTCCAGGTGCGGCCTCACCAATACCCTGTACAGTTGCAGCAGGACCTCCCTGCTTTTGTACTCCATCCCTCTCGCAATGAAGGCCAACATTCCATTCACTTTCCTGATTACCTGCTGCACCTGCAAACTAACTTTTTGGGATTCATGCACAAGGACCATCAGCCGGTCCAGGCAGAGGGCGGTCGAGGGGGTCGTTCAACCTGACTGCCTGCCTCTCTTCCGCTCTTACATCCGGTCCAGGGTGTCCTTGGAGATGGAGCACGCGGTGTCCACCGGTACGCTCGCGGCCTTCCGCGAGAGGTGGGCACCGGAGGGACTGGAGTGCATCATCACGCCCGGCAACCAAATTTTAATTTGATTTTACGTTTTTAAGTTTAATTTGTTTTAATTGCCGGTGCTTTTAGTGTCCCCCTTCCCTTTTATAGGGGGCACTGGGGAAAATTGTGATTTTAGTGCCCAAAAAAAAAAAAAGAAAAAAAGAAAAACACAAAAAAAAACAAAAAAAGGGGGGAAAAAAAAGGGCCTTGTAAATGTCTGGAGTGTCACCCAGGTCGGGTGGCACCGTTTAATGTTTTATGTTTTCGCAGGTAAACTCAAAAGAGTTTCATGCACAAGGACCCCCAGGTCCCTCTGCACCGCAGCATGTTGTAATTTCTTCCCATTCAAATAATACTCCCTTTTATTTATTTTTTTTTCCAAGGTGGATGACCTCACATTTTCCGACATTGTATTCCATCTGCCAAACCTTATCCCATTCGCTTAACCTATCTAAATCCCTTTGCAGCCACTCTGTGTCCTCTACACAACCCGCTTTCCCACTAATCTTTGTGTAATCTGCAAATTTTGTTACACTACACTCTGTCCCCTCTTCCAGGTCATCTATGTATATTGTAAACAGTTGTGGTCCCAGCACCGATCCCTGTGGCACACCACTAACCACCGATTTTCAACCCGAAAAGGACCCATTTATCCCGACTCTCTGCTTTCTGTTAGCTAGCCAATTCTCTATCCATGCTAATACATTTCCTCTGACTCCGCTTACCTTTATCTTCTGTAGTAACCTTTTGTGTGGCACCTTATCGAATGCCTTTTGGAAATCTAAATACACCACATCCATCGGTACACCTCTATCTACCATGCTCGTTATATCCTCAAAGAATTCCAGTAAATTAGTTAAACATGATTTCCCCTTCATGAATCCATGCTGCGTCTGCTTGATTGCACTATTCCGATCTAGATGTCCCGCTATTTCTTCCTTAATGATAGCTTCAAGCATTTTCCCCACTACAGATGTTAAACTAACCGGCCTATAGTTACCTGCCTTTTTATGCCCCCTTTTTTAAACAGAGGCGTTACATTAGCTGCTTTCCAATCCGCTGGTACCTCCCCAGAGTCCAGAGAATTTTGGTAGATTATAACGAATGCATCAGCTATAACTTCCGCCATCTCTTTTAATACCCTGGGATACATTGCATCAGGACCAGAGGACTTGTCTACCTTGAGTCCCATTAGCCTGTCCAGCACTACCCCCCTAGTGATAGTGATTATCTCAAGGTCCTCCCTTCCCACATTCCCGTGACCAGCAATTTTTGGCATGGTTTTTGTGTCTTCCACTGTGAAGACCGAACCAAAATAATTGTTTAAGGTCTCAGCCATTTCCACATTTCCCATTATTAAATCCCCCTTCTCATCTTCGAAGGGACCAACATTTACTTTAGTCACTCTTTTCCGTTTTATATATCGGTAAAAGCTTTTACTATCTGTTTTTATGTTTTGCGCAAGTTTACTTTCGTAATCTTGCCCGACGTCCTTGTCAGTGACAAAGGACCGTGTTTCACCAGTTCGGAAGTCAACGAGTTTATGACCCTCAATGGCATCAAGCATGTCAGGTCTGCCCCGTTTAAGCCCGTATCCAATGCTCAAGCGAAACGGGCAGTCCAAACTATCAAGCAGAGCTTGAAACGCGTGATGGAAGGCTCCTTGCAGACCTGCTTATCTCGGGTTCTGCTCAGCTACCAGATGCGACCTCACTCGCTCACTGGGGATCCCCCTGCAGAATTGTTAATGAAGAGAGCACTCAAAACCAGGCTCTCCCTAGTCCACCCGGATCTGAATGATCATGTGGAAACCTGGCGTCACCGGCAAAACATGTACCACGATCGCGCAGCTGTATTGCGTGACATTGATGTTAACGACCCTGTGTTTGTCCTTAATTACGGTCATGGTCCTAAATGGGTCACTGGCACTGTCTAGGCCAAGGAGGGGCATAGAGTGTTTATAGTCAAATTAGTGAATGGACAAACGTGCAGAAAGCATTTAGATCAGACCATACTGCGGTTCACCGACAACCAGGAACAACCTGAAGAGGACATCCACCAAAACAACCCAACCAGCAATCGACTTCGTTATCAATCAAGTGGATGAACCCACCATTCCCAACAGTCCTGTCAGACCAGCCTCACCACAGTGCAGCAATGGTCCGACCAACTCACCTATGCCAGAGTTTGAAATCAGACGATCAACCAGGGAACTTCGGACCCCAGATCGTCTCAACTTGTAAATAATTTGCATCAAGGACTTTGGGGGGTGGGGAGAGTGATGTTATGTATGTAAACATTGTAACTCTGTAAGACTTGCCACCAGAGGGCGCAACTGTTGGAGGCCCAAGTGTCACCTGCATACCTCGTGCAAGGGAGTATAAAAGGTTGTCTGCCATGCTGCTTAGGCACTCTGGAGTTGTATTAAAGAGACTAAGGTAACATCAGTTTTAGCTCACAGTACTCAGTCTTGTGGAGTTCTTCCATAACTAACAGTTTCTTCATACCAACCATTTATCTAATTGCACATGCACAAAGTACAGCTCCTGGCTTCAGAAAGATTTCAGAGAGAAATTGAATGCAAGCCTTTTGATGTGGAACTACTACTCCTCTGGACGATGCAAGTCCTTTGTAATGAGATAGCACTCCAATTGACCATGAAGGCATTCTCGTTAAGGAATATCAGTTTTACTAGATATCAGAAAGGAGAGCTGTGGATTCAGTAGAAAAATATCATATACACTGCACTCTGTCCCAGGAGTACAGAGTTAATGGTCGTAAATTGCGGCCTCTCTGGGTTTGTACAATATGCGCACGCACCCAAAGAGGCCTCGCAAATGCAGGTTCTCCGTACGGAATGGGCACGAGCCGAGAACCGGCATTTAGATCTAGAAAAATGTCTTTTGACAGATCGCTTGCAGTTCCGGGAGAAGGACATTCGTGCGCAGAGATTTGGGCTATTTGCCCAACTTCTGTCCAGCTAATATTCTTCAAACTCTTAGGCCGGGTAAAAGCAAGCGTATAGCATACCTTTACCAGCGTAAGAGTTTTAAAAAATATACAAATTAAATTTTATCACAAATTTTTATATTAAAAACCCTGTCCATTAAGGTAAGTTTTTTTACCCCTATTAAAACATATTAAAAAATTTTAAAAATACATTTTTGTCTAAAACATTTAATTACATTTCATTTCAATTCATTTTAAATATGTGAGGTGTTTTTTTAATTTATTGCATTGTGTTTCTGTGTTTTTCGGGTATTCTCATTGATAGTAATGGGAGCTCGTACAAATGGCGCTCCCATTATTAATAATGAGAATCCTCCATGTTCATTGGTGGTCCAGGCCTACATGATCCCAGGTTGCGCTTACACTCCTGGGATGTGTGGGCCAGAACGCTGGGCTATGAAAGGAAGCCTTGGAGTGCAAGTATATGTTCCTCCGGGACCACCAGGTACTTTCGTAAAAAAAATTTTGGTCGGAGGTGTCCATCCACAGGAAGCCTCCGACTTCAATTTTTGTGACAATGAAATATAAGAACATAAGAACATAAGAAATAGGAGCAGGAGTAGGCCATACCTCACCTCGAGCCTGCTCCGCCATTTAATACGATCATGGCTGATCTGATGATGGACTCAGCTCCACTTCTCCACCTGCTCCCCATAACCCCTTATTCCCCTTATAGTTTAACAATGTCTATTTCTGTCTTAAATTTATTCAATGTCCCAGCCTCCAAAGCTCTCTGAGGCAGCGAATTCCAACCCTCCGAGAGAAGAAATTTCTCCTCATCTCTGTTTTAAATGGGCGGCCCCTTATTCTAAGATCATGCCCTCTACTTCTAGTCTCCCCCATCAGTGGAAACATCCTCTCTGCATCCACCTTGTCAAGCCCCCTCATAATCTTGTACGTTTCAATAAGATCACCTTTCATTCTTCTGAACTCCAATGAGTAAAGGCCCAACCTACTCCACCTTTCCTCATAAGTCAACCCCCTCATCCCTGGAATCAACCTAGTGAACCTTTTCTGAACTGCCTCCAAAGCAAGTATATCGTTTTGTAAATATGGAAACCAAAACTGCACGCAGCATTCAGGTGTGGCCTCACCAATACCTTATATAGCTGTAGCAAGACTTCCCTGCTTTTATACTCCATCCCCTTTGCAATAAAGGACAAGATTCCATTGGCCTTTCTGATCACTTGCTGTACCTGCATACTATCCTTTTGTGTTTCATGCACAAGTACCCCTGGTCCTGCTGTACTGCAGCACTTTGCAATCTTTCTCCATTTAAATAATAACTAGCTCTTTGATTTTTTTCTGTCAAAGTGCATGACCTCACACTTTCCAACATTATACTCCACCTGTCAAATTTTTGCCCACTCGCTTAGCCTGTCTATGTCCTTTTGCAGATTTTTTGTGTCCTCCTCACACATTGCTTTTCCTCCCATCTTTGTATCATCAGCAAATTTGGTTACGTTAAACTCAGTCCTTTCTTCCAAATCGTTAATATAGATTGTAAATAGTTGGGGTCCCAGCACTGATCCCTGCGGCACTCAAAAATATTACAGACTTGCGATTCCTGAGGGAACCTCTTTGGAATTCTTTGCAAAAATGTCTTGCGGCTACCAAATCCTCTAGCTCCTCATTGTGAAATTTGTTTCGTATAGACTTCTCATTGAAGATAATCCCCGAACCATCTCACTTTATGCAGCAGAGTTGAAATTGATGTAAAAGAACATATTGCAAAGGCACAACTATTACATTGCTTTTTAGCTAGCCAATCTTCATCAGGAAACTGGTTCTTCACACTAGAGCTCGGCCGTTCAGGTGTGATGTCAGTCATCACTTCTTCACACAAAGATTGGTGGAAATCTGGAATTCGCTTCCCCCAAAAAGCTGTTGAGGCTGGGTCAATTGACAATGTCTTGCAAAAAGGGTTTAAACTGAGACTAGCTTTAGGACACCCAGATCCCTGATCACCTGTGGCTCAGTAGATAGCACACTCGCCTCTGAGTCAAAAGGTTGTAGGTTTAAGTCCCACTCCAAGAACTTGAGCACATGAAGAAAAAAAATCTAGGCTGACACTCTAGTAGAATGCTGCATTGTCAGAGGTGCTGTCTTTTGGATGAGACATTAAACTGAGGCCCCATCTGCCCTCTCAGGTTGATGGAAAAGATCCCATGCCACTATTTCGAAGAAGAGCAGGGGAGTTATCCATGGTGTCCTGGCCAATATTTATCCCTCAATCAACATAACAAAAACAGATCATCTGGTCATTACCACATTGCTGTTTGTGGGAGTTTGCTATGCGCAAGTTGGCTGCCGCGTTTTCCCCATTACAACAGTGACTACACTCCAAAAGTACTTAATTGGCTGTAAAGTGCTTTGAGACAGCCGGTGGTCGTGAAAGGCGCTATATGATTGCAAGTCTTTCTTTTCTTTTTTCTAATTCTAATGGGGTTCCTCACCAGGAAGGTCATAGCCTGAGATGCGTAGATGTTTTGAATCTTCGGGCATGGTGCAGCTACCAAATCCTCAATTAATCTCCAGCTCCTCATTGTGAAATTTGTTTAGCTTAAACTTCTCATTGAAGACAATCCACGAAACATCTCACTTTATGCAGCAGAGTTGAAATTGGTGTAAAAGAACATCTTGCAAAGACACCACTATTACAATGCTTTTTAGCTAGCCAATCTTCATCAGGAAACTGATTCTTCAAATTAGAGCTAGGCCGTTCAGGGGTGATGTCAGTCATCACTTCTTCACACAAAGGTTGGTGGAAATCTGGAATTCTCTTCCCCCAAAAAGCTGTTGAGGCTGGGTCAATTGACAATTTCGAAACTGAGATTAGTAGACTTTTGTTAGGCAAGGGTGTTAAGGGATTTGGAACCAAGGTGGGTAAATGGAGTCATCATCATCATCGTCATCATAGGCAGTCCCTCGGAATCGAGGAAGACTTACTTCCAGTCTTAGCATGAGTTTTTAGGTGGCTGTACAGTCCAATACAAGAACCATAGTCTCTGTCACAGGTGGGACAGACAGTGGTTGAAGGAAAGGGTGGGCGGGGAGTCTGGTTTGCCACACGCTCCTTCTGCTGCCTGCGCTTGCTTTCTGCATGCTCTCGGCGACAAACCTCGAGGAGCTCATCGCCCTCCCGGATGCACTTCCTCCACTTAGGACGGTCTTTGTCCAGGGACTCCCAGGTGTCAGTGGGGATGCCACACTTTATCAGGGAGGCTTTGAGGGTATCCTTGTAATGTTTCCGCTGCCCACCTTTGGCTCGTTTGCCGTGGACAAGTTCCGAGTAGAGCGCTTGCTTTGGGAGTCTCGTGTCTGGCATGCGAACTATGTGGCCTGCCCAGCGGAGCTGATCAAGTGTGGTCAGTGCTTCAATGCTGGGGATGTTGGCCTGGACGAGGACGCTAATGTTGGTGCGTCTGTCCTCCCAAGGATTTGTAGGATGTTGCAAAGACATCGTTGCTGGTATTTCTCCAGTGAGTAATGAGTAATTGAATGGCGGGGGGGTCAAGGGGCTGAATGGTCTACTCCTGTTTTTATGTTCCTATGTTTTTAAAGTTTTACCTGCAGTATCAGGTAGATGAGAAGAATAATGATGTGTGGAGCTGGAAGAAAGGGCAGGTCTGAGAAATTAGTGTTCTCTCCAAAAGGAAACTGTTGAATGAGAGCAATTACATTGTTGAGGTTAAATGTATCCATAAAATATCCTAAATGTGTGGACACCAAAATAATTGTAGCGTCTCATATAAAATGTCTATTTGATTACTCTTACTGGAACTCTGACCTACCGTAAAGGAATAATTATATCAAGCATATATCATATGAGGAGACTGCTCGGTTTTGGGAGGACCTATTGGTATTTTCCTTCCAGAGTCAGCATATAGACTTAAGAAGTTATAAATCATTTAGCATGGTAAGTGACTGTGTAGAATAATGGGCTAGGAAACTGCATTAATTCCTGAACTTGAAGGGCAAAAAGCATGTGAATTATGCATAGCCAATTTACTGTTATTTCTTTTCAATTGACCACTGAGATAAGTTGTGCATCTTGTTTACAACATATTGACTGAATTTACAGGGCCAAGTTTTCCAATTGATGCTGGGGGAGAAGTATATTCGTTCAGAGGCAACCTCCTCAGAAGACAGCTTAAGGACTGCAACCAATGGCACAGCAAATACATATGAAACATAGTTGACCTTACCAGCTATTTGAATATGTGTCAATGCTTCAAATCAGTGTATCCCCCACTTTCTTCCCCCCACCATTGGTGGCTGTGCCTTCAGCCGTCTAGGCCTAAGCTCTTTAATTCTGTCCCGAATCCTCACCACCTCACTCTCCTCCTTTAAGACTGTCCTAAAAACCTACTTCTTTGATCAAGCATTTGATCACTTGTTCTAATAGCTCCTTCTTTGGCTCATGTCAGTGTTAGTCTGATTACACTCCTGTGAAGTGCCTTGAGATGTTGTACCATGATGAAGGCGCTATATAAATGCAAGTTGCTGTTGTTGTTTGTGTATGTAATTAGACACATTCCCTTAATAGTGTACCCGATCATCTAGCTATGAGCCCACAACTGCAAGAAGGAGTCCTGTAGGCTGTCTAAGCTACTTTATGTAATTTTGTTTTTTTAACCTTTAATAAAATTTTTCATTCCATTTTGGATTAAGAAGTGGCAAAGAGACACGGAAGTGGAGAAAAACTATTTCCAAGAAATGAACAGAGAAAGTTAGTATGACATTATTTATTGGAGAGAGTGCAAAAGAGATTTACTAGAATGGTACCAGGGATGAAGGACTTCACTTATGTGGAGAGACTACAGAAGCTGGGATTGTTCTCCTCAGTAGATACTTAAGGGGAGATTTAATAGAGGTGTTCAAAATTATGGGCTCAATTTTCCGCAAAGCATTTTTTTGGCGTACTTGAAGAGTTATGCCCGATTTTTGGGGGACTAAGTACTCCAAAAAAAAAATTCTAATTTTCCCCGTTGGATTTTTTCAGTTTGGCGTGGCATAACCCAACCTTGAGTTTTGGGGGTGGAGCCTTGATCTGCGCCAAAAAGATCGGGTTGCCATGGTAACCAGGGACACAATGCGAGCTGAGGTTGCAAAGTGAAGCATACAGCCAACTCCCAACACTTTGAAAGAATTGAAAAACACATAGCAGCAACTTACCTCCAACCCCGCCCGAAGGTCTTGCTGGTCCGGTCCCATTCCATTCTTGGTCCCCGGACACACTCTCTCTCTCTCTCTCTCTCTCTCTCTCATGTGTGAACCGGGGACCGATAATGGGAATGGACAGCCTTCAGTGACAACCTAGTGAAGCTACAATACAGGGCTACATGTTCGCTAAACAATGGAAGCAGCATGCTATAGACAGAGCTGAGCGATCTCACAATCAACAGATCAGATCAAAGCACTTCACTCCTGCCACACCCAGTCATGAATGGTGGTGGGCAATTAAACAACTAACAGGAGGAAAATGCTCCATGAACACTTCCATCCTCAATGACAAGGTTGAAGCATTTTCAACCCTCTTTAGCTAGAAGTGTTGAGTGGATGACCCATCTCGGCCTTCTCCTGAGGTCCCCACCATCACTGAAGCCAGTCGTCAGCCAATTCGATTCACTCCATTTGATATCAAGAAATGGCTGAGCTTACTGGGTACAGCAATGGCTATAGGCCCCAACAACAACCTGGCTGTTGTGCTGAAGACTTGTGCTCCAGAACTAGCCGTGCCTCTAGCCAAGCTGTTCTGTACAGCTACAACACAGGCATCTACCCGACAAAGTGGAAAATTACCCACATATGTCTTGTCCACAAAAAGCAGGACAACTCCAATCCAACCAATTAACGCCCCATCAGTCTACTCTCAGTCATCAGCAAAGTGATGGATGGTGTAGTCGACAGTGCTATCAAGTGGCACTTACTCACCTATAACCTGCTTACCGATACTCAGTTTGTGTTCCGCCAGGACCACTTGGCTCCAGACCTCATTACAGCGTTAGTCCAAACATGGCCAAAAGAGTTGAATTCCAGAGGTGAGATGAGAGTGACTACCCTAGACATCAAGGCAGCATTTGACTGAATGTGGCAACAATGAGCTGCAGTAAAATTGAAGTCAATGGGATTTGGGGCAAATTCTTCAATCGATGGAGTCAGACCTGGCTCAAAGAAGATGGTTGTGGTTGTTGGAGGCCAATTATCACAGCCCCAATTATTATCACTGCAGGAGTTCCTTTGGGCAGTGTCCGAGGACCAACCATCTTCAGCTGCTTCACCAATGACCTTCCTTCCATCATAAGGTCAGAAGTGGGGATGTTCGTTGATGATTGCACAGTGTTCAGTTCCATTCACAATCCCTCAGTCCATGCCCCCATGCAGCAAGACCTGTATTGCTATGTCTTTAGATGCTCTGATAATGACTCCACGAGGCAATGTATTGTACTTGAACTGTAGTGACCTTAGTCTATTTAATGTAACTCCAGATTGAGGATCACACTTGGTGGCCTGCCTTTTATACTAGACCTGGCCCACCTGTACAGGTAACCTACAAGTCTCCCACTGCAGTGCCCTCTGGTGGCACACCTTAGTGACCATACAGCTGGTGTACAAGTTTCCCATAGTAGTGCCCTCTGGTGGCACATCATATGTAATAGTACAGGCAGTACCATGTCTAGATACATGACATCACTCTCCCCCAAGTCCTTAGTGCAAATCGCCTTCATGCATTGACTGAGATCTGGGCTTAGCTCTGTCTGGTTGACCCTTGGGGGGGTCATTTCCATCTTGGGTGAGTAGGTGGTGTTTCGTTGGCAGTGGTGAGTCCATGACCACTCCATTCTCTCTCCCCCCCCACATATAGATTATGCCAGTGGCTAGTTACATTCATATACATTTGTAGTACAGTTGTGAGGCAAGTACAGTTGACTGGTGAGGTACATTCTTGATACATACTTTGACTCAGTGCTGGTGTCGCATGAGGACAAACTAGTTCCTGAACTGCTGGATGGTGTCCAGGTAGTCTGGTGGTGGCGCGGTGCCCAGTGCTAGTAGTGGGAACCCGGTTGGCTCAAGTTGCCTGCTTTCGGGGCCTTTACCTTTGCTCCTAACGTAGGACAGGTTCACAGATGCCTGTGACCTCCCTGTCCTTTCCTTGCGCCTCGGGTCGCTGCTGCTCCCTGAGGAGCAGTCGTCTGGCAGTGCGCAGGGAACTGCTGACTCGCTTGCCTGGGCATTCTTTGGGTTGGGATCCTGGCTGGTCCCGGTCCCATTTGGGAGGACCGTTGCGGATGACCCTTCGTTCCCGGGTGTAGCCTTGGTGGCGATAGGGTCTGGGAGCTGCGCCTTACCGTGGTTTGCTCTTTCAGGCTTGTGGCGGTTGGTGCCATTGGGTGCCTGAGAGGTGGAACCAATCAGGGGCAGGGTATCGATACCGGTGTCGTTGCCCTCCTAAGATCGCTTGCTCTGCAGCTTGTCTATTTTAGCTCCTTGTGGCCACAGCTCCTTGGTGCATCATCCTGGTCCCAGGGATGCAGGCTACAGTATCGGGCAGCCCGCTGGACCTGTGTGATCCCAATGGGTGTATGCCCACTACATGATCAGAATACAGTTGAAATCCTACATCGCACAATGTTTCATTACTCATTGTAGATAAACTGTATCTCCGATCACAATCGCACTACTTTTCTTTGCTTATTACGTATATAAAACTCTGATCATCAATTACAAACTTTACATTGGACTCACAGTTGCTATTACATTGATTGAGGATGTGGAACAGTCCCTTTAAGTGTGGTGGGTAGCTGGCCTCCTTTAAGAGAGCCATGCTATCTTTACCCCAATCCTCTTCTTCGCTTGGTACCATGTGTTGCTCCATCAGCGCTGCACCTCGTGGTCTGGCCGCTGCCATCTTTTTCTTCAGCACTTCACCTCGTGGTTTGGGTGCCATCTTTCTTCTATCCATGATGTTGACTGCTGTGATCCTCTTCTCCCCGGGTTCTGCAACCAAAGCTGGGAAGTCGCCTCTGGATCCGATTTTCATCCTCCGGAGTCTTGCCACTGGAGCCTGGAAGGTGCGTTCGGGTCGTCTCAGCTGGATCATCTCCACGCAGTCGTGCTGAGCGGTCTGTGCCTCGGGTGCTGTGCTGGTCTGCTCTGGTGCCGGATCCAACCTCCGGTGGGGGTTTACTTTGCCTCTGAGCACGGGGGAAGTCGATCGCTGGAGGGGTGAAATCTTCCCAGCTCCAATGGATCTTTTTCATCCACCTTCTTCCGAGTAGCGTTGGTCCATCACCTGCAACAATCCACAGTGGTAACTTGTGCACCGTGCCATCATGGACTACCAATGACTGGGATAAGTACATCGGTGTAGGTGCGCAGCTTTGACTGAACCAGGACCAACTTGGGTCGTTCAGCTTGATTGTCCCATAGCCTCTCAAAGGCTTCTTGATTCATTACTGACTGGCTCGCCTCTGTGTCCACTTCCATGACGACTGGAATGCCATTTATCTCGACTTCCACCCTCAATGGGGAACATTCTGTGGTGCAGGTAAACATGCCGTACACCTCATCGTGGGGCTGAGCTGCCTCTCTGACTAGCGCTTCATAATCCGCGTTGGATTCATGGCCATCTGCAGACTCTTCATCAACATAGTGAGTCATATTTCTTTTACACATTCGCTGAAGGTGGCCCTTTGTGCTGCAGCCTTTATACACATAGTCCCTAAAACGGCACTGGTGAGCCCTGTGATTCCCTCCGCAACGCCAGCATGGTGCTACTCGATTAGTCCCCCCTTGGTGGATTCTGAGTTAAAGGACTCGGCGGTCTGTTCTCTCTCCCCTGAGGAGATTCACGTTCTACAGTCCAGCCTCTAAAAGGCGCCAATCTGTGTACAGTACTTGCCGGGTTTGAGTCCTGAGGATGAGTCATCCGCCTAGAGCCGCAGATCGAGGTAATGAATGCTTGACTCATGGTGATGGTCTTCTGCAGTGCGACAGTGGTATCCGCAGATAGTAGCCTGTGAAGAAGGCCCGCGTGGCCGATTCCGATGATAAAGATATCCTGCAGCGCTTTGGTGAGATGGTCGTCGAAATCACACGGTGCCGCCAGCCTCCTGAGGTCTGCAAAATATTTCGCAATTTCCTGGCTCTTTGGGCTTGAGTTGTTCTTGGATAAGTGTTACTAGCTTCTCTTGGTCATTGTCTTCGCTGGTGCCAGCAAGTCCCTGACGAGGCCATAGACGGTGGGTTCACAACTGGTTAGCAGGATAGCTCTGCGCTTATCAGCCAGTGTGGCCGGGTTGTCGCCTGCCAGATTGTTTGCTGTGAAGAAATGGTCAAGCCTCTCCACAAAGGTGTCCCAATCATCACCATTGGCGAACTGCTGCAACGTGCCAAGGTTAGCCATTTTTGCGTGAAAATTCATAATCTCATCACCAATTGTTATGTCTTTAGATGCTCTGATCATGACTCCATGCGGCAATGTGTTGTACTTGAATTGTCGTGACCTTAGTCCATTTAATGTAACACTTGGTGGCCTGCCTTTTATACTAGGTCTGGCCTACCTGTACAAGTAACCTACAAGTCTCCCACTGCAGTGCCCTCTGGTGGCACACCTTAGTGACCATACAGCTGGTGTACAAGTTTCCCATAGTAGTGCCCTCTGGTGGCACATCATATGTAATAGTACAGGCAGTACCATGTCTCGATACATGACATGTACGACATTCAGACTTGGGCCGATAAATGGCAAGTAACATTCGGGCCACACAAGTGCCAGGCAATTACCCTCTGCAGCGACAGAGAGTATAACCACCTCCCCATGACAATCAATGGCGTTGCTGTCGCCAAATCCCCAGCATTAACATCCTGGGGGGGTCACCATTGCCTAGAAACTTAACTGGACCAGCCACATAAAGACTGTGGCTACAAGAGCAGGTCAGAGGCTGGGTATTCTCCAGTGGGTAACTCACCTCCTGACTCCTCCAAGTCTTTCCACCATCTACAAGGCACAAGTCAGGAGTGTGAAGGAATACTCTCCACTTCCTTGGATGAGTGCAGCTTCAACAAGACTCAATAAGTTCGACACCATCCAGGACAAAGCAATCCGTTTGTTTTGCACCCCATTCGCTCACATTTTGTGAATGAATTTAAAAAAAAACTAAAATCATCTGAAGCTAAATGACTCTTGAAGCCTTTTAAAATGGAACCTTTTTGTTTATCCTTTGCCACATGTTTTAATGCTGACTTTAATGGAAATTTAGCATTCTCATGTTTAATATGCAGTTGCTTCCTTGGCTTTACATTCATCTTGCAGTTTTTTTTTTAACAGCCACAGCGTGTTTCTGTCTTTCCTCTTATTCCTTCCATGATTACTCAACGTGACATAATTCGCTGCTAAGACAAATGAGACAAGTTTCACTGCTTTACTTGCATGTTTTAATGTGGCAACAGTTTAGTCTAATGAGGAGCACAGTGGAATTAATGGTACAGAATCTATGTTTAATATTGTCAGTATTGCTCCCCTATTACACTTCAATAGGGCATTCTGGAGTGGATATAGGTTACTGATTTCAAGGTTTCAATGCTTCGATATTACTAGTGGGTTTTGACCTAACTTTCTTGAATAAACCAAAGTCCTAGATGAATATGCCAGTCCTGAAAGAACTGCCATTCATGGAAAGATGATGTGCCTGATTAGCAAGGCTGCTGGATTCAAAGGCTGCACAGTATAGCAGCAGTTCGAAGGCACACTTTGTTCCATTTTGATGAGTCTAAATTGCAGTCACGTCAGTAACCATTACGGGCAATGACGTTTGCCACTTGCCAGTTGGATTTCTATACAGAGTTTTGCACCACGAGTGGAAAAAAACTCACACTATTTCTTCTCATGGTTAATCTCTTGATAAGTTCAAATTGCGAAGTATACTTAGTTTAAAAAATGATACACAGAAGTGAAAAATCTACAGGGGTGGGGACAAAATGTGGAGAAATTACTGAGAGAATCATAAAAGTCAAGATTCATTTTATTCGTTCAGTGGTTGAAAATTGGGATAGTCATTAATAGATAATAATATACAGCTAGCAGTGCAAAATGTCTTTCATTTGTTGAATGAATTAGCCGTGAGCGTTTTGCATGTAAAGGCAAAAGTGATTTTGTTTTAATCAGCTGCTTTCAACCTCTGAGAGATCCAGTGTAGAGCATATTGTGGGGCTGGATTCATTCAAGTGCAGGATGCCCTGCACAATCAGATCTGGCACCCGACATAATCCTGCCTAATCTACATTAATCGGCAGCAATTTGACTCCCTGAATGTGCAAATTGTGTTTAATTCACAGAACCTTCTAATATTGCTCAGTGCCAAATCCCAGGAATCACACATTCATCCAGCAGTGCTCTTTAAATGTCTGGCTGTGTTCAAAAATGTGACTGGATAGCCACTGAAACAGCCGAGAACCCATAAACAGAGGCTGAGAGGTACTACAAATAAGTAGATGAAAGCATTGAAGTGCTTGTGTATATATGGTTGTGGCCTACAGTATGACCAATGCCACCCCCACCCTGCCGACCCCCACCCCCGTCACCCCACAAAAAAAAATAAAGTCTCCAAGTTTTTCTTTGCTGGTTGCACATTGCACAAGCTGGTTTTATGAGAAGTATCTGCAAATGAATAAAGAGTAATAGGACGCAAAGCAACATGAAGAGTGTAATGTATGAAATGATACAATGAAATCCGTACTGTGAGCCAGTGACTAGGTGTAACCTGGTCAGTCTTTAATGGTTTCCAGAAGTGAAGATACAAAGGTGAAGTTCAGGTTATATACCGGGCCCAGCACGAGTGTACCTATGACCCTAGGACCTCCGACGGCAGTGCCCCCTGTTGGTGGGCTGACCTTATGTACATACAATATATCATTCCCCCCCCCGCCCCACGCCGAGTTCTTGGCTCAAGTTCATATTACAAGTTCAGACGGTCCGGAGCCCTTCGCTCCCTGGTTGACCATCTCAGTACAATCCCAGTGCTTTCCGAGTCTCTAACGACTTGGCGCTGGGCGTTGACCACAGTGGGTTCTTCTGATGGCTGGACGTGAGTTGGTTGTTCATCTAAGCTCGCGGTGTTTTCTTCCAACTGTTCCGGTTCGTCAGTGTTTCTTAGCTTGATTTGATCAATGTGTTTCCTGCACATCTGCCCATGAGCTTAACCATATACACCCAGTTAACCTCCTTATCCGTAACATTTCCCGGGAGCCACTTGGGCCCTTGACCTTGGTTAAGTACATACACTGAATCATTAACAGATATAGAAACATAGAACTATAGAAAGATAAAAAATAGGTGCAGGAGTAGGCCATTCAGCCCTTCGATCCTGCACCACCATTCAATAAGACCATTCACCTCAGTACCCCTTTCCTGCTTTTTCTCCATACCCTTTGATCCCTTTAGCCGTAAGGGTCATATCTAACTCCCTCTTGAATATATCCAATGAACTGGCATCAACAACTCTCTGCGGCAGGGAATTCCACAGGTTAACAACTGACTGAGTGAAGAAGTTTCTCCTCATCTCAGTCCTAAATGACCTACCCCTTATCCTAAGACTATGTCCCCTGGCTCTGGACTTCCCCAACATCGGGAACATTCTTCCTGCATCTAACCTGTCCAGTCCCGTCAGAATCTTATACGTTGCTACGAGATCCCCTCTCATCCTTCTAAACTCCAGTGTATGAAGGCCTAGTTGATCCAGCCTTTCCTCATATGTCAGTCCAGCCATCACTGGAATCAGTCTGCTGAACCTTCGCTGCACTCCCGCAATTGCAAGAACGTCCTTCCTCAGATTAGGAGACCAAAACTGAACACAATATACCAGGTGAGGTCTCACTAAGGCCCTGTACAGCTGCAGTAAGACCTCCCTGCTGCTATACTCAAATCCCACAGCTGTGAAGGCCAACATTCCATTTGCCTTCTTCACCGCCTGCTGTACCTGTATGCGAACTTTCAATGACTGATGAACCATGACACCCAGGTCTCGTTGCACCTCCCCTTTTCCTAATCTGCCACCATTCAAATAATATTCTGCCTTCGTGTTTTTGCCACCAAAGTGGATAACCTCACATTTATCCACATTATACTGCATCTGCCATGCATTTTCCTACTCACCTAACCTGTCCAAGTCACCCTGCAGCCTCTTAGCATCCTCCTCACAGCTCACACCGCCACCAAGTTTAGTGTTATCTGCAAACTTGGAGATATTACACTCAATTCCTTCATCCAAATCATTGATGTATATTGTAAACAGCTGGGGTCCCAGCACTGAGCCCTGCAGCACTCCTCTAGTCACTGCCTGCCATTCTGAAAAGGACCCATTTATCCCGACTCTCTGCTTCCTGTCTGCCAACGAGTTCTCTATCCACGTCAGTACATTACCCACAATACCATGTGCTGTGATTTTGCACACCAATCTCTTGTGTAGGACCTTGTCAAAAGCCTTTTGAAAGTCCAAATACACCACATCCACTGGTTCTCCCTTGTCCACTCTTCGAGTTACACCCTCAAAACATTCCAGAAGATTCATCAAGCATGATTTCCCTTTCATAAATGCATGCTGATTTGAACTGATCCTGTCACTGCTTTCCAAATGCGATGCTATTTCATCCTTCATAATTGATTCCAACATTTTCCCCACAACCGATGTCAGGCTGACTGAACTAAAATGACCCATTTTCGATCTCCCTCCTTTTTTAAAAAGTGGTGTTACATTAGCTACCCTCCAGTCCATGGGAACTGATCCAGAATCGATAGACTGTTGGAAAATGATCACCAATGCATCCACTATTTCTAGGGCCGCTTCCTTTAGTACTCTGGGATGCAGACTATCAGACCCCGGGGATTTATCAGCCTTCAATCCCATCAATTTCCCCAACACAATTTCCCGCCTAATAAGGATATCCTTCAGTTCCTCCTTGTCACTAGACTTCCGGCTCCTAGTACTTCTGGAAGGTTATTTGTGTCTTCCTTCGTGAAGACAGAACCAAAGTATTTGCTCAATTGGTCTGCCATTTCTTTGTTCCCTATTATAAATTCACCTGAATCCGACTGCAAAAGACCTACGTTTGTCTTCACTAATCTTTTTCTCTTCACATTTCTATAGAAGCTTTTGCAGTCAGTTTTTATGTTCCCGGGAAGCTTCTTCTCGTACTCTATTTTCCCCCTCTTAATTAAACCCTTTGTCATCCTTTGCTGAATTCTAAATTTCTTCTAGTCCTCAGGTTTGCTGCTTTTTCTGGCCAATTTATATGCCTCTTCCTTGGATTTAACACTATCCTTAATTTCCCTCGTTAGCCACAGTTGAGCCACCTTCCCCGTTTTCTTTTTACTCCAGACAGGGATGTGCAATTGCTGAAGTTCATCCATGTGATCTTTAAATGTTTGCCATTGCCTATCCACCGTCAACCCTTTAAGTATCATTTACCAGTCTACTCTAGCCAATTCACGCCTCACACCATCAAAGTTACCTTTCCTTAAGTTCAGGACTCTAGTTTCTGAATTAACTGTGTCACTCTCCATCTTAATAAAGAATTCTACCATATTATGGTCACTCTTCCCCAAGGGGCCTCGCACAACGAGATTGCCAAATAGTCCCTTCGCATTACACATCACCCAGCCTATGTCACGTGACACTGCGGCGTGGTCGTGATACCACAGCCGGCACTTGACGTCTGGTTTCGACATGGTCATTAACGTCAGGATGGACTAGAGAGAGCCTGGTTTTGAGGCCTCTCTTCATCAATAGTTCCACAGGCGGGACCCTAATGAGGGTGTGAGGCCTTGTCCTGTAATTGAGCAGTATGTGTGACAGGCATGTCTGCAAGGAACCGTGAGTTACGCGTTTCAGGCTCTGCTTGATGGTTTGAACTGCCCGCTCCGTTTGACCATTGGACATGGCTTTGAATGGCACTGACCTCACGTGTTTTATGCCATTGCGTTTCATGAACTTTTGAAACTCCAGGCTCGTGAAACCCGGTCCGTTGTCACTGACAACGATGTCTGGCAGACCATGTATGGCAAACATGGCTCTCAGGTTCTCAATGGTGGCAGTGGAATTGCTGGATGACATGATCACACATGTTATCCATTTGGAGTATGCATCCACCACCACAAAAAATATTTTATCGAGGAAGGGGCCCGCAAAGTCAATGTGGATTCTCGACCACGGTTTGGATGGCCATGACCACAGACTGAGCGGATCTTCCTTTGGGGCATTACTTAACTGCATGCAGGTGCTGCACTGATGCATGCATGAATCTAAGTCTGAATCAATGCTAAGCCACCAAACATGGGACCTGGCAATGGCCTTCACCATGACAATACCGGGATGCGTACTATGTAACTCCCATACAAATCTCGCCCTGCGTTCTTGGGCATTACAACACGATTACCCCACAGTGAACAGTCGGACTGGACAGAACATAACATAAGAACATAAGAATTAGGAACAGGAGTAGGCCATCTAGCCCCTCGAGCCTGCTCCGCCATTCAATAAGATCATGGCTGATCTGGCCGTGGACTCAGCTCCACTTACCCGCCCTCTCCCCGTACCCCTTAATTCCCTTATTGGTTAAAAATCTATCTATCTGTGACTTGAACACATTCAATAAGCTAGCCTCAACTGCTTCCTTGGGCAGAGAATTCCACAGATTCACAACCCTCTGGGAGAAGAAATTCCTTCTCAACTCGGTTTTAAATTGGCTCCTCCGTATTTTGAGGCTGTGCCCCCCAGTTCTAGTCTCCCCTACCAGTGGAAACAACTCTCTGTCTCTATATTGTCTATCCCTTTCATTACTTTAAATGTTTCGATAAGATCACCCATTATCCTTCGAAACTCCAACGAGTAAAGACCCAGTCTACTCAATCTATCATCATAAGGTAACCCCCTCATTTCCGGAATCAGCCTAGTGAATCGTCTCTGTACCCCTTCCAAAGCTAGTATATCCTTCCTTAAGTAAGGTGACCAAAACTGCATGCAGTACTCCAGGTGCGGCCTTACCAATACCCTATACAGTTGCAGCAGGACCTCCCTGCTTTTGTACTCCATCCCTCTCGCAATGAAGGCCAACATTCCATTTGCCTTCCTGATTACCTGCTGCACCTGCAAACTAACCTTTTGGGATTCATGCACAAGGACCCCCAGGTCCCTCTGCACCTCAGCATGTTGTAATTTCTCCCCATTCAAATAATATTCCCTTTTACTGTTTTTTTTCCCAAGGTGAATGACCTCACACTTTCCGACATTGTATTCCATCTGCCAAACCTTAGCCCATTCGCTTAACCTATCCAAATCTCCTTGCAGCCTCTCTGAGTCCTCTACACAACCCGCTTTCCCACTAATCTTAGTGTCATCTGCAAATTTTGTTGCACTACACTCTGTCCCCTCTTCCAGGTCATCTATGTATATCATAAACAGTTGTGGTCCCAGCACCGATCCCTGTGGCACATCACTAACCACCGATTTCCAACCCGAAAAGGACCCATTTATCCCGACTCTCTGCTTTCTGTTCGCCAGCCAATTCTCTATCCATGATAATACATTTCCTCTGACGCCGCGTACCTCTATCTTCTGCAGTAACCTTTTGTGTGGCACCTTATCGAATGCCTTTTGGAAATCTAAATACACCACATCCATCGGTATACCTCTATCCACCATGCTCGTTATATCCTCAAAGAATTTCAGTAAGTTAGTTAAACATGATTTCCCCTTCATGAATCCATGCTGCGTCTGCTTGATTGCACTATTCCTATCTAGATGTCCCGCTATTTCTTCCTTAATGATAGTTTCAAGCATTTTCCCCACTACAGATGTTAAACTAACCGACATATAGTTACCTGCCTTTTGCCTGCCCCCTTTTTTAAACAGAGGTGTTACATTAGCTGCTTTCCAATCTGCTGGTACCTCCCCAGAGTCCAGAGAATTTTGGCAGATTATAACGAATGCATCTGCTATAACTTCCGCCATCTCTTTTAATACCCTGGGATGCATTTCATCAGGACCAGGGGACTTGTCTACCTTGAGTCCCATTAGCCTGTCCAGCACTACCCCCCTAGTAACAGTAATTGTCTCAAGGTCCTCCCTTCCCACATTCCTGTGGCCTGCAATTTTTGGCATGGTTTTTGTATCTTCCACTGCGAAGACCGAAGCAAAATAATTGTTTAAGGTCTCAGCCATTTCTACATTTCCCATTATTAAATCCCCCTTCTCATCTTCTAAGGGACCAACATTTACTTTAGTCACTCTTTTCCATTTGATATATCGGTAAAAGCTTTTACTATCTGTTTTTATGTTTTGCGCAAGTTTACCTTCGTAATCTATCTTCCCTTTTTTTATTGCTTTTTTAGTCATTCTTTGCTGTTGCTTAAAATTTTCCCAATCCTCTAGTTTCCCACTAACCTTGGCCACCTTATACGCATTGGTCTTTGATTTGATACTCTCCTTTATTTCCTTGGTTATCCACGGCTGGTTATCCCTTCTCTTGCCGCCCTTCTTTTTCACTGGAATATATTTTTGTTGCGCACTATGAAAGAGCTCCTTAAAAGTCCTCCACTGTTCCTCAATTGTGCCACCATTTCGTCTTTGTTTCCAGTCTACTTTAGCCAACTCTGCCCTCATCCCACTGTAGTCCCCTTTGTTTAAGCATAGTACGCTCGTTTCTGACACAACTTCCTCACCCTCAATCTGTATTACAAATTCAACCATACTGTGATCACTCATTCCGAGAGGATCTTTTACTAGGAGATCGTTTATTTTTCCTGTCTCATTACACAGGACCAGATCTAAGATGGCTTGCTCCCTTGTAGGTTCTGTAACATACTGCTCTAAGAAACAATCCCGTATGCATTCTATGAATTCCTCCTCCAGGCTACCCTGTGCGATTTGATTTGACCAATCGATATGTAGGTTAAAATCCCCCATGACTACTGCCGTTCCTTTTTCACATGCCTCCATTATTCCCTTGATTATTGCCCGGATGGAAAGCTCATCTTTGCGACGGTTGTACGGTTTGGTTTCATCACCCATTTCCTTTGGGATGGTCGACCAGTCCCCATTAAGAACAGAAAGTTTTACAACCGATAGGGTCGGATCCTGGCTGGTCCAGGTCTTAACTTGTTGAGCAGTGAAAGGTGACCCTTCACTCTCAAAGGCATCCATGACCATGAGTAGCTCTGTGGGCATTGGCGTTTCATCCTCCGGTTTGGGCAATGGTAACCGGCTCAATGCATTAGCGCAGTTGTCGGTGCCTGGTCAATGGCGAATGACATAATCTTAGGCAGATAATGTCAGTACCCACCTCTGGATGCGGGATGATGGGTTGGTATTGATACCTTTATGTTCCGAGAACAAGCGGCTTGTGATTGGTTTCCAGCTCGAAGCGAAGCCCAAACAGGTACTGGTGCATTTTTTTTACCCCATAAACACATGCTAAAGCCTCTTTCTCTACCACACCATAGGCTCTTTCCAGCTTGGACAGGCTGCGAGACTGCAACTGGGTGTAGTTTGTCTGACTCATTGGTATGCTGAAGTACGCAGCCGACCCCATAAGATGACGCATCACAGGTCAAAACTAGACGCTTGCATGGGTCATACAGTACCAGCAGTGTTAGATATATATACCTGTAAATACAATGTTTAACCACCAGAGGGCTCATCTCCTGGAGTCTCAAGTGATCCCACAATCCCTTGGGAGCACCTGTACATAAGGAGGCCTCACAGGCTGGAGATGCACTCTGGGGACCTGAATAAAGGACTATGGTCACACATTACCTTGAGCTCACAGTATCTGGTCAGATTCTTTATGCAAGACATAACAACTGGTGACGAGATACAGATAATGAACCACACCGCAACAATGCCGGGAACCATGGGCATCCTGGAGAAATTTTCGGAGGGAGATGATTGGGATACCTTCATGGAGCGACTCAACCAATACTTCATGGCCAATGAGCTGGAAGGAGAAGCGAACGCTGCCAAACGAAGAGCGATCCTCCTCACTGTTTGCGGGGCACCAATGTATGGTCTCATGAAAAATATGCTTGCTCCAGCAAAACCCACAGAGAAGTTGTACGATGATTTGTGCACACTGGTCCGGGAGCATCTAAACCCGAAGGAAAGCATTCGGATGGCAAGGTACCGGTTCTACAAATACACGAGGTCTGAAGGCCAGAAAGTGGCGAGCTACGTCGCCGAGCTAAGGCGCCTTCCAGGACATTGCGAATTTTGAAGGACACTTGGAGCACATGCTCAGGGACTTCTTTGTACTTGGCATTGTCCATGAAGTAATACTTCGCAAACTTTTCACTGTAGAGACCCTAACCTTGAATAAAGCTATAGCGATAGCCCAGGCGTTCATCACCACCAGTGACAGTACCAAACAAATCTCTCAGCACACGAGTGCCGTTGCAAGTACTGTGAACAAAGTAATGTTGTTTTCGAATCGTAATGTACAGGGCAGGACTCACATGCCTGCAGCTGCATGTCCGCAGATGTTTCAGAGTCCACCATCAAGGGTGGTAAATGAAAAGTCATTCATACTTTTTTGGCGCTGCAGAGGTGATCATCATTTCCATTCATGCCACTTCAAAGGATATGTTCGCAAGGGCTGTGGAACAATGGGACACCTCCAACATATGTGCAGGCGAGCTGCAAACCCTGATAATCCTGCAAACCATCATGTTGCAGAAGAGGACAGGTCCACGGTGGATCACAATGAACCAGAGCCTCAGACTAAGGAGGCAGAGGTATATGGGGTGCACACATTTACCACAAAGTGTCCCCCGATAATGCTGAAGGTTGAATTAAATGGACTCCTGGTGTCAATGGAGCTGGACACGGGCACGAGCCAGTCCATAATGAGCAAAAAGACTTTCGATAAACTTTGGTGCAGCAAGGCCTCAAGGCCAGTCCTGACTCCCATTCGTACTAAACTGAGAAAGTACACAAAGGAACTGATTCCCATAATTGGCAGTGCTACCGTAAAGGTCTCCGATGATGGAGCGGTGCACAAATTACCACTCTGGGTGGTACCGGGCGATGGCCCCACGCTGTTCAGCAGGAGCTGGTTGGGAAAGAAATGCTGGAACTGGGATGACGTCCGAGCGCTCTCGTCCGTCGACGACATTGCATGTGCCCAGGTCTTAAAACAAGTTCCCCTCGCTGTTCAAACGGGGTATCAGGAAGTTCCAAGGAGAAAAAGTGCAGATCCATTTGGTTCTGGGGGCGCAACCCATCCATCACAAGGTGAGAGCGGTACCGTACATGATGAGAGAGAGGGTGGCGATCGAGCTGGACAGGCTGCACCGAGAGGGCATCATTTCACCGATCGAATTCAACAAATGGGCGAGTCTGATTGTTCCAGCCCTCAAGGAAGACGGCACTGACAGAATCTGTGGTGATTACAAAGTAACTATCAATTGTTTCTCCCTGCAGTATCAATACCCGCTACCAAAGGTAGACGACCTATTTGCGATGCTGGCGGGAGGAAAAACATTCACGAAGCTAGACTTGACCTCGGCCTACATGACCCAGGAGCTGGAGGAATCATCGAAGGGCCTCACCTGCATCAACATGCATAAAGGTCTCTTCATTTGCAACAGATGCCCGTTTGGGATTTGATCAGCCACGGCGATATTCTCGAGGAACATGGAAAGCTTGCTGAAGTCGGTCCCGCGCACTGTGGTCTTCCAGGACGACATTTTGGTTCCAGGTCGGGACACCGTCGAGACCTGCAGAACCTGGAGGATGTTCTTAGTCAGCTTAATCGTGGGGGGCTCAGGTCCAAAGCTTGAATTGTATTTTCCTGGCCTCTGAAGTGGAGATCATGGGAAGAAGAATCGCAGCGGCCGGCATCAGGCCCACCGATTCGAAGCAGGAGGCAATCAAGAATGCACCGAGACCACAGAACGTGGCGGACTCCTGAACTCCTTTGGTAACTTCTTACCGGGTCTTAGAACACTGTTAGAACCACTGCACTCTTTACTGCGTAAAGGAGGTGAATGGATATGGGGTAAAAGCCAAGAAAATGCCTTTGAGAAAGCTAGAAAACTGTTTCGCTCAAACAAATTGCTTGTGCTTTATGATGCATGTAAGCGTTTGGTACTAGCCTGATGCGTCGTCATAAGGTATCGGTTGTGTATTTCAACAAGCTGATGAATCTGGGAAATTGCAACCGGTTGCTTATGCATCCAGAAGTCTGTCTATCTGAGAGGGCCTACAGCATGATCGAAAAAGAAGCATTAGCATGTGTTTATGGGGTAAAGAAAATGCATCAATATCTGTTTGGGCTCAAATTTGATTTGGAAACTGACCATAAGCCGCTTATATCCCTCTTTTCGGAAAGTAAGGGGATAAACACGAATGCATTGGCCCGCATCCAGAGATGGGTGCTCACATTGTCCGCATGCAACTACGCCATCCGCCACAGGCCAGGCACAGAAACCTGTGCCGATGCTCTCAGTGGGCTGCCTTTGCCCACCACAGGAGTGGAGATGGCACAGCCCGCAGATTTAGTTATGGTAATGGAAGCATTCGAAAGTGAGCAATCACCTTTTACCGCCTGACAGATTAGAACTTGGATGAGCCAGGATCCATTACTGTCCTCAGCAAAAAACTGTGTGCTCCATGGGAGTTGGTCTAGTGTCCCGTTAGAGATGCAGGAAGAAATAAAGCGCAGAGATGAAATGTCCATACAGGCAGACTGCCTCCTATGGGGTAATCGGGTAGTGGTGCCAAAAAAGGGCAGGGACACTTTCATTAGTGACCTCCACAGTACCCACCCAGGCATTGTAATGATGAAAGCAATAGCCAGATCCCACGTGTGATGGCCTGGTATCGATACAGACTTAGATTCCTGCGTGCACAAATGTAACACATCTTCCCAAGTAAGCAATGCAATCAGGGAGGCGTCACTAAGTTTATGGTCCTGGCCCTCCAAACCGTGGTCCAGGGTCCATGTCGACTAAGCAGGCCCATTCTTGGAAAAAATGTTCCTTGTGGTTGTAGATGCGTACTTCATATGGATTGAATGTGAGATAATGTCGGCAAACACATTCGCTGCCACCATTGAAAGCCTGCGGGCCATGTTTGCCATGCACGGCCTGCCCGATGTCCTTGTAAGTGACACTGGGCCGTGCTTCACCAGTGCCGAGTTCACAGAGTTCATGACCCGCAATGGGATCAAACATGTCACTTCTGCCCCGTTCAAACCGCCCAATGGTCGGTCAGGCAGAGCGAGCAGTGCAAACAATCAAGCAGAGCTTGAAGAGGGTAACTGAAGGCTCACTGCCTATTCCGAATCCTGCTTAGTTACCACACAAGACCCCACTCGCTCTTTGGGGTTCCCCCCCGCCCCCCGCCCCACTGGACTGCACATGAAAAGGGCACTTAAGACAAGGCTCTCATTAGTCCACCCTGATCTATACGAACAGGTGGAGAACAGACAGCTTCAACGGAATACATATCATGATCGCACAAATGTGTCATGCAAAATTGAGATTAATGATCCTGTATTTGTGTTAAACTATGGACAAGGTCCCAAGTGGCTTTCTGGTATTGTCATGGCCAAAGAGGGGAGTAGGGTATTTCAGGTCAAACTTTCAAATGGACTCACCTGCAGGAAATACTTGGACCAAACCAAACTAAGATTCTCGGACTGTCCAGAACAGTCCACAATAGACTCTACCTTTTTTGACTCACCAACACCCACACAAGTGGCAACCGACTCAGTGGTTGACTACGAAGCAGAACTCATCACCTGCAGCAGCCCAGCAGGAATCACCACACCCAGCAGCCCTGCAAGGCCAGCTGCGTAGCAGCCCAGCGAGGGCCCAACAAACGACTCACCAAAACCAGTATTTGCACCGAGACAATCAACCAGGGAAAGTAAGGCCCCAGATCAACCCACATGGTAAATAGTTACACTATTGACTTTGGGGTGAGTGTTGTTATATATGTAAATCTGTAAATACAATTTTTAACCACCAGAGGGCTCATCCCCTGGAGTCCCAAGGGATCCCACAATCCCTTGGGAGCACCTGTACAAGGAAGTCTCACAGGTTGGAGAGGCACACTGGAGATCTGTAATAAAGGACTACGATCACACGTTACTTTGAGCTCACAGTATCTGATCAGATTCTTTATGTAAGATATAACAAGTAGCTTGTGGGAACACAACAGATTTCTAGCCTTCTCAAAGACTCTGTCTTGAAGTTCACCCTACACCCAGTCATCTCCTTTCATGAGCAGCTTGTGCAAAGGCTCTAATACTGTGATCAATTTGGGTAAGAAGTTACCGAAGTAGTTGAGAAGATTCAGAAATGAACGTAGCTCTATCACATTCTGGGGCCTCGGCGCATTTTTGATGGCCTCTGTTTTCGCGTCTGTAGGCCTGATTCCGTCTGCAGCAATCTTTCGTCCAAGGAATTAGACCACTGGTGCCACGAAAACGCACTTCGAACGTTTCAGCCTGAGTCCCACTTTGTCCAGACGACACAGAACCTCTTCCAGATTGTGCAGGTGCTCGGCGGTGTCACAACCTGTGACTAGGATGTCGTCTTGGAATACCACAGTCCTGGGGATGGATTTCAATAGGCTCTCCATGTTTCTCTGAAATATGGCTGCCGCCGAACGAATGCCAAAAGGGCACCTGTTGTAAATAAACAGTCCTTTGTGCGTGTTGATGTACATAAGTTTCTTTGATGATTCAACCAGTTCCTGTGTCAAAAAGGCCAACGTTAGATCCAATTTGGTGAACGATTTTCCCCCGGCTAGTGTTGCTGATCTTGTTTCGAAACCCGGTTGATCGTGGCCTTGTAGTCTCCACAAATCCTGACCGTGCCGTCGCTCTTTAACACTGGAACAATGGGGCTGGCCCATTCATTAAATTCAACCGGTGCGATGACCCCCTCGCGTTGTAGCCTGTCCAATTCGAGCTCATCATGTGCGGGACCGCCCTGGCTTTGTGATGGATGGGCCTTGCGTCTGGGCCTTGGTGAATCTGCACCTTGGCTCCCTTGAAGTTGCTAATTCCCGGTTCAAAGACTGAGGGAAATTTGCTCAGCAATTGAGCACACAAATCATCATCCGCTGATGACAAAGCTTTGATATCGTACCATTTCCATTTTATTTTCTCGAGCCAACTCCTGCCGAATAACCATGGGCCATTTCCTGGGGTAATCCTTAACGGTAGATCATGAACCTTGTACGACACGCTTACTGCTGCACTACCGATCACTGGTATGAACTCTTTGGTGTAGGTACGCAACTTCTCATTTATTGGACTCAGCTTGGGTCTCTCTGCCTTGGTCTCCCACAGCTTTTCAAAAGTCCTCTGGCTCATTATCGATTGACTCGAACCCATGTCTAATTCCATAGATACCGGCATGCCATTTAATTTTACCTCCATCATTATCGGTTGGCTCTTTGTTAATAATTTTACCTCCATCATTATCGGTTGGCTTTGTTATGAATGCACGTACGTTATACGCTTCCTCCTCGGAGCTCTCAAATGCCTCGGGCTGCATCGCCAGATCCACGCTGAATTGATCATCATCCATGTGGTGTGTCGCAGCTCGCTTGCTCTGCTGTGGACACGTCCACTGAAGATGTCCCGTCTTCACACACCCTCTGCATACATACTGCCTTAAGTGGCACTGATGGGGTCGGTGATTGCCCCCACAACGGCAACACGTTGAGCTCGGATTTGTGCCTGATGGTGGGCTTTGAGCGGCTCCCGTTCTCACATACGCAGTCGAGTAGGCCCTCGATGGCGAACATTGAGCGGCCCCCGGTCTTGCACACGCAGTCGAGTAGGCCCTGCCATGTGCAGCTCTGCTGGCCGTTGGTACAATTTTGTACACAGTACTTGCTGTGGAGTTCCTATTTTGTCGCGATATCTGCTTCATGCTTTTCTGCGTGGACAAGCAAGCCTGGCCGATGGTGATGACCTTGCTGAGCTCTGGCGTCTCCGCAGCCAGCAGCTTACTTAAGATCGCCACGTGGTTGACCCCGATCATGAAAACACAGCATGTCTTCCAATGCAGGCACAAATGTGCAAGGCCCTGCAAGATGTCTCAGGTCGGCAACAAATGCCGCTACGTCCTGGCCTTCTGGACGAATGTGCATATAGAAGCGATATCTGGATATGAGGATTCCTTTCATGGGTTTAAGGTGTTCCCGAACTAGAGCACACAGTTCTTTGCATCCTTTTCTGTAGGAAGAGTGGGTGAGAGCAGATTCTTGATGAGTGCATAGATCGTGGGGCCACAGACAGTGAAAAGAACTGCCCTGCACTTCTCTGCATCCTTATCTTTGTTTAAGTCGTTTGCCACAAATAATGGTCAAGACAATCCGTGAAATCTCCCCAATCCTCTCCCTCATTGAATCTCTCGAGAATTCTAACAGTACTCGATCGTGCTGTGCTCGCCATACTTTTGCGTGGATTCGTAATTGCCTCGTCACCAGTTATGGTGTATGAAATGATACAATGAATTCCGTACTTTGAGCCAGTGACCAGGTGCAACCTGGTCAGTCTTTAATGGCTTCCAGAAGTGAAGATACAAAGGTGAAGCTCAGGTTACATACCGGGCCCAGCACGAGTGTACCTATGACCCTAGGACCTCCGACGGTAGTGCCCCCTGGTGGTGGGCAGACCTTAGGTGCATACATTACAAAGAGGTAGAGAGTGTTATGAACTGGATTTATCTGACTGAGATTAACTTCACTCAGGGAATTTCTTTTACACGTTAAAACAATTTTCCTTTCTATTAATTTTCATTTTTTAATATCGCTTGGCATTTCTAGTATTGATGTGACCAAGATTGGCAGGCAAATTTTTATTGCAAAACTAGTCCAAAATCTGACAAATATAACCTTAATGGAGATTTTTATTTCAATGTAATGGAGCATATTAATGTAGTGACACAGTTACAGAAAATTAACTTCAGAGTTATTATCATTGAATCCTTCTCATTGTGTAAATACTTTCTACTGTAAATAGATTCTTGTGTAATAGAATTGTTTTAAAAGTTCCTGTAAACAATTTTTTCTAATTCTCTTCTGTTTTCTCTGATTTTGGAGTTCAACTTTTAATCAATATAACTAAAACAAATTAACTGGGAGCTTGCTGTGCAGAAATTGTATGCCACATTTCCTCCATTCAAAACTATTTACTTGGCTGTACAGTGCTTTGGGATGTCCTGAGGTTGTGAAAGGCACTATTTATTCCTTGTCCAGAATATGGTTGATTATACATCTAAGCACCTCATGATCTTCCTTCTTTTTGACAATCTTTGCTCTGCAAACAATGGGTGTTACCATATTGCAAACTGTAGAGCGCACCTGTTAACTTTCCAAACTATGGAACGAAATACAAATCAAATCCAATGGATTCTTTGCCCAATGTATCATTTAGATAGATGATAAAATCTCTTCAGGGGAGATTTATGAGAGGCTTCAAGCCAAATCCGGCTTAAACACTGCTAAATGACTTTCCACACAAATAGAACAATGGCTAACCTTTCAGAATAGGTACTTCTATCAGACATAAGAAAGAAAGAAAGAAAGGAAAAAAGAAAGAAATACTTGCATTTATGTAAAGCCTTTCATGACCATCGGATATCTCAAAGCGCTTTACAGCCAATCTAGTACATTTGAAGTGTAGTCACTGTTGTAATGGGGGAAACGCAGCAGCCAATTCGCACACAAGCAACTCCCACAAACAGCAATGTGATAATGACCAGATAATCTGTTTTTGTGATGTTGACTGAGAAATAAATATTGGCCAGGACACCAGGGATAACTCCCCTGCTCCTCTTTAAAATAGTGCCGTGGGATCTTTTACCTCCACTGGAGAGAGCGGGTGGGGCCTCGGTTTAACGTCTCATCTGAAAGACGACACCTCCGACAGTGCAGCACTCCCTCAGCACTGCACTAGTGTGTCAGCCTAGATTTATGTGCTCAAGTCCCAGGAGTGGTATTTGAACCCACAACCTTCTGACTCAGAAGCTAATGTGTTACGCACTGAGCCTCAGCTGACACTGACAGGGGAGAAAAAGGCCCACATTTCCCTCATGGAATTAAGATGAAAGAGAATGATGTTATGCTTTAACATTGAAAGAAAACAATTAATTGGTGAAAATGTAGTATCCTGAGGATTCATACAAGGAATTAAATGCTGAAAGGCAAACAATGGAAAAACGGTACAAAGAAGTCTTGTTAATGCCTTCGTTGAAGGGAAGTTGGATGCAAATGCATTCCGCCCTATTATTTTAAGGTGCAATGTTAATGAACTTTCCTTTCAGGTCCTTTAATGAAGGCAGTATTCCCTGTAGGAACAACTGCACAACTTGTGGCAGATTCAGATTCATGCCATTATGTTATGACAGCTGTCAGCTGACCCAGGAACACCCTCAGACACAACCCCACTTTTTACAATAAATAATGCTACATTCTTTTTGCGAATTTGATTACATTATTCACTAAAATCGCAGTAGAACATTTGTGTGCGACTGAGCCGACCCTGGGACCTTGCAGAGAATGTGCTCGTACATTTCAGGCTCAAGCTCAGAAGCACCCCAGTGTTTAAAGGTTGCATTGCATCTGCAACAAAGCTTGATATCTGGAGTATGATGTCTGTGAACACTCGACAGACTGTTTGAATACATTACTGGTCAATCTTCTGTGGCATTGTTTATAGTAAATGAGATGATATGCTGGTTTACAATGCAAAATATATAAACCTTTACTGCTCAATATATTATTCTGCGGCGAAGGCAAAATCATGTTCTGCCCCTTAAAGGACCAGAAAGTCGAATTGCTATAAATAAAGACTGAGGCCGCTCTGAGTTTATTTGTTGTTTGGTCAGGGAAGGTTGAAGATTAAATTATGCTTGTCAGTTTCAGGCTGCAGCTTAGACATGCTCAGCTTGTTAACATTGGCCCGGATTTTCGGTTAGTGCAGAAGAGACGACGCTTGCTGCTGACCTCAAACAAAGAAAGCAGCCCACAAAGATTTAGCGGACTCTGTGGCATCGAATTCCCCTACTCCAACGTTTGTTTCAATCTGGCGCCATCCACAGGGAATCTGTGGCCTCCAGGAACAGTGAAGTCATCAAGCAGGCTGAGCAGCCAATCAGATTCAAAAATTCTCACAGGCAGAAAACTAGGAAGTAAAAAGCACTGATTAGCATTCATTTTTTAATCTTTTTACAGAGACAAAATAAAAATGGGACATTCTCTTGGAATTAAGGTAGTAGCTGAAATGTCATAAACAAAGTTTAAAAAAAATCATTTTTATTATTTAAAAAACTATGGAATTTTGATCAAGGAATGGAGGGAATGACACTTCACACTTATAAAATGAGTTTTCAGGGCCAGATACGTTGTTCAGCAGTAATTGGCCATTAAAAACTCAGTTATATCTCATTCAACAAGGCTTAACGTTTTTAATGGATTTCACAGCAAGAAGAGTGTGTAAAAACTTTGAAGTTCATGTTAAGTCACTGATTCTGTGTCGATTGCATCTGTGAAGACTGAAACAGCGCACCCTGTGGAGGAGAAGGGTATCATTGACAGCAACTTTCGGGTTTCCGTGTTTAACTGTGTATGTGCGGACGGCAGAAGTTGCTGCCAGTTTTACACAGTAATGGCGGCGAATGCTAACAGTTTCGCCATCAGTACAACTGTAAATTCCGGGTGAATGATTTGCTTCTACATTAAACTGTACTACATGGAGAGTGTCATGCCATTTTAAAGACACTAATAGATAGATACATATAATGAATTGATAAGATATTGATACTCCCTCCTACGGAGGTACAATGGAATTAGAAGTTCTGCATTGCTATGATACATGGTTCAGCATCAAGTGGCTCATGATCCATCACATTCAATAGCTCCTGGGGTCAGCTATGATGTCGAGACTGTACTGTCCGGAATGTGATGTCTCTGTGAGTTGTCGAATTGTTTTCAATATATAAATAGATAGTGTTTGTACATTTTGGGCACAGTAACAGTAAGGATTAATGGAGATTGGAAAATAATTTGCATTTTAGAATTTTTTAAAATGACAGTAACAGAATTTATAAAATCAAACTATGTCTTATTGGTTTCTGTGGAATTTATCCCGTAGTATATGTTGTAATAAATGTCACCGGATCTCTAACATTTCGAGGTTGGCACAGCTCCAGCTACCAACCATTATCCTGAATTTAATATGCAAACAGCGAGAGTTTTTCTCATTTAGCTGAGATAGAACTGGCCTCGGTTTTGGCATCATGAATACATTAGAATACAAATGAAACTAATGGCTGAGTAAACTCCTGCTGAGCCACTTTACAAAGCACTTACAAACTATGGGTACGGTAGTGTAATGGTTAGGTTACTGAACGAATAATCTAGAGGCTGATAACCCAAGGAAAGGCTGGCCCTGTGCCTATGGGGATACCTTCCCAGTGACCCCGCCAACTTCAGTGGGATCGATGCTGGAGGGGACTAGTGCACGCAATCACAGTGCGACTGCCAGGATTGTGGCCTGTGTGTATTTGAGGCCCTAATTTCTGGCCTAATTATTTTGGAGGCAGAAATTGAGTCTGTGCCCAGTGACGGAGCTGGGTAACACTCCAGTCTCTGTTTGGTGGCTGGCGAACTGTCGAAAGAGATAGTGGTGAGTACAGCAGCTCTTTCTGCCCATAAGGCAGCATTACCAAATCCTTTGAAGAAGGAGCAGGAATTGTAAATGTTCACACTATAACGGAGGCAATTCAGCCCATTGTAGATAGTATGAAGACCAAAGCAATATATTGGATTGTTCTTTGCAGGATCAATCCAATACTTATCCCAGTCTCTTTCCATAGCCCTGTTTCTTCTTCTGATTCAAATGTTTATCCAATTTTCCCTTAAAAGATGCAATTGTTTCTGCCTCAACTACTCTCTGTGGCAAAGCATTCCATGCTCCCAAAGCCCTCTGTGTAATCAAATTTTCCTAACCTCTCTCTCCACTCTCACGGGGCCAATTACAAATAGATGACCCCTATGTGTTATACACCAACAGTTAAGCCTATGTGGTGGCTGGTGTGCAATGACCAACACACGTTAAAAAAATCCACGCACAGGCATCTTCCAGATTTAGTTCGGGATCTGGAATTTTAGGTCCTTCATTGAAACACCTGTGAACTTTTTGACGTGGATGCAAGTCATCCTCGATTCGAGGGACTGCCGATGATGCTGATTATCTGCCCTTCTCTAAGCATCAAACCTAGCAGACTTGTACACCTGTTTTATATGGGAAGGTAGATGATCAAACATCAGGAAATTGCATGGATGTCCAAATGATCTCCTCAGAGCCTCATTTTAATGTAGTTAACAAGCAAGTACTTCGCCTGCAGGTACAAAAGCTGAACAGAAATGGGACGGTCAATTGGTGGAAAACCAGTTTAACACCTCTCTGCCCAGTTTCCTGATTGCTTATTCTCTTTGTACCCATTGGTTGGCCAACTGATCAGCAAGTTTACCCCAACATGGTGGTTGTGAAGACAGGTCATTAACCTGAAATGTTAACTCTGTTTCTCAATCAAAAGATGCTGCTCAATCAAAAGAATATCTCCAGCATTTTCTGTTTTTCCCCTAACACATGCTGTTTAGCACAAATCATTCTACCCTGGCTGCTGTTGTACTCTTTGTATCCATGGTTGAACAGTGACTTGTATCTAAATCCTCCGACAAATTTCAAATACAGCATTATTTGACCTGAATAATACAGCTTAAATATATGTTCATGAATATTTGAGTTGTAAATGTAGAGTTTGTGCACTGCAGTATTCAATACAATATTTGCATTACCAGTGTTGATTTCATACCGGTGTCAGCCCAAAGTAGCTCATTGTAACACAGTCAATCATTAATTTCTATTGAGCTCTTATTAAGTTGGTACTAGTCTAGTCCTTTGCTTAATGGAATTGCATGGAAAATCTGAATTGCCTGAAAATTTTGAGCTCCTTCTGGGAGTTCCAGTGATGAATGGACAGTGTCGGTGATGGGGCTGTAAAAGCTGATAAATGAAATCTGCTCATGCATCAGCACACCGACTGTATTCCAATCTTTTATATCTCATTCTCGCCATCACTGGCATCACAATATAACTGATCTGTGGCTTTTCCATTGTCCTTGTTTCAGATCTCGGTTCATCCCAGACAGATCATCAGGTCCTTCCACACACATTTCAGCCTTACACTCCCTTAAAGCTACTTTTTATAATTGTTGGATTGGTTCCACCTGTATTTAAGTGCCCCGACCATTACATTAATGTGATGGGAATCGAGACAGCTTCTACATGTTATGAGACCGTGTAATACATTGTGTATCTTGACTGAAGTTAAATTGATGATCAAGTATGTTTGAGTCTGGGCGTTAGAATCGCTCGCCAACAATTGTTAGAATTTGTGAGCGCCCACTTTAATTACCCTGTCAACCATGGTCATCTGTACAGAATTAAATATGTCCTTAATCAGTTGTATAAGGTACAATTCCAGTTGATTAAATCTGAATGTTTTGGACCCAAACATCTGGGGACCTTTGATCCTGGTATGAGTGGCAAGATCCACCCAGCAGGAACCATAGGGTCAGGGGGAGGTTCCCTGTTTCAGGTATTTCTGGCAGGCGCTAGCTTCACTATGGGAGCACCTCGGACACCGACTAGTATGGCGGTGGGGGGGTGGAGAGGTGTTAGGGTGGGAGTGGTGACACTGAGCAGCTCTTCATCTTTACAGCAGCAGCACAGTCCCAACTTGCAACTTTAGAAGCGGCCAGCAGGCTCCCCTTTATGCTGACCGTGTTCTTCAGGGCTCCTCCAATTCTGGCCTCTTGTGCATCCGCAGTTTTCACCGCCCCACCATTGGCGGCTGTGCCTTCCAATGCCTAGGCCCTAAGAGCTGGATTTCCTTCTCTAAACCTTTCTGACTCTCCATCTCTCTCAACTTCTTTAAGACACTCCTTAAAACCTACCTCTTTAACCCAAGCTTCTGGTCACCTGTCCTAATATCTCCTTATGTGGCTCAGTGTAAATTTTTGTCTGATAATGAACCTGTGACGCACCTCGAGATGCTTTACTATAAGGGAAATCCTTATTAGCCGGGAAATTGTGTTGGGGAAATTGATGGGATTGAAGGCCGATAAATCCCCAGGGCCTGATGGACTGCATCCCAGAGTACTTAAGGAGGTGGCCTTGGAAATAGTGGATGCGTTGACAGTCATTTTCCAACATTCCATTGACTCTGGATCAGTTCCTATGGAGTGGAGGGTAGCCAATGTAACCCCACTTTTTAAAAAAGGAGGGAGAGAGAAAACAGGGAATTATAGACCGGTCAGCCTGACATCGGTAGTGGGTAAAATGATGGAATCAATTATTAAGGATGTCATAGCAGTGCATTTGGAAAGAGGTGACATGATAGGTCCAAGTCAGCATGGATTTGTGAAAGGGAAATCATGCTTGACAAATCTTCTGGAATTTTTTGAGGATGTTTCCAGTAGAGTGGATAAGGGAGAACCAGTTGATGTGGTATATTTGGACTTTCAGAAGGCGTTCGACAAGGTCCCACACAAGAGATTGATGTGCAAAGTTAGAGCACATGGGATTGGGGGTAGTGTACTGACATGGATTGAGAACTGGTTGTCAGACAGGAAGCAAAGAGTAGGAGTAAATGGGTACTTTTCAGAATGGCAGGCAGTGACTAGTGGGGTACCGCAAGGTTCTGTGCTGGGGCCCCAGCTGTTTACACTGTACATTAATGATTTAGATGAGGGGATTAAATGTAGTATCTCCAAATTTGCGGATGACACTAAGTTGGGTGGCAGTGTGAGCTGCGAGGAGGATGCTGTGAGGCTGCAGAGCGACTTGGATAGGTTAGGTGAGTGGGCAAATGCATGGCAGATGAAGTATAATGTGGATAAATGTGAGGTTATCCACTTTGGTGGTAAAAACAGAGAGACAGACTATTATCTGAATGGTGACAGATTAGGAAAAGGGGAGGTGCAAAGAGACCTGGGTGTCATGGTACATCAGTCATTGAAGGTTGGCATGCAGGTGCAGCAGGCGGTTAAGAAAGCAAATGGCATGTTGGCCTTCATAGCAAGGGGATTTGAGTACAGGGGCAGGGAGGTGTTGCTACAGTTGTACAGGGCATTGGTGAGGCCACACCTGGAGTATTGTGTACAGTTTTGGTCTCCTAACCTGAGGAAGGACATTCTTGCTATTGAGGGAGTGCAGCGAAGGTTCACCAGACTGATTCCCGGGATGGCGGGACTGACCTATCAAGAAAGACTGGATCAACTGGGCTTGTATTCACTGGAGTTCAGAAGAATGAGAGGGGACCTCATAGAAACATATAAAATTCTGACAGGGTTAGACAGGTTAGATGCAGGAAGAATGTTCCCAATGTTGGGGAAGTCCAGAACCAGGGGTCACAGTCTAAGGATAAGGGGTAAGCCATTTAGGACCGAGATGCGGAGGAACTTCTTCACCCAGAGAGTGGTGAACCTGTGGAATTCTCTACCACAGAAAGTTGTTGAGGCCAATTCACTAAATATATTCAAAAAGGAGTTAGATGAGGTCCTTACTGCTAGGGGGATCAAGGGGTATGGCGAGAAAGCAGGAATGGGGTACTGAAGTTGAATGTTCAGCCATGAACTCATTGAATGGCGGTGCAGGCTAGAAGGGCCGAATGGCCTACTCCTGCACCTATTTTCTATGTTTCTATGTTTCTATGTTTCTAAAGGCGCTAAATAAATGCAAGTTGTTGCTGTTTTTGTTATCTAGGCTCCAGGGGGGCTGCACAATATGCCTCCCTGCACCTGGCAAACTGGTTGGCTGGTGACGCCAAGGAGAACCAGAGCCTGGAAATCCCCACCTCCCCTGCCACATCCCTCTGATGGAGGGGACTATGTTTAGGGTGGATGGAGGTTTCCCTATGCAAAGGACTGATTGATACCGATAGCAGAGGCCAGGATCTGGTTCCACCAGGATGCACCAGTCCTGGCCTAATTCACAGGTCTTCCCCTGGGCTCTCAGCCAGCTTAGAGTGGGTGTGTATCGGAAGGCCTTCTTGGGGACTAAAATTACAAAAGTATTTGTGAAATTTTGGACTGTTCTATCTGACAGATGTGCTCCTGTATATTTATATCCTGTATATTTATATTTATATCTGTTTCTGTATCCAGCTCCTTTTTGGTTCCATTTGGAGATTGCTTCAACAACTTTTTATAATCCAAGAAGATCAGCCAGCCATTTCAACAGGTATGGGAGATCGTACAGCCAAGCGCATGGTTGGTGAAACTTGAGTCCTTCAGGAGTAGCAGGTAGCATCTGTTTTGTCAAACCATGAAGAAAAGAACTCAGCTTTGGTTTATAAAGATCTCAGGATATCCAGTGATCTCTCCACACCACAGTTTGACACTACAGTGGTTCAAGCACAGGTACTGCATTTGGAGTTAGATCTGGCTCTGAAATTATATTGCCACCACCTCGAAGGACAATGGCATAGAAACACCATCTCCTTCAAGTTCCCCTCAAAGTCACACACCATCCTGACTTGGACATACATCGCCGTTCCTTCATTGCCGCTGGATCAAAATCCTGGAATTCTCCATCTAACAGCAGTATGGGAGCACCTTCACCAACCAGTCTCGGTCGCTTCTCGGCCTTTTGGCTAAGATCAAGCGTAACTGACCTGACCAGCCACCATGACCTCCGGGTGGTTCTCCCTGGATCAGGAAGGTATATGCTTGCTTTTTTGGAAACAGGAGGTGGGTGGGGTGGCTTGACCCATCCACCTCCACGGAGGTGTGTGGGGGACCTGACCCATCCACCTCCATGGCACGAACCTGGTATTGCAGTACTTCCAGGAACAGTGCAGTGGCTCTAGGCCTTTTGGCTAAGAGAACGGTGCAGTGGCTCTAGGCCTTTTGGCTAAGAGCATTGGCGCAGAGTGATCCTTGGCGTGTGCAAGGTGACCTCTGGCGTTTGTGATTTGACAAAGAATTGGAACGATTGGCTACGAATTTCAAAAAAAAAAAATTTAAAAAAAATTTAAAAAAAACAGTCTCGGCCTTTTGGCTAAGATCAAGTGTAGTATCTGTTCTTATCAGTTTATCGCTTCTCGGCCTTTTGGCTAAGATCATGCGTAACTGACCTGACAGGGGAGTAACCATGACCCCAAAGTGGTTCTCCCTGGATCAGGAAGGTGGTTCTCCTATGCTTTTGGAAATAGGAGGTGGGTGGGGTGGCTTGACCCATCCACCTCCACGGAGGTGTGTGGGGGGCCTGACCCATCCACCTCCATGGCACGAACCTGGTATTGCAGTACTTCCAGGAACGGTGCAGTGGCTCTAGGCCTTTTGACTAAGAGCATTGGCGCAGAGTGATCCTTGGCGTGTGCAAGGTGACCTCTGGCGTTTGTGATTTGACAAAGAATTGGAAAGATTGGCTACGAATTTAAAAAAAACAAAACAGATGGCAACAGTTCAAGAACAAGGCCCATCACCACCTTCTCAAAGGCAGCTAGGGAAGGGCAAAAAATGCTGACCTTGCCCATGATGACTGCATCGAAATGAAAGACTTTTTAAAAAGCAATACAGAGGCAAAGGGGAAAGTTGGCTCTTGTATTCTCTGATGAGTACAGCATCCCTCTGGAGGTTGACACTGAAATGGGAACCTCAGCTGATGAAGTATACAAGAAGCAAATGTAATAATTTGAGTAAATTCAATTGTATTAATTTAGCAAAACCTAATGCATTCTGGCAGAATGCTTGAAGCAATAATAAGGTTGCCCTTTGCACGCAAATAAAATTTTCACTTTGGGATAAGTGGTCACTTAGCAAATTGTCAAATTAAACCAACCTATGATGCAAATAGCGCAATATATCTAAATAAAGGCCTACAGTAATTGTAAGTTGGAGTTATACTTTAAGACCCGATATATGTGGGACATAAAGCTGATATCTAGCCTAAAGGCAGGTCGCACAAGTGGCCACAAGTTTAATAAAATACAAGGGTAAGTCAAACCACAGCAGAGCTGAGCTAAGTCTGTAGCTGTCAGCTCCTGCCTCATACTGATATACTCAGCAAAATTTAAAAACACTAACATGCCCCAAGGCACAGAATTCTGTTTACTTGAACTTGGGATATGCAGTTGCTAAACTGCCAGAGGATATATAGACCACAGCCTTAAGAAAATGAAAAGAGAGTTAGTAATAAAAAGGGATTTCTTCCAGCTGTTGCAATAGTGCTCCACATATCCGTTGCTGGCATATTATGAAGCTTCACAGAGGTGTCCTTTACCCATATTTGTAGCTACAATAATTCATCATTATTGTTAAAATGTAAAGTAATTCTAATACAGTTACAGAAAACCGAGTCAACTTATCATTTGCATATCAATACAGAGAATGTGCAGCAAAGAAACAGGCCATTCAGCCCAAAAGGTCCATGTTTGTGTTTATGCTCCACAAGAGGCTCCTCCCACCCCTTTTCATCCAACCCTATTAGCATAACCTTCTTCTCCTTTCTCCCTCAAGTATCTATCTAGCTTCCCATTAAATGCATCTGTGTTATTCACTTCAATAATCCTTGAAATTCAGCAAGACCGCACAGTGCTATACACAGAGATAAGAATTGGTGAGATGCACATCAGCTCCTTTTCGCATTATACTTTGTGAAGCCCGCTGTAAGCATTTATTATTTAAATATATATGTTTATAACTCCCAAAATGGTGTTGTATTAAGCCTGAAGATTTCTGATTACAAACATTGGCCTAGACATTTGTGGCCGCCATGAACGTTGCCGGTGTCACCGCAGCCTTGGGTTACTTAGAAACATAGAAAATAGGTGCAGGAGTAGGCCATTCGGCCCTTCGAGCCTGCAACACTATTCAATTAGATCATGGCTGATCTTTCACCTCAGTACCCCTTTCCTGCTTTCTCTCCATACCCCTTGATCCCTTTAGCCGTAAGGGCCACATCTAACTCCCTCTTGAATATATCCAACGAACTGACATCAACAACTCTCTGCGGTAGGGAATTCTACAGGTTAACAACTCTCTGAGTGAAAAAGTTTCTCCTCATTTCAGTCCTAAATGGCTTACCCCTTATCCTTAGACTGTGTCCCCTGGTTCTGGACTTCCCCAACATCGGGAACATTCTTCCTGCATCTAACCTGTCCAGTCCCATTAGAATTTTATATGTTTCTATGAGATCCCCTCTCATTCTTCTAAACTCCAGTGAATATAACAGCAGCTGAAAATGGCCACAATGGTAGGAAAGAAAAATTCGTGCTGAGGGCTAAAGATATTTATCCTAGCGCTAACTGATCATGTAACGACCTGATGCTGTTAGTGCAGGCATCGGTAGAGAAGTTGGCATCCAGAGGCGGTATTCCAGCTTCCAACAGCCTTTGGAAGTGAGGCAATGAGTTCACTAGGCATTGTGGGACATTAAAAGTGAAATGCATTAAAAGGGCAATGCCTTCTGAATTGAAAAATAGAAATGAAGTAAAACATGCAGTTTTCAGCCCTTACTGCCTTTTAAAAAAATGTAATTTAACAAGAAGTCCCAAATGGGAGCATTCAGCTCTTAAAGCTGAATTCCCTTCCACACCCCAACAAATGGGAAAGGTGCCTCAACACTAACACAAATGGCTCAGCAAGCCAGGGAAGGGGCACCCAGGGTCTCGCACGCAGCACTCCAGCTTTGTGCAGGGGATCAACATTGCAAGAGAGGTCCTCTACCCACAGGGTCCAGGAGGCCCTCCAGAAAGAAGGATGTGGGATCAGATCACTGAGGTGGTCACTGTCACCATCTGGCTCCAGTGCCCAAAGAAGCTTCATGACCTCAGACCAGTGGTCAAGGTCAGTGAATGCATCTTCAAAAGCCGTGTCCTACTAACTGAATCACTAGCCTCACACATTGCTCAATGCACGACACCGCCTCCTCCCAATCACCTACCAACAATCTGTACCAATCACGAAGCACATCTCCCATTCCTAGCTTCATCTCACCCCTTTGGAGCAGACGATGCAGACCATTCTTGCAGGGGAATGGCTGAGCCCTTGGCCAGCGGCTGGACAGAAAGGATACAAGATGCTGGTATCCTCATGTGTCATCCTCCTTCTTGCATGTGTTTTAATGCCAGGAATGATTGTTGGTGTGGCCCATCAATAGTAGACTGTCATGTAGTAGTTGGCATATATTAGAAATTTTTCTATTCAGTATATTCTAATCATAAATACCACTAATACTAATATGGGTATTCCCGCCTTGGAGTCAGAAGATGAAACCTTCAAATCCCACTACAAACAGTTCCAGCGAATAATAGATTGACATCCAACTAAAGAGCCCCCTCCCCCCCCCCCCCCCCCACGCTGTCATCATAAATGGCAGGTGGGTTGCAGCCCACTAAAGTGAAGGTATCTTGAAGATAAAAACCACCTCAGCCACTCTTCCCTAATAAATGGCTCTACAATCGCATGTGTGAAACTCGAGTTAGGACCGGCCCTGGGATGGACCCACTAATGCAAAACCTGATCCTGTAGACATAGGAGTGATCATAATACCCAACTTGCAAATTCTTTGAAGGCCATAATTTTTGGAACACGTGGTCGTGTGAGATGAATCTTCTGACTGTATCCTCTGAATTTTAAACACCGACAAAGTGGAGTTTGCCAGGAACTCAGTGAATTAATGCTGTAGCATTGCAGGATTCATCAACATATTTTAATCCCTTCCCAGATTAAGTTATTAAATGACTGTGGTCTGATGTGACTTGTATAATACATCTAATTCTGTTGTGGAAACTGAGACCATCACTCTGCACTTATTGAAAGGATTTATAAAAAAGAATTGCTATCAGTGTCAGTAAGCAATGATCTCCGTATGGATAGTTTTATCCTCACACCCTCACCACGCAGTATGATTGTTCTACTATATCCACAACTGAACAGACATTTGCCAGCCTCCCATCACCTACCAATGGAGAAATAATACACAGAGAGCTTTACACAGGTTATTCAAAATCTGGACACAGTTATCGTGCTGGGAGAACCTAGTAATATACTGAGTTGTCCTCTGAAGCTAACTTGTCAGCGATTCGTTTTATAACTATCTCTCTCTACATTATATCAGCAGCATTGATATGATTGCATATGAGTCTTTCATGAGGATGAAACAGCGCTACACCCACATAAACTCATAGAATCATAGAATCACAGTGGGAGGCCGTTCGTCCCATCGTGCTTGTGGCAGCTCTTTGAAAGAGATATCCAATTACTCCTGCTCCTCTGCTCTTTCCCCACAGCCCAGCAAATGTTTCCCTTCAGGTATTTATCCAATTCCCTTTTAAATGTTATTATGAAATCTGTTCCCACTGCCCTTTCAGGCAGTGCATTCTAGATCATAACCACTCACTGCGTAAATTCTTTTTTCCTCATGTCGCGGCTGATGCTTTTGCCAATTACCTTAAATCTGTGTCCTCTGGTTATTGGCTCTTCTGCCACTGGAAACGGCAAATGTGACAGACAAACGAGTACTAAATATACCATTTACTCTATCAAAACTCTTCACGATTTTGAATACTTCTATCAAATCTCCTCAACCTCCTTTGCTCTAAGGAGAACAACCCCAGTTTCTTTAGACTCTCCACATAACTGAAGTCTTTCATCCCTGGTACTATTCTAGTAAATCTTCTCTGCACCCTCTCTAAGGCTTTGACATCCTTCCTAAAGTGTGATGCCCAGAATTGGTTACAATACTCCAGCTGGGGCCTAACCAGTGTTGTGTAAAGATTTAACAAAATGTCCTTGTTTTGTACTCTATACCTCTATTTATAAAGCCAAGGATCCTGTAAGCCTTTTTAACAGCCTTCTCAAATTGTCCTGCCACCTTCAAATACTTGATAGATCCCCAGGTCTATCTACCCCTGCATCCATTTTTAAATTGTAATATTTAGTTAATAGTGCCTCCCTTTATTCTTTCTACCAAAATGAATAACTTCACACTTCTCTGTGTTAAATTTAATTTGCCAGGAGTCTGCCCATTTCACTTGTCTGTCTATGTTCTCCAGAAGTGTGTTACCATCCTCCTCACTGATTACTACATTTCCGAGTTTTGTGTCATCTACAAACTTGGAAATGATGCCCTGCATACCTAAGTCCAGGTCATTAATCTATATCAGAGAGAGCAGTGGTCCTAATACTGACCCTTGGGAGACACAACTTTATATTTCCCTCCCTCTGAAAACTAACTTTTTACCACTCATATCCATGCAGCTACTGTCCCTTTAATCACTTGGGTTTCAATTTTGCGAACAAATCTATTATGAGGTACTTTATGAAAATGATTTTTGAAAGTCCATATACACAACATCAACCATATTACCCTTATCAACCCTCTCCATTACTTCATCAAAGACTCAATCAAGTTAGGCAACAATGATTTGCCTCTAACAAATCCATGCTGGCTTTCATTTATTAACCCATATTTTTCCAAGTGCCAATTCATTTTGTCACGGATTATTGTCTCTAAAAGTTTCCCTACCACTGACGTGAGGTTGACTGACCTGTTGTTACCTGGTTTAAGCCTCTCACCTTTTATGATGCTCCAGACCCCTGGCACCACTCCCATATCTGAGGACGATTGGAAGATTCTGACCTCGAGAACCTCCACAATTTCCATAAGTACTTCCCTCAACAACATAGGATGCATCCCATCTAGACCAGGTGAATTTTCTACTTTGAGTACTTCCAACCTTTTAAGTACCTCCTCTTTACCTATTTTTATTCCATCCAATTTCTCTTCCAAAGTGACTCCAACCACTCCTCAGCAACCCTGAGCTTGTGTTCGAGCAACTGGAGGAATTTTGTGCAAACGTGGCTATCCGGGACAAATGAGGTGTCCTGGAGTCCCCATGTACACAGGAATTGTAGACAATGGGTCTTAGCTGTCCCATCATTTTACATTAAAGTCTAACTACGTATGTTATGTGTGTAGATTATATATATATATATATATATATATATAAATATAAAATAAATGTGTTTTATGTTTTATATATATGTTTTAGTTTAGTATCCCCTTAACTCCTATTTATTATTTATATATACCAGATTTTTATTTAATGAAATTAGGAGCCATTTAATGTTGGTATCCTCTACTTAGTTAATTTATATTTTTCCCCTGATGACTCTGAATATTTATCTATATACTTATTTGTTTACTGGTGCCCCTCAGTTTAATTTGCTCAGCAACTCCTTCGCCCTCTGCAAAGAATTCGTACTCTCATCAAATTCCTGTTTTAAAGTCTTCACTCTGTTTAACATAAACGCTATTTAGCAGGTTCACCCAACACTGTCCGCACCAATCTCTGTGCCCAAGCTTTGTCTCACACACTCACATACATTCCTATAATGACTATGCATAAACCCCATCCTTTCACCAACACGCAGATACATACATTTGAATACACACAAAACACATTCACAAACACTCCCCTCCCCCCACACATACACACACAACACAGGGGCAGCACCAGGCATTCCTAAAAATGTGTTGCTAACCTGGTGAAGCTACAACATGCTAAACTGCAGAAGCAGTATGCTATAGACAGAGCTAAGCGATCCCACAATCAATGGATCAGATCAAAGCTCTGCAGTCCTGCCACATCCAGTCATGAATGTGGTGGACAATTAAATGACTAACGGGAGGAGGAGGCTCCATGAACATCCCCATCCATAATGATGGTGGAGACCAGTACATGAGTGCTGAAGATAAAGCTGAAGCATTTTCAACTATCTTCAGCCAGAAGAGACAAGTGGACGATCCACATCGGCCTCCTCCTGAGGTCCCCACCATCACTGAAGCCAGTCTTTAGCCAATTCGAATCACTCCGAGTGATATCAAGAAATGACTGAGCACACTGGATACAGCAAAGGCTAAGGGCCCTGACAACATCCCGACTGTAGTGCTGTAGACTTGTGCTCCAGAACTAGCTGCACCTCTAGCCAAACTGTTCCAGCTACAACACCTACCCGACAAAGTGGAAATTTGCCCAGGTATGCCCTGTCGATATCCGGTCAATTACTGTCCCATCAGCCTACACTGATTCATCAGCAAAATGATGGAAGGTGTCATTGACAGTGCTATTAAGCAGCACTTAATCACCAATAACCTGCTCACCAGAGCTCAGTTTGGGTTCTGCCAGGACCACTCGGTTCCAGACGTCCTAACTTCCCTTGAGGGAAAGGCAGCATTTGATCAAGGAGCCCTAGTAAAATTGAAGTCAATGGGAAGCAGGAGGAAAATTGTCCACCTAGCACAAAGGAAGATCTTTGTGGTTGTTGGAGGCCAATAATCTCAGCCCCAGGACATCTCTGCAGGAGTTCCTCAGGGCAGTGTCATTGGCCCAACCATCTTCAGCTGCTTCATCAATGACCTTCGCTCCATCATAAGGTCAGAAGTGGGGATGTTTGCCGATGATTGCACAGCGTTCAATCCTGACTCCCCAAAGCCTTTTCACCATCTACAAGGCACAAGACAGGAATATTCTCCACTTGCCTGGATGAGTGCATCACCAACAACACTCAAGAAGCTTGACACCATCCAGGACAAAGCAGCCCACTTGATTGGTATCCCATCCACCACTTTAAACATTCACTCCCTATACCACCAGCGCATTGTGGCTGCAGTGTGTACCATTTACAAGATGTACTGCAGAAACTTGCCAAGGCTTCTTTGACAACACCTCCCAAATCCGCAACCTGTACTACTTAGAAGGACAAGGGCAGCAAGCACAGGCGAATACCATCACTTGCAAGGTCCCCTCCAAATCGCACACCATCCTAACTTGGAAATAGATCGCTGTTCCTTCATCATCGTTGGGTTAAAATCCTGCAACTCCCCTGGCTAACAGCACTGATGGAATATCTTCACACATGGACTACAGCAGTACAAAAAGACAGCTCACCACCATCTTCTCAAGGGCTATTAGGGATGGACAATAAATGCTAGCCTTGCCAGCTACATCCACATCCCATGGATTAATTAAACAAAACACACACAACGCATTTGCAAACACCCCCATATACACACACACAAAACATATTTGCAAACACTGCCCCACGCACACACACATTCAAGATATTAAGGGAAACTACTTCTGCTGGTTGTGGAGTCTAGGAATAGGGGGCATAGTCTAACTAGAGCCAGACTTTTCAGGAGAGAAACACTTCTACACGTGGCAGAAATTTGGGACTGTCTTCTGCAAACCACAGTTAACGCTAGATCAGTTGTTAATTTATTCTGAGATCAACAGACCTTTGTTAACTAAAGGTATTAATGCATATGGGGCAAAGGCAGGTGTTTGGAGTCAGGTCACAGATCAGCCATCATCTCATTGAATGGTGGAACAGGCTCGAGAGGCTAAATGGTCTACACCTGTTCCAATGTACCTATTAGCAAACACCTTTCATACACATGCAACACATTTGCAAACAGCCCCGTACATATACAAATTCACAAACACTCCCCCCTACACACGCAACACATTTTCAAATAGCCCCATACATATAAACATTCACAAACGCTTCCCTATATACCCCCATACTCACACTCACAAACATTCACCCATACACAAACCATTCGGATCAACATCAACCAACTAACTTTCAATCTCGTTATATTGCTATTGCTGTATTATCCTTGTAATAAATAAAGGTCACGTGGGTTAACCTCTTGTAATAAGCCTAGAAATATGTTCATTTAAAGATAGGCATTTCCATGGAGAGATATCTGCTTCTGTTTACTGTTCTAATATATTGTAGGTAGCATGTTAGGAAGAAAGCTTGATCAAATGATACTAATGAGAATTCGATCTGGATTTTTTATAAGAATAGCGTGAATCACTTTAAGCAGCCTTATCAATTATGAGCAAAAAGCATTTACTGATAGAACTAACTGCCCAGGGAGCTTAAATTCTTGGCTTTTAGCTTATTGATTAAAAGCTAGAACCATTAACAAACAATGACTATTTAACTAGGGGAAAATCAATTGTTTTATTACATGCACAAAATCACTTCCGAAAGATAAACCAGCTACAGAACTGAAACTTCCAACTTTTCGCAGATCAATTAGAAGGAAAGACTCCCTAACTAAGGATTGTGGGCAATTAAACAACAGCAGAGATATTTCACAGGTTACATAGCTGGACTTTTTAAACTGAACATTGCTTTTTATAAAGAAGATTTCAGAACAAGTTATTCCAGGATTTGATTCTCCAAATACTCCGTGATGAGCAAACCTTCGTTTTCACATCCCCCTGATTTACTTTGGTACTAGCACGATGGCAGCATTTTATATTGACGGGCTACAGTAACCATGCTTGCATAATAAATATATTACATATGAATAGGAGCCAGCCATTCAGCCCCTCAAGCCAGCCTCACCGTGCCCCTCCTCTGCCCTCTATCACATTCCGCCCCGCCCCCGAAGTGTTGTTTTGTACTGGGGCAGATTTTTATCGTAGGAGATGAATGGACATGGAATGCTTCACGGCTGAGGTCAAGTGGAGGGTAATGGTGGGCATGCAGTTGGTACAAAGAGCCAGTTCATCGATGAAGTCCTGCGCTCTTAGGAAGCCAGCCATTCTGAAAAGGTACAGAGCCCTCTCCGGCTGCTGGTCGCTCTGAGAGGAACCGTGGAAAACAAGACATCACTCATAGGTGCAGAAGGTCACATCAGACTGGTTGATCTGACAGACTGAAGCAGCTTCAAAGGAGCTGGTAGCGCAAAGGTGAAAGGCAGCAGTTCCTTTCGCTGCCACGGACAGAATACGTCAGTCCTGGATGTAGTAGTAGGCGAAAGTCCAAGCTTACCTCCCTGATGAAGAAACAGCAGATTTCCACTGACATGCCCAAGTAACTTTGGTGGGCCTGTAGAGCTGCCTCCTTTAGTAAGTCAGCCTCAGGTGCAGGCTAACCATTTCTGTGAATTGCTGTGGAACTCTCCAATGTCCTCTCTCTCACTGAGGGAAAGGGGAATGTTCATTCTGTCAGGATTGGGCACTTAAATTGAGATTGAAGCTCCCTTCAATGACAAGTGGTCGGTGGAGAGTGGAAAGAGGATCACGAGGACAAATACAAGGGCGGAAGTTGCGGTTGGTATGATGGCGTGCTCGCAGGGTGGGTTCTGATGGTGGGGGAGCTTGGGAGGCCAGGAGGAAGCACTGCTTCCTCACCCCGCTGCAACTGCCGGGTTTTCCAGGAAACCTGGCCAACCACAGTACAACCTACAACACAGGTCAAATCTGAGGCCTACAGCCTCATTAACATATTCCAAATACCAACCTGCCTCCTGGGAACAGATTGGCTGCCCGCCGCTTGACCAGCCTCAGTAAAACCCGGAAGTCGGCAGGTTGGACCTGGCTTCCTGACACACTTGAAATTTCTGTCCCCTACCTGCGCCCACTCCAACCTGCTCACCCATGTTAAAATTCCCCCAACTCTCTCAGAAAGTACGTCAAATTCTCCATGAAAACCCTAGTGCAGCTGTGGCTGGCCTTCGGAAATATTTGCCAGGGCCATTTTAGATTCATGAGTGATCAGCAATCCACAGGTTTTGCTAGAGGCTTTCATTTCCATTTTGGAATTATCTTCCACTGCATCCGGTTATAAAGCAAACAGGGTAAAAGCCCAATTTTTAAAAAATGTGTTCACGGGATGTGAGCATCTCTGGCAAGGCCAGCATTTATTGCCCACCCCTAATTCCCCTCGAGAAGGCGGTGGTGAGCCGCCTTATACACTGAGTGGTTTGCTAGGCTATTCCATAGGGCAATGAAGAGTCAACCACATTGCTGTGGGTCTGGAGTCACATATAGGCCAGACCCGGTGAGGACAGCAGATTTCCTTTCCTTAAGGACGTTGGTGAACCAGATGGTTTTTTGTGACAATTCCGTAGTTTGATGGTCACCATTACTGACACCAGCTTTTCATTCCAGATTTATTTAATGAACTGAATTTAAAGTCACCATAGCAACAGTATTACAAACAAAGAAACCTCTCAGGAGCGTGGGGAACAACTTGTATTTGCATTAGATACTGAAATACATTGGCTGCTGATGAGATAGTATCAAGCAGGATTGGGCGAACTTGTGTACAGGTCATTTTGTTCCTTTTCTTCAAGGTACATACAATGATTTGGATCAATGCATACGTAGCCTTGCATTTTCTGATAGAGTCGGCATTGTTACGTTCCTGGAACATCCTGTCCATTCTCACTTATCTGAAACTTAATTCTGGTTCGGTTTCTTTAAATCACCAGAATCATTGATTGCCAAATGTATGTAGAATAATAAAAGAACTCTTGAACTAAGCACATTTTGTAAGTACCATGGACTCGATCAGATGAATGTTAAACTTGACTGTTGGGCTCCAAAAATATCATTTCTGTATAATTGGTTTAACCTGTAGCGTAGAAAATTCATTGTTCACTCCCCTACTGAGCCGCTACACAGCTTCAAGTGGAGAATTTCCATTTTCCCAAGTTGTTAATAATTCTGACTATTTGTAATGCATGCATTACAGTATATTTAGTTCAAACATTTCATGTCCCCTGTTTGGTTTAATCAAAATATCCTTATAGTAAGCAGACTGCAAAATTATGAAGAACATGTGTTAGAGAGGGACTGTCACCAGCAGAATAGGGTTGATATAATTTCCCAAATGTGTTTGTCAATACACAATGTGATATTGTAATTTGCATCACACCTTTAACTCCCCCCTCTCTCTTTTAACATAAGAACATAACAACATGAGTCAGCCATTCAGCTCCTCGAACTTGCTCCACCATTCAATTAAATCATGGCTGATCAGCACCTCAACACCATTTACCTGTCTTTGTTCCACGTCCCTTGAAACATGTTCAAAGTACCAATTGTGAACAGAGATCAGAAGCAGACTGAAATTTATTTTAGACAACCAATATCAACTAAAACCATACCTTTGTTTTCAAAAAGATTAATTATAGATACCAACCTAATCCTACCAGGATTTAAATCTCTTTGCAAAATGAACAGTGGAGATATATCCTATTATAAGAATGGAAAACCAATATTTTGACTAGATCAGATAACAGGATTAAATTAATTTATCATAAATCTCTCTGCAGATCTAATTTAAAATTATATTTCAAACTGGATACTTCACCAATCCTGCATTTATCAGATGTGGTATGTGTTCTCCTCATTCCACGAATTACTTCACTTTGATATTTACAGGAGGCCATCAGATGTCAGCTTGAGTTAACTCCAACTGACATAAAAGGCCAAATCTTCTTGGAAAAATAACAGCGTGTTAACAACAAATGCATAAATTGGGCAGAAAGTTCTGGGGAAGAGATATGCCATGACTTCATGAGTATGAGTCATGAGAACCAGACTGTTCACAAACCTGGTGTCATAGCTGACCCTGAAACAAGCTTTCAACCACATATCCACAGCATAACTAAGACCGCCTATTTCCACTTCCATAACATCAGCCGTCTCCACTCTTGCCTCAGCTCATCCACTGCTGAAGCCCTCATCCATGCTTTTGTTATCTGTATTCCAACGCACTCCTGGCTGGCCTCCCACATTCTACCCTACTTAAACTAGAGGTGATCCAAAACTCGGCTGCCCATGTCTTAACTTGCACCATGTCCCGCTTACCTATCACCACTGTGCTCGCTGACCTATATTGATTTCCGGTTAAGCAACGCCTTGATTTCAAAATTCTCATTCTTATTTTCAAATGACACCATGGCCTCACCCCTCTCGATCTCTGTAATCTCCTCCAGCCCCACAACTCCCCAAGATGTCTGCGCTCTTGTAATTCTGCCTTCCTGAACATCCCTGATTGTAATCACTCAACCATTGGTGACTGTGCCTTCTGTGGCCTCAGCCCCAAGCTCCGGAACTCCCTGCCTAAACCTCTCCACCTCTCTACCTCACTTTGCTCCTTCAAGATGCTCCTTAAAACCTACCTCTTTCACCTGCGCCAATTTCTACTTATGCGGCTTGGTGTCAAATTTTTAGCGCAAAATACTCCTATGAAGCGACTTGGGAAGTTTAACTACATTAAAGGCGTTATATTAATACAAGTTGTTGTTGTTGTTGTTGTTGGGTTGTGAATCTCCAGAATTTGCTAGTCGATTTACAACGCACTGCCATTTGCCTCGCACAAATGGTATTTTGCCATTAATCACCCCATTATTTTTAACAACATGCTGGATTTGCACATTAAGCCACAATTTCTCCAACGGTGATGAGTCCCTGGCCCTGGTGGTGTGTGGTTAAGGCACTCCCGGCTCCAGCTCGCCCTCTCACAACAATCTTTCTTTCATGGGGCTTGTTAAGCCTGTCCTACGAGGCTACCGGCCAATTAACAGAAAGCAGATCTGATGATGCCATTTGATGACGCGTCATCACCTGGTTTACTGAAAGAGACCATGGCCAACTTTTTTGATAGTTGTTCTGTCAGTGTTCTACAGCATTGAGGTGCTGAAAACACTGATAATAACTGCACAAAAGTGCACGGCTGCACCGAGGCTCTCCCATGACTCACTCCAGATGCTTATGTAGGGAATCACAGCACACAGGGAGCTTCTCTTCTCTTCCAATGGGCGGAAGAGACCTCCCCAGGACACCAACACAGCCTGGTTGCACATTGGACAGGAGGGCACAAGATGGAATGTCATCAGGAGGAGCTGGCTGCAGTGGCGCAAACCTTTCAGTGATCTCAGTGAATCACGAAACGTTACTGAAAAGCCATGCTCAACCTCATCCTGCTGTGCCATTCATCACATTCCCATCACTCTGCCTTCCCTACCCAACGCTGGCACATCCTTACTCACACAAACTTACCTTCTACCTCCACCCATCCCGCTCTCTATCTACATTATCAGATCCCCATCTCACTAGCCACCCCTCACACTCACCCTCATCCAGGCAAGCATACTAATGAACAAAACACAAGGGTAGACACTTGAGTGTTTTAGCCAATTTTCATGTAGAGTTTCTGCTAATGTGTAGTCAAACATTAAAATCTTTATTTTGAACACTTTTTATTCTTGGACAGATTTATGTGCACCTTTGGAAGTGGCTTAGTGAGTTGTAGTGAATGGACAGACATAATGGTACCCTGCACAATGGTGTTGAATGTGAAAGGAATGGCTTGGGCATTGCAAGGATGCTTTATGGAGCTGGTGTGGTGGGGGTAGCAACTTGACCCAGCCAGGGTGTACAACGTCAAGTGAAGTAAATGTGGCTATGGTGAGGCCATCCCTGGCGTCCCGGGCAGCACTGTGATCGGGTGCTGATGCCCTGTGTCCTGTCCAGCACCAGGTGATTGTGGAGAAGGTTGGAGGTGTTGTTGGTGATGCTGGTGTGATTAGTGAGGTTGGTGTTGGGGCTGATCGTGGTGGGATTCTGAGGACCAAGGTTAGATTTTTTCAAGGGCACTGATGCTGCTGGAATAAATGACAGCTGAAGTTGAGATGACAGAAGCGATCTGTCAATGGTGAGAGAGGTTGCTCCAAGGAGGTGATAGTGGATAGAGAGTTCACTGCAACTCTTTTGGGGGGAACAAAATAAACATTAGATCAAGTGCCCCCCGATCTGGGGGACACTCCAGACACTTTTAACTGCCCCTTTATTTATTTTAATGTTTTTTGTTTTCTTTTTTTTTGTGTTTTTTTTGTGATTTTTTTGGGGGGGAGCATAAAAACCATATATTTTACAAGAGAGAGTTCACTGCAAACTCTTCCAAATTGCATACAGCTGAAAAGTGTCTTCCAAATCATGAAGGCTTCAGCTTCTGAGATTGGAAAGTGAACAGCAGTGAAATGGTAGCTTTTATATCACTTCTGCAGCTGTCAACTCGTCAAAGCAAAGGAGAGTTATTGAGAACCCGACGCATCTACCTGGCGTGAAACCCTAGGGATGACAAACTCGTTAAAACTTGGTAAAATGCTAAGTGCCTGGTAACATTCATTTAATTACCTTTAAAGTGCCTCTTAAAGCTCTTAATTGGTTGGCCCGCCTCCAAACCCGCACTCGCAGGCCTGGGAAGATTCCGGCTTAATTGTCCATTTAACTTGCCACAGAAAGCAAGGCTCATAAATAACAGTGCAAGCGGCCTTTTAACGATGTGATACTTGTTAATGCAATGCAAATCAATCTCTCCAGCCCAGAAAGGGAACAATTTAAACTGTTGAGTCTCATTCCTGCATATAGTAAATTGTTGCTCGAGATTTTTAAAAGTTCAAATTTCAAATTTTTTTCATATTTTTCTTTTCTGTCTCTTTTATTCTCCTTCTTAATTCAATCTTTCTTTCCCCCCTTATTTCTCTTTCTGCATGTGATTGGCTAATTTACCGCAATCTAAATCACCCTTCTCCTCCGCCATTTCTCTGTTTCTTTCTCAATCCTTAAATCTCATTGGTTAAGGCGATAGGGCTAGAACCTCCACTTTTGAGCTTATCGCCCAAAAATGGGCGTTATTTCCGGCATGGGTGGTTAAAAAAGGGTTTTCAGATCGCCGGCTTCTTGCCCATTGTCAAAGCACCTAGTCTCCATTTTTGAAAATGGGCGTTACCGTGAGCGATATCAAATGGGCGGTAGCGTAAATTTTTTTGACCTTCTGCCATAAAGTGTGGCCGTCCCTAGCAACAGCATGGCAACCCGTGATTCAGGAGGTCAAGGGTCATCATGACATACGCAGAAGAGGAGACAGAGAGAGAGGGAGCTCAGAGGCACTGAAAGCATGTGTGGCTATGGTGTGTGCTTGTCTGGCTGTTGTGGGAGGCACGAGGCACGATGCACCAGCAGCAAAAAGCCTACTAAGCACCAAGAACATAGTTGGCACCGAGTTTTTGTCCAACAAATGAGATGGGATGGCGGAGGCCCTGGAGCTGGTTGCCAGGAATGCTGGTGGCAGAGGGCTCCCAGTGGTCCCGGAGTGCGGTACTGCACCCCAAGGTGTCGCACACCCATTGCCAACCACACATGAGAGCCAGCAGCAACATCTTGCTTCTGGCTCGGAGCACATTCCCACCTCGGGACCGTCCTTTCCCGTATCCGTCCAAGCAGTGCTTCGGCTGACACCACCCCCACCCCCCTCCCAATGAAGCATTGCCTGAGGAGCTCCTTGGCCAAGCGGCTTGGAGTCAGGAGGGGAAGGGGAAGGGGAAGGGGTAGAAGTGGTGAGGAGAAGTGGGGGGGGGGGCAGGGGGGAGTTGGGGGGTAGGGCTGGTTTGTACAGCAAGACTGATGATTTCAGACTTATGTTTGGTTTAAATGTTCTTTAACAAAACCTTGTAGCGCATTGGCTCAGATAGCTGCACCATAACACGCTGGTGATTCCTTAACATCAAAGGGTATAATTACACTTAACTTCAATCAACTTAAAGTTTAACTGTCACCAAGGTGATGCCCACCATTGATGTATGACCTGCACACCCAGCAGCGTGTCAGTCTTGTAAATACTACCAACGTTCTTTCAGGAAAAGCGATCATTGATGAGCTCCTGACGTAAGGCTCTTGAAGCTATCGTGCCCTTTCTTACAGTCTACAGGGGGCGGGGGCATGGCTTCATCATCAGCCTGATTGTCTGGGTCGATGTCAGCATCCGCCTCCTCGTCCTCCTCTTCCTCTCTCTGGTGAGGTGGACTGTCAGACTCATCAGGCAATTCTTGTCCCCTCCTGATAGCCAAGTTGTGCAGCATGGAGTACACCACCACGAATTGAGCTACCTTTTCAGGGTGGCAGTGGAGCTTGCCTCCTGAGTGGTCCATGCATCTTAAGCACTCCAATGGTTTTCTCCACGATATTGTGAGTTGCTCTGTGGCTCTCGTTGTATCGCCTCTCGGCTTCGGTGTGGGTGTCACGCAGGGGGGTCATCAGCCAGGTAGTGAGGCCATATCCTTTGTCACCAAGCATCTAGCATTGACCTTGTGGCTGATTGTTAAACAAGTCAGATACAGTGCTCTCACGCAGGATGTGAGTATCATGGATGCTGCCCGGAAATTGAGCATTCACTGCCAGTATAATTTGCTGGTGGTCGACAACCAGTTGTACATTCAAGGAGTGGAATTCCTTGCGGTTCCTGAAAACCTCTGCATCCTGAAATGCGTGCGTCTATTGCTCCCTGCACCTTGGGGAAGTTTGCAATTCTGGAGAATCCTAAAGCCCTCTCACTCTGTGCCTCTCTGGTCATAGGGAAGCTGATCAAGTCCTTCCTGTGTGCGTACAGGGCTTCAGTGACCTGTCTAATGCAGAGATGCGTGGCATGCTGAGAAACTCTGCAAATGTCTCCAGCTGTGGCCTGAAAAGAACCCGAGGTGTAGAACGTCAGTGCCGCGGTGACCTTGACTTCGACAGACAGTGCAGTACTGATGGTGGTGGCAGGCTGCAGATCTGCCCTTATCAGCTGGCGTACCTCAGTGATAACCTCTTTGTGGAAGCGCAATTTCCGAACGCAAGTCGGGCAAGTCGAGGTAAGAATGCTTCTCCTTGTACTTGCGGGGGGCTGTAACGTCTGGTCCTCCTCATCAGTCTGTCATGTCTTACATTGGGCACATAATGCAGTGGAGTGTTCCTTCAGCGATGTCGATTCTGCTGCATGTAATTGGTCACTAAGAGAGGGTGAGAAAGGACAGGCTCCATTGCAGTAGCTCCCTGTTTTCCACCGATTGGTCACAAGCAAGGAATGTCCCGACGAAGATACCTATTCGATTCCAACTTGACTGTATGGTCAAGATGTTTGTAGAGATGTTCACATTAACTCCAATGACCTGCAAAGTACATCCGAACTCCGCTGAGGTTGAAGCACAGCAGCCTATTAAAGGATGTGACATGTGATCTCGAACATGGCATCCATAACACTGTGATTAGTTCCGGTTAGTTCCACTTTTTCTGGGCGTTTTTTTGGGCGAGGGATATTGTCGGCGATATGTGTGCAAGGTGGTGAAATTGACAATGTGCGATCTCATGGCCGCTAGTTTCGGTAAATATGCTCTTTACGACAAAAAAACAGTGGGCGGGCATTAATATTGAAACTTGGCGTTAAATCTGTGTGGAAAGTAACGGATTTCACTCATTCTGATGATTCTGCCCCAAAAAATTGGGCGGGCGGTAAAATTTTTTCCCAGCATTAAGCACATGGGGAAAGTAATGCTCAGCAACAAGTTTCCTAAAATGCCCATCAGTTTCCATTTTGTGTCAAAATGGGTGATATATGGGCATTATATGTCATTTCAGCAGTAAAATGGGCATTAAGTGGGCGTTAAGCATGCAAAAAAAGTGGAGGTTCTAGCCCATAGACTGTTGCTCCCGTCATTCACCAAGGTCCCAGTTGCTCCATTGCCCGTACTGTTATCTACTCGCACTTCCAGCAAGTTATGATGCAAAGGGTTTTTGAGCTGAAGGGTGCAGGAAAATATCTAACTAACTGTGCACACCACAAAATGCCCTGCTCCAGCAAGATCTAACCCATGATATTCATGAAAAGAAAGACAGTGGGCAGGATATTCTGCTCGGTTGCTACTTTGAGTGCAATTTGCCAATAATCAGCCAAACCAAAGATCAAGGCATTTCAAGCACAAATTACTCCCAGCGCAAATAGAGTTTCTGCGATCTTTTGTGCTCATTTTAAAAACATTGTGCTAGAAGCTGGCCCCGCCCATAAATAGTTCTGCATCGATTTTTAATGTCATTTTCAGTTATTTAATATCAGGTTACTCACAGGTGGTGGACTAGATACTCTGATTAAAAATGCTTGTTTTTTGAGATAAACCCATTTTTATTTGTATTGATAAAGCTGCATCAGGTTACCACTCTTAAGCATATCAAGGAATATTTTTAATGCAAAATTTCTTTTTAAATTGTGTTGTAAAATTCTGCCTGATTACTCTGGTTCATGGCAGATTTTACGTTCGGCGATATGCAAATGTGTTTGAACGGAAATTTGAGAACAAAAATAATCACTGATTCTGCCCAACGCAGAAACTCCAGGATAAAACTCTGGAGTAGGTCTTGAACAACAACAATAACAACAGCAACTTGTATTTATATAAAACCTTTAATGCAGTAAAAGTGTCCGAAGAGCGTAATCAGACAAAACTTAACACCGAGCCACATTAGGAGTTATTAGGACAGGTGACCAAAAGAGATGGTTTTTAGAACTGTCGTAGTGAAGGAGAGAGAGGATAGAGAGGCAGATAGGTTCAGGGAGGGAATTCTAGAGCTTAGAGCCTGGGCAGCTTGAAGGCATGGTTAATGGTAGAGCAATGAAAATCGGAGTTGAAAGCAAGACCTTCTGACTCCGAGGCGAGAATGCTACCAATTAGCCACTATGGTTGGCACTATTGCAAGAAAAGTTCATGTTAGAAAAACAGGAAACTGGGTAGCGTAGCATATTAGATATGGTTGTTTCACCTCTGATTTTGAATCGAATCTAGGCTAAGACGATGAAAATGCCTCAACTCAAAGACCTGAAAGATAAAATGAGTTGGGTCACTGAATTTCTTAGTGAGGGTGTGCCAACAAAGCCGTGAAACCCAGGTCCATAATACTGCACCAACTGACGCTAAAATGAAAGGCTCAGAGGGTTGTGTGAGTGTCATCATATGCATAACATAGTCCAGCCTGTGTGTTCGGCTGTAGGTGAGCCACTGCAGTCTTTGCATCATCCTGTGTGTAGCATGCTGGAGCCTGAGGGTGTGAGAAGCATCATACTGTTCCCAACGCTAGTATAATAACATCTTTACTTTTCTTTTAAAATAACGTCTTGTCTAGTTAGACAGGAGAATCCAAGAATGTACAAGGAAGGTTTCATTTGAGTGAAAGACAAGCAGTCACACAGACTATCAGTGACTGCCTGCTGTGTATGGCATTCCAAGCAGCTTCCTGGCAGCATATGCAGCATCATTTAAGGGTTTGTATACCTGGCACAAGCATTTGAAGCCTTAAAATACAGAGAGATGATGTTTTGCCTACATTTGTTTATTCAGTCATGGTAACAACATCATGGGAATAACAAAATCAGCCATTTCTGCATTTTTGTTACCTTTTTCCTTCATTTCTATGATGTTTCCTATTTCTAGTCATCCAATTCTTGTTCAATCTTTTATTTCACTTCAGCTCTGTTGATAGAAATATAATGCATACTTACGAGAGCCATCATATACACCAACAATTAATTTAAATAATTGTGTGTGCCTGTGAGCACAAATGTGTGTATATATGCTTGCATGTGTTCATACATTTATGTACAAGCCCATGTGTGTGTTTTTTGTTTATTCGTTCCTGGGATGTGGGCGTCCCTGGCAAGGCCAGCATTTATTATCCATCCCTAATTGCCCTTGAGAAGGTGGTGGTGAGCCGCCTTCTTGAACTGTTGCAGTCTGTGTGGTGAAGATACTCCCACAGTGCTGTTAGGTAGGGAGTTCGAGGATTTTGACCCAGCGATGATGAAGAAACGGCGATATATTTCTACATCAGGATGGTGTGTAACTTGGAGGGGATCCTGCAGGTGAGTGTCTGTGTGCGTGTGCTAATCTTTCTCGTAAATCTATAAAATGCTTGACATTGGATTCAAATTCAGAGGCCCCACCAAGCCCATGTAATGAGTTGATGATAGAGTACTCTATATATATTTTCTAAATTGTTCCTTCAGCTTTGCTGGGTTAAAATCCTGGAACTCCCTACCTAATAGCACTGTAGAAGCATGTTCATCACACAAACTATAGCGATTCAAGAAGGAGACCCACCAACACCTTCTCAAGGGCAACTAGGGATGGACAATAAATGTTGGCCTTGTTAGCGACGCCCACATCCTAAGAATGAATTTTAAAAATGAACCTTTGCAAAACAGAAGTTGCTATGAAGACAGGCAACATTTTCCAACTAGCTTCTTAACAAATTTTCACAGCAGCAGAAAGAATGAACCAAGGTTAAAAAGAAAAGCTTAGAATCCTCACTGACTTAACAGTCCCAGCTGACGTTAGTGAAGATCGGCTTCAAATCAACAGACAAATGGTACAATTTGCAGTAGGTTTCCTCCCCATACAAGCCTAATAATGCGCCGGGATGCATTTCTCCTCATGGTGGCAGTGTGCGGTGTGGTGAGCCAGTCTGAGAATCAACAGAAAAAGGAGGAAGAATGCAGGAAACATTCCAGACTGGTAAAAGCTGGATCTGCAGGGCACTCAACTTGCTGAAATAACAGCCTGAATTCATTGCTGGATTAAATGCAGACAATCAAGTTATATTTTCCTTCCGACATATTCCAGGTCTGGAGATTGAGGAGCGGTTAAACTCAAAGGGGGATCATTTTAACTTGTGACGATAGTGTAAAACAAGCGATATCAGATGGAATACACGTTGTACACCCGGCCTGGTTTTGGTCAGGAGAGATGTATAACGGGCAGCTGATCCAATATCATCCATTTTACACTATTGCTCATAGTCACAATTACCCCCAAGATGTGCACTCACAGAATATGAAGAACATTTAATTTGGGTCCAGTGGAGTATATAAAAACATGGTCAATAATGGAATGTACTTTATAAAGGGATTACTGTTCAGTCATCTTCTTCTTTTGTATGGTAGTAGCAAACCAAATGTCATTATCTCAGTTGGATATCCAGGCCAAAGCTTCTGGTGTAACAGAGTGGATCTCTTCTAGGCTGCCTGCAAATTTTCTTTGAGAGCAATGCTCAATGATGTGCTCTATGGTCAGATTCGGAGCTTCACAATCGCATGATCACTTTAATCTTCCATTTACGGAGAAGGTGGCAGCATTTACCATGACTAGTTCTGAAACAGTCGATGGTTGTCCATTGCTTGCGAGGAAGGTTTGATCCTTCAGGTTGTACTGTGGGGATCTCTATAAGGAATCCATTCCATATGTCGCAGTTCTTCCAAGCATTTCACCATTGGTTATTAAGGTTGAGGGGAGATCGCTGAAGGGCTTCTGCTGTGGTCCAAAATGGCCTTCTAGATTTAAGATGCAGCGGTTGTATTCTCTGGAGACTCCATATTCGTGGTGTTGAGCCTTTTGCATGTGTGTCAGCCAGTGGCTCAGTGGGTAGCACTCTTGCCTCTGAGTCAGAAGGTTGAGGGTTCAAGTCTCACTCCAATCTAAGCTGACACTCCAGTGCAGTGCTGAGGGAGTGCTGCACTGTCGGCGGTATTGTCTTTCAGATGAGGCGTTAAACCAAGGCCCTGTCTGCTCTCTCTCAAGTGGATGCAAAAGACCCCATAGCACTATTTTGAAGAAGAGCTGGGGAGTTATCCCCGGGGTCCTGGCTAATATTTATGCCTCAATCAATGCAACAAAAATAGATTATCTGATCATTATCACATTGCTATTTGTGGGAGCTTGCTGTGTGCAAATTGGCTGTTACAATTCCAACAGTGACTACACTTCAAAATTACTCAAATTAGCTGTAAAGCACTTCGGGGTGTCCAATGGTCATGAAAGGTGCTATATAAATGCAAGTTTTTCTTTCTTTATCTGACCTAGTTCTCGGTTGTTGGTGAGGCTGCACCTGGAATACTGCGTGCAGTTTTGGTCACCTTTCTTAAGGAAGGATATACTAGCTTTGGAGGGGGTACAGAGACGATTCACTAGGCTGATTCCGGAGATGAGGGGGTTACCTTACGATGATAGATTGAGTAGACTAGGTCTTTACTCATTGGAGTTGAGAAGGATGAGGGGTGATCTTATAGAAACATTTAAAATAATGAAAGGGATAGACAAGATAGAGGCAGAGAGGTTGTTTCCACTGGTCGGGGAGACTCGAACTAGGGGGCACAGCCTCAAAATACGGGGGAGCCAATTTAAAACCGAGTTGAGAAGGAATTTCTTCTCCCAGAGTGTTGTGAATCTGTGGAATTCCCTGCCCAAGGAAACAGTTGAGGCTAGCTCATTGAATGTATTAAAGTCACAGATAGATAGATTTTTAACTAATAAGGGAATTAAGGGTTATGGGGAGCGGGCGGGTAAGTGGAGCTGAGTCCACGGCCAGATCAGCCATGATCTTGTTGAATGGCGAGCAGGCTCGAGGGCCTACTCCTATTCCTAATTCTTATGTTCTATGTTGTTAGCAGCGCTATGATAAATATGGCAATTAGAATATTACAACAACAACTCACATTCATACAGCAACTTTATTCTTGAGCTGAGAAAGATTCCATAAGGCTGTGCAGTGGGTTTGTATAGCCCAGGCTGGTAGTTGGTGCTATTCTATTAAGCTCGAGAGAGAGAAACAGAGGGAAGTTTTTCTAATTTGTATAAATACTCTGCCCTGAATCCAAGTGAAAATAAGGAATGGCCTAATTAAATGAGACTAAACTGACCTAGAAGTCCAGTTTTACAGCACACTGCTGTTTCCTCTTGTTCATGTGTTGTCACACTGCAGGGTCACTATTCCTGCTTTCCTTCTGTAGAATGTACTTGTGTCACCAATGGCTAGATAGCTATTTAACTTCGAAACTATGGACTGAATAACTGGGCTGCTAGCAAATTGCATCTGACAGTCATAATCCTGCTGTCTATGCTCAGAAATAATTGGAAGCAATCAATAGTTAATTAGTTTAACGGTAGCCAGATGGCTCTTACATAATATCTGTAATGTGAAAAGTGCTATATTTATTATTGATTTGTAATTACCATATGGTATACAATTAACTTCGCAAACAACCTACACTTGCTGCATCCAAACGAAACAGGAAGTAATATGGATGGAGCTATCCATTGTTTTTTTATATAAAATGACTGATACTGTTCATAACACAGCATTTGGTGTTCAGTTACTTTGCCAGTGTATTATTCAGGCTACAATGGAGGTGACCTTAACTGTGCTAAGATTGGGTCAAAGGAGAATCAAATGATCATTCTCCAAGAATGTTTTCAAGCATGCTTAGTTTCAGTTATGGCCAAGAATAATCTCCCCCCGCCACCCCCCCATCCCCTCCCTTCACTTGCCCCCCTGCCACCCTCTAAAATTATTGCTTAAATGCCATTATATTGTCTGATGAGAACGGTCACGGTCCAGAAAATGCTCCATCAGGGACAGCTGAATCTTTTAGTATTTGGGTATCCCATTTTGTACTTCCGTTGTACATATACATTATTAAAATGTCATTGTCAGTGATCTTTCAGATAGTCAGAGTGAGAGAACCAGACTGAACCTTGGTTAGACCACACTTCGGGCCCGAAATGGTTGAAAGCTAAGTTCCGTCCAAGTATCATCCAAAGGACTGCTGAGATTCTGACGGTACTTTGGGTGGAAGTTTCATGGAAAAATCTGGGAAAGACGGCCCGGCGGCAAAAATGGGACTTACGCGCCGATTCTGGGTGGCAGAGGGCGGTGGCTCCTATTCTCGGCGGCAAATGCAATCCTTGGCAAAGTACCGCTGAGGACTGAGTTGGGCTCAGGGAGGGGGGACCTGTTGAAATAAAATATGTACAAAACATAAAAAAATAGCACGACAAAACCTCCAGGAGTCCCCATCCACCTGAATCCCAGCAGCAAAATGAAAGAAAAGAAGTGCACTAACCTTTTTTTGCAGGTCTTCATATGTACCATTGAGGGCAGACCTGCCTCCATGCAGTGGTCTTTTCTCCTGCTGCAGCGGAGGACCGCCTGGACCAAACTGTCAGCTCGGCGGGTGGGAGGACACTTCTGAGCGGCGCACGCCAGTGGATGTCAGCGGACGGTACCCAGCAGTCTTCTTTCCCCGCCGGCGGGAGGCCTCCACCAAACTCGCTCGGAGGGGAGAGTGCCCAGAAACCAGGGAGACCGACGAGAAAACTCAGCGGCAGCGGACGGTAAGTCCACCAATTTCAGGCCCTTGGAGTACTGCCTACAATTCTGGTCGCCATATTATAAAAAAGTATATAAAGGCACTGGAGAGGGTTGCAAAAAAGATTCACAAGAATGATACCAGAAATGCGAGGGTATACCTATCAGGAAAGGATGAATAGGCTGTATCCCTTTTTTCTTGAAAAGGGAAGATTGAAGGGTGACCTAATAGAGGTCTTTAAAATTATGAAATGTTTTGATAGAGTAGACAGAGAGCGCGTTTCTACTTGTGGTGAAGAGCAAAACTAGAGACCATCAATATGAGATAGTCACTAAGAAATCCAATAGGGAATTCAGAAGGAATTATTTACCCAGAGAGGGCTGAGAATATGGAACTTGTGACCACAGGGTATGGTTGAAGTGAATATTATAGATGTATTTAAGAGGAGGCAAGATAAGCATAAGGAGAAGGGAATAGAGGGTTATGCTGATAGAGTTAGATCAGGAAAGACTGGAAGAGGCTCAAGTGGAGCATAAACACCGATGGACTGGTTGGGCCGAATGGCCTGTTTCTGTGCTGTATATCCTAGTAATCCATTGAATGTTAGTTCTCCGGATTGCTCTAACCAGCTTATCCATGAAAAATGTCAGTTAGTTCAGATTTTACTTGAACAGATTTTCTTCATGTTTACTGCAGCTAGAAAGTAAGAGCTAAACTTTTCTGCTACTTAGTGATGGTTGTATTTCTATTGCAAAAATAAAACACAAAGGCAGGAATTTTAATTTCGAGGCGGGTCAGGGGATGGTGGTGGTGCTGGAAAGTGGTCCCTCAGACACTGCTGAATTTAACGGCAGGGCCTGATTAGCATTTTGATTCTCTGTTTCCGGCCTGCAGCCACCCAGATGGAGTGGTTGGCTGGCTGTTGGGTGGGTAGTCCTGTGGTACCAGGCAGAGAGGAGGGAGGGATCGGGTGGTGGGGGGGAGAGGGGAGAACGGTCTGAAGGATGGGGAATGTCGGTGAGGTTGGGGGCTGCAGCTCATTGAAGGCGAGGTTGGGGGCTGGAGGTTGGAAGGGTGGTCGGGGGCTAGGGGTTGGTGTTGGAAGGCTGGATGGGAGATCGGAGGGCACATGGGGAGGGGGGTTCGGAGGCCTCATGGGTGAGGTCAGGGGGAGATTGGAAGGCCTGGTGGGGTATTCGATTGGGGGGCGGGGTGGGGGAGGGGAGCGGATTGGTGAGGCAAGAATGCTGAATCTAGCAGGTAAGTGGAAAGGCACTTACCTCCTGGATCCAGCAGTCCTCACCTTCCTTTAGCTGGCGGGTTTCCCGAGGCCTGGGAAACCCAGCCAGCCAGAGTTAAATTTAAAATGGTGCTTCAAAATGAGGCACGGAGTCTCATTGTAGTATTTAAAATGTAACCCGCTAACTGTGAGCATGTTGGCTGCCCACCCTCCGTCCCAGCTCCATTCATACCAGAAGTGGGTGGGTTGGAGGTGGGTTGGGTTCGGGATTCAGATTTTTAAGTCTTTAACCTCCCACCCAACCCTACACACATCTATAGCAGTTAAAGGGCACTGCACCAAACTATTTAAATGAATGCGATGGTTATTTGCACTAACAGGCCTTCTGCGCATGTGCACAATCTACCGGAGCCGCACATGTGCAGTACCTACTTGCGGTCTGCAGCATGGGCCATGCATTACTTAGCTTTGTACGGAGATGATCAAGGCATCCGTTGATGGCTAGAGGGTGGAGGATGGGATGATCGAGAATCGAAAGGATAGAGAGAGGATCGAAGGCAAGGGGGTGGGGGGGGGGGAGGGTGGCGGGTGGAAAAGAGCGAATCGGGTGGGAGCGAGACTGGAAAGAGAGCTATTGGAGGAGAGTATGACTGGGGGAGGGAAAGTCTGGGTGGAAAGAGAGACACTGGGGAGAAACAGAAACAGGGGAGAGAGAAAAATGGGGGGGAGAGAGGGAGAGATTTTGGGGAGAGAGTGACTGGGAGGGAGAGAGAGAGAGTCTTGGGGAAGAGAGAGAGACTGGGGAAAGAGAGAGACTGGTGGGAGAGAGAGACTGGGAAGAGATTGGGAGGAGAGGGAGAGAGAATCTGGGGGACGAGAGAGAGACGGGGAGAAAGAGAGACTGGGGAGAGAGAGGGAGAGAGAGAGAGAAAGACTGGGGGAAAGAGAGAGGATCAGAGGGGGGAGAGAGAGGAGGTCAGAGGCTGGAGAGAGAGGGGAGGGGTGGAGGAGGTCAGGAACCACTGTCGCTATTCACTTCATCACCAATAAACATTTTAACAACCCATGACCTCCACACAATACCCCATCTGTGTGGGGAGGGGGGTCAGAAACATGTTGGGGGGAGAAAGTCTGGAATCTGGGGAGGGGGGTGGTCAGGAAGTTGGACAGGAGGAAAAACTCAGGAACTCGGGAACGGGGAGGGAGAGGGTCAGGAACTCGTGCGGGGTAGGCAGGATCTCGGTGGGGGAGGGTGGGTCGGGGGTGGGGAGCGGAGGTCAGGAACTTGGGAAGAGGGAGAAGGTAAGGAACCGGGGGGTGTTGGAGAAGGTCAGGAACCCGAGGGGGCGGGGCCATGGGGGTTCAGGGAACCGAGGGGCGGGGCTGTGGGAGAAGGTCAGGAACCCGAGGGGCGGGGCAGTGGGAGAAGGTCAGGAACCCGATGGGGCGGGGCCATGGGAGGAGGTCAGGAACCCGAGGGGGCGGGGCCATTGGAGGTCAGGAACCCGAGGGGGCGGGGCCGTGGGAGAAGGTCAGGAACCCATGGGGCGGGGCCATGGGAGAAGGTCAGGAACCCGAGGGGGCGGGGCCATGGGAGAAGGTCAGGAACCCGAGGGGGCGGGGCAGTGGGAGAAGATCAGGAACCTGAGGGAGCGGGGCAGTGGGAGTAGGTCAGGAACCTGAGGGGGAGGGGCAGTGGGAGAAGGTCAGAAACCCGAAGGGGCGGGGCCATGGGAGAAGGTCAGGAACCCGAGGGGGCGGGGCCATGGGAGAAGGTCAGGAACCCGAGGGGGCGGGGCCATGGGAGAAGGTCATGAACCCGAGGGGGCGGGGCCATGAGAGAAGGTCAGGAACCCAGGAATGAGGTCAGGAACTCGGTACGGAGGGAGGGATGCAAGGTCAGGAACCTGGGCAGGGGGCAGGGTCAAGAACCCGAAGGGGGGAAGGTTAGTAACTTGTTGGGGAGGGAAAAGGTTAGAAACTCGGGAAGGTTAGGAACTTGTTGGAAGCTGGGGGGAGGGGAGGAGACGGTGAGGGGAGCGGGCAGGAACTTGATTTATGGGAGAAGGTCCTAACCCGTGATGGTAAGCCCTGCCTGTTGTCTGTGAGCTGTGTCTGGAGCTTGGCATTCAGAGTGAATGGCTCAAAATACACATTGCAAAGTAATTAATTATTTAGGCCGGCAGGATCTAATTATACATTCCAGATAAACTGCTGGGTGTATCTTGTCCTCCAAGGGGACCAATCAGAAATCTGGTCTTGTCCTCCAAGGGGACCAATCAGAAATGTGGTCTTGTCTTCCAAGGGGACCAATCAGAATTCTGTTCTTGAAAATAGACACAACCTTAAATAAACACCTTGCTGAACAAATTATAGTTGAAGAAGTTTGAGCATAAATTATTGAGGATTACAATTATAGTGTAACACAATGATCAAACACCATTCCTCTAAAGGCTGTGGCTGTTGGGTCAATTGAAATTTTCAAGACTATGTTTAATAGATTTTTGTTGAGTTAGCGTATCAAGCGATATGGAGCAAATGGAGTTAAGGTACAGATCAGCCATGATCTATTTGAGTGACGGAGCCGACCTGAGGGGCTGAATGTCTTCCTCACGTTCCTCTAACTTTATCTTCTACAGTTACCTTAAAGGAGCCAAATGTCATGTATTCAACAATCATTGTAACCCATGTATAAGTTGACCTAAGTTGTATACCTTGAGAACACTGACCACAGGGGGCGAACTTGTGGGAGACACGCCTAACCTGGACTTTCCGGTATAAAAGGGGAAGCTCCACCCACCGTTTGCCTCTTGAGGTCTTGGTAATAAAGGTAACTGGTCACAGAGTGATCTTTTCTCAAGTATGGGCCTTGTGTGCATTTATACTGTATAGTAAGGACATATCATTGGCGACGCGAAACTGGGATTTAAACTACGCGAGCATGGCCACTAGCAGCACAGAAGAGAAGTACTGTGTTGGTGATGATTGGGACGACTTTATTGAGAGACGGCAGCAAAGTTTTGTCACTAAGGAATGGTTGGGACAGGAGTCGGACAACAAACGCAGGGATTATCTCCTGATGGTTTGTGGATCCAGAATGTACTCACTGATGAAGGACCTGCTAGCGCCAGAGAAGCCAGCAAAGAGCTCAGTAAGTTGATCAGGGAACACCTTAAACCGGCGCGCAGCATGCACATGGCGAGACACCGGTTTTACACGCACTGGCGGCGAGAAGGGCAAAGCGTTCCAGACTTCATGGCAGATCTCCGGCGACTGGCGAGCCTATGTAAGTTCCCAGATGCATGCAGAGTGGAGATGCTGCGAGACTTTTTTATTGAGAGCATCGGGCACGCTGGGGTTTTCAGGAAACTGATTGAGACCAAAGACTTGACCTTGGAAGCAGCGGCTATGATAGCCCAGACAATTATCTCAGGGGAGGAAGAGACCAGAATGATTTATGGCAAATATCTTGGCTCAAATGCGGCAAAGGACCAGGGAATCAACATTGTTAAGCGGCACACAGACAGCCTCTAGGCAGACAAGGACATGCCCCAGCATGCAGTCAAACCCAAAGGGGGAATTCAACAGAGACAATGGCTAGCTGAACGGTGATTCATGCCATCGCAATGGTCAATGCGGCCAGTAATGGGGTCATCAATACCTGTTAATGGTGCGCTTAAGGCCAGTTACAGAGACAGTCAGAGATGATTGACTGGTAATGGACCTTTTGTTTCCAACAACGGGGCCTCCAGCTCATGCTGGAGGTGTAGAGGCAAACACCCAGCCAGAGCTTGCATGTATCAGCAATATACCTGCAGAAACTGCAACATCAGCGGTCACTTGGCACGTATGTGCAAAAAGCCTGCAGCCAGGTTGATATACGAGGAGGATGGGCCCGATGTAAGCCCTACGAGGCCAAATGAATCCTGGGGGAAATCGCTGGAAGCTGAAGTTCAACGAGTTCATGTGGAGCACATATACATTTGATACACCAGGATGCCATCGATGATGATGAAAGTGCTCCTCAATGACATCCCAGTATTAATGGAGCTAGTCATGGGGGCCAGCCAGTCCCTGATGAGTATCAAACAGTTCAAAAGGTTGTGGGTGTCCAAGGCTAGGAGGCCAGAATTATTGCCGATTGACGCACTGCTACAGACATATACAAAGGAGATCATTCCGCTGCTAGGTAGCGCCACGGTAGTCGTGATCCACAAAGATTCGGAGAAAGGTTGCCACTCTGGATTGTCCCGGGGGACGGTCCCACACTACTGGGGAGGAGTTGGCTTGCTGTTATGAACTGGAAATGGGGCGATGTCAATGCAATTTCTTCTGTGGAGCGAGTATCATGCTGGACAAATTTGACACATTATTTCAACCCGGCTTCGACACTTTCATGGGGACCAAGGTAGTGATTCACACAATCCCGGACGCCAGGCCAGTACACCACAAGGCCAGAGCAGTGCCGTACGTGATGCGGGAAAAGATAGAATACGAATTGGACTGTCTGCTGAGGGAAGGCATCATCTTGCCAGTCGAATTCAGTGACTGGGCAAGCCCGATCATGCCGGTGCTCAGGCTATGTGGCGATTACAAGGCCACCATCGATCGGGTGTCACTCCAAGACCAATACCCACTACTGAGAGCGGAGGAGCTCTTTGCGACGCTATCCGGTGGCAAACTTTTTTCAAAATTGGACCTGACCTCAGCTTACATGACCCAAGAGCTGGCGAGTGAGTCGAAGAAGCTGACCACCATCACGACACACAAGGGTTTGTTTGAGTATAACAGATGTCCATTTGGGATTCGTTCGGCTGCCACGAACTATCAGCGAAATATGGAACGCCTCCTCAAGTCGATTCCAAGGACGGTGGTTTTTCAAGACGACATCCTCATCACGGGTCGCAATACTGAAGAACAACTCCACAACCTGGAAGAGGTGCTATGAGACTGGACCGGGTAGAGCTGCGACTGAAAAAGGCGAAGTGCGTCTTGTTAGCTCCAGAGGTAGAATTCCTGGGGAGGAGGATAGCAGCAGATGGGATCAGACCTACTGCGTCCAAAACGGAAGCGATCCAGAGAGCACACAGATCCCGTAACACGACGGAGCTGCGTTCGTTCCTGGGGCTCCCGAACTATTTTGGCAACTTTCTTTCCAAATTGAGCACGCTGTTAGAGCCGCTACACGTGCTCCTATGCAAAGGTTGCGATTGGGTCTGGGGGGACAGCCAGGAAGGGGCTTTTGATAGAGCACACAATTTGTTATGCTCCAACAAACTGTTAACGTTATATGACCCATGTAAGAAACTAGTTTTAACGTGTGATGCATCGTCCTGTGGGGTCGGGTGTGTGTTGCAGCATGTGAGTGCCAATGGTCAGTTACAGCTGGTAGCTTATGCCTGCAGAAGTCTGTCCCGGGCAGAAAGGGGCTACGGGATGGTAGAAAAGGAAGCGTTAGCATGTTTATATGCAGTTAAAAAATGCACCAGTACCTGTTTGGCAGGAAATTTGAGCTGGAGACAGATCACAAACCCCTAACGTCAGTTTTGGCCGACAACAAGGCCATAAATGCAAATGCATCGGCCCGCATACAGAGGTGGGCACTTACGTCAGCCGCCTATGACTACACAATTCGGCACAGATCGGGCACTGAAAACTGTGCCGATGCACTCAGCAGGCTACCACTAGCCACCACTGAGGGGGCAACTGAGCATGATGCTGAGATGGTCATGGCTGTTGAAGCTTTCGAAAGCGAAGGCTCACCTGTGACAGCCCGTCAGATTAAAGTCTGGACAAATAAAGACCCGCTATTGTCTTTAGTTAAGAAATGTGTCCTGAATGGGGACTGGGCAGCCATGTACGGGGCATGCCCTGAGGAGTTTAAATCGTTTCATCGGCGCAAGGATGAACTCGCGATTCCGGCTGATTGCCTACTGTGGGGAAACCGAGTAGTCATGCCCCAGAAGGGCAGAGAGGTGTTTATTAGAGAACTTCACAATGAGCACCCGGGCATTGTCATGATGAAGGCAATTCTCAGGTCACACGTTTGGTGGCCAGGGATAGATGCAGACCTGGAACTTTGTGTTCGCAGGTGCAACACGTGTGCCCAGCTGGGCAATGTGCCCAGGGAAGCCCCCCTTAGCCCGCCAAGCCATGGTCACGCATCCAGGTGGACTACGCAGGTCCTTACATGGGAAAAATGTTTTTGGTTGTAGTAGATGCCTACTCCAAATGGATTGAGTGTGCCATTTTAAATTCAAGCACATCCTCTGCCATAGTAGAAAGTCTACAGGCAAGGTTCGCCGCCCATGGTCTACCAGATGTCTTGGTCAGTGACAATGGCCCGTGCTTCACAAGCACTGAATTCCAAGACTTCATGGCAGGCAATGGAATCAACCATGTCAGAACGGCACTGTTCAAGCCGGCCTCAAACGGCCAGGCGGAACGAGCAGTGGAGATAATCAGACAGGAGATGCTCAGAATTCAAGGGGGTTTCCTACAAAGCCGTTTATCACGCCTCCTGTTGGCCAATAGATCCCGACCGCACTCATTCACAGGGGTTCCATCCGCAGAGCTGCTAATGAAAAGCACGCTCAAAACCAGGTTATCCCTTATACACCCTACTGTGAAAGAAATTGTTGAGAGCAGGTGACAGTCACAATGTGACGACCATGACAGGAATCCGAGGGCGCGATGTATTGATGTCAATGATCCTGTTTTTGTCCTTAATTATGCTGCAGGGTCCAAATGGCTTGCAGGCACAGTGATTGCCAAAGAGGGGAATAGGGTTTTGGTAGTTCAACTTACCAATGGACAAATCTGCCGCAAGCACGTGGATCAAACTAAAAGGAGGTTCAGCAACCCCATAGAAGAAGCAGAGGAAGAACACGACATAGAGTTTACTCCACCACAGATGACCGAACATCGGAACCAAGTGGAGGAGAGCCCAGTCACTGTGTGCAGCCTGGACAGGCCTGAGGCACCGCAAACAGCAGACACTCAGGCCAGTGGCCAACAACCGGAGCCCCAACTCAGGCGCTCTCCAAGGGAGCGTAAACCACCAGAGAGACTTAACCTGTGATCCCAATAAGACTTTGGGGGGAGGTGATGTCATGTATTCCACTATCATTGTAACCCATGTATAAGCTGATCTAAGTTGTATACCTTGAGAACACTGACCATAGGGGGCGAACTTGTGGGAGACACTCCTAACCTGGACTTTCCGGTATAAAAGGGGAAGCTCCACCCACTGTCTGCCTCTTGAGGTCTTGGTAATAAAGGTAACTGGCCATTTGGTTGGAGCTGCAACATTAGCACTTCTTGATATCCTGATCCATTCACTGCAGTACATGAACACTGTGCTGCATATCAAACACTTTTAGGCTGCAGTTTAATTTTAAGGTGTTTCAATGTATTGCAATTCCTAAACTGAGACAATCGTCTCTTGTTCCTTTCTGGATCACAGAGAGAAATAATAGATTTGCAACAGTGAACCAGGATATTGAGCAGAATTCCTTTGCGTCTCGTCCCACCTCCCTTGTCCATTGAACTTACTGGAAACAGGTGAGTTTAGAACTGGCTAGAGGCGAGGTATTCAACAGTCAGAAGGAGCCGATGGAGAATAATTATAAAATTTCCGAGAAGGTTCTTCTATTACCAGGCAATTCCAGCCTTTCCAGCCAGGACAAGCAGTAAGAAATCAAGCTGGTGATGTCTCTGCGGATGATGTTTCAAACAGATGTCCGCGATGTTTCATTATTTGCATTGCATGTTCCAGAGAAAATGAAAGGCATATATTCCACCCAAAGAAAGCTGTCACCAAGGTGATGAGTCAGCCAAGTTACTAATGCACAAAGTGCCACCGATTGTGTTGTGGATTCTGGGTTTTCACATGACCCCAGAGGATTTAGGGTGTCACAAACCCACCATTTATTTTATTTTATATATAAAAGGTATCAGTATTGAGATAGGTACATGAAAAGGGCAGGTTATCTTTCAGAAATGAGTGTCATCCTGAAATGTGGGTGAGTTCAAAGGTATGAAAATGTTCAGTGGATTCCTTCTCCATTGGGCCACTGTAGAGCAGGGCATAGGTTGTCAAACCAGAGATCCACCTCTGATCATTTTTCTGTATTTGTTAAACGACTAACATACTGGCCCCAATATTTAGGGAGAGGCGGGGAGGATGCGGTGGAGCGCGATAGCGGGGCGGGGGCGAGGGAAGGAGGGGAGGGAACCCATAGAGGCCGGGCACGTGAAGGTCCTGCCGGATCTAATGGCAGGGCCTCATTTTAATTTTCTTCTCCTTTTTCTCACCCGGCAGCCGGACAGATTGACAGACAGATTGTCAGGCGGGAAAACCAGCGGCAGGAGGCTGCAGCCGGGAAGAGTTGGGGACAGACCCTGGCAACGGAAAGGGTGTGATCGGGCTTGACATTGGCGCTTGGGATCCCGGCAATGGGGAGGGAGAGGTGGGAGGGGTGACGGGGGGGGGGGGTGCAGGGGGGGGATGGAGGTAGAGACCACTGAATGCGGCTGTGAGAGAGGCTGTGATCGGCAGAGGGGAGGCCGAAGGCTTCCGTGAGGGGTCAGAAAAAACGTCCCTGCTCCCCCTGGCCCACAAGGAGTGCTCTGGGAAACCCGGCCTGCAGCTGTTAAATTTAAACAGCTGTTAAATTTAACCAATTGCATTGTGGGGGCCTGATTTAAATATGACAGTGAAATCTTCCACCTGTCCAAGACTGAACACATGCACGGCACCCTACCCTCCGCTGTAAAAATGGCATGCCAGATTGGGGGCGCTCTGCCCAATTTTTAATTTTTAACCCCCGCGCCCTCCTGCCCATCTTGGGCGGGTGCTGGTGCGGGGTGGGGGGGGGCAATTATTATCAAGGCCATTATTTCTGTTACTACAGACAAATAGAAAGGAGGAGAGAGGGAGGTGGAAAGGCGAAGAGGTTTAGGCAGGAAACTCCCAAGAGTGGGACCTACGAGGCTGTAGGAACGGCCACCTATGGTAGGGTGAAGGGAGAGGGATTCACAAGAAGCTGATGTCAGAGAAACGGAGAGTTTGGGGGAAGTGGGGTGTAGGGGTGGAGGAGTTTACAGAGACAAGACAGGTAAATCCATGGAGGGATTCAAATATGAAGAATATAATTTTAAATGTTATTGAGCGGGCCAGATCCCTTTAATTGGATGGCTGAACGATTGGTACGTTTCTGTCAGTATTTTATTAGTGGTCCTGTTTTGTGAAAATATGCTTGAGGCAGGTGGTCAGAAGGGAAATGAACCAACTTGGAAACAATTGACAAGAAAATGAAAGATTTCCAAAATGTGTTGTTGTTGATTTGAAATCTGTTTAAAATATCGCTCCTTAATGCAAGATTTTGATGGTATTGTGCACTGTGATCAAGCTAAACCCGTGTGTCCCTTTGGCTCCGTGTTAGCATTCCCCCTCTGAGTCAGAAAGTGCAGGGTCTGAACTCCGCTCCAGACAATCCCAGCGGGCGGAGACTGGCGCTCTGGCTCTGAATCCAGCGGAATACTCGCATCCGGTGGGGGTGGGTGGCCCCGCCCTTTATCGTATGGGACGCAGGAACCCATGAAACCCTCGCGCCGTATAAAACTAACCACCCTATTGGCTGGTGTAAAGATGATTACAGCCACGGAAGGAGCAGTTCATGCCACAGCCTGTCGGACCGTTAAGCAGCCCACAGGTCTTTCCATCATTTCACGCTGTTCTTGAGGAGAAGATCACAAAGATACGAAATCAATGCCAACGCCACCCTGTCAAGGCTGTTAATCAGCCCACGAATCCTTCCATCTCTTCATGCTGTTCTCCATGGGAAAAGTGTGAAGATACAAAAGCAACAAGATAATCCAAGCCATTTGATCGGATTAAACATAACGGTGTATGAAGTAGTGACGTCCACACTGACTGTTGCTCTAGAGCTGCTTTGCTTCATGAGCTTTTCCAAAAGTAAACAAAAATGAACACAAGGGCCTGAGGTCGGAATTATAAAGGCAAAGTTGATCCTGGAAATTCTCAGGAGATGCTAGTTAAAAATCTCAAATTTAGACAGGTTAGGCAGAGTTTTTTCTGAAGGATATGTACGGAATAACTTACCGGGATGGCCATCGAAGCAGACAAAATAAATGGGATCAACGGGCAATTAGATGCACTTCTGGAGACAGAAGGGATTGAAGGATTATGGTAATGTGACAGAAAGGTTGGATTGCTCTATCCGAAGAGCTGGCTTGTAGCACTTGTCCTATATTCCTAAAACTCCTTATGTTGCTCTGGGAATTTCACTGAACTTTGCCCATGGCAGCATCAGCGTTGAATCCTTTGTTCTGCTTTTTAAAATTTAGTTCTGCGCACTGTCCATGTATTCATGTGGCTTGAAATTGAAATAACGATTATATTTGTTCGTGCGTGTGGAAGGCGAAAGAGCTGCAGCAATCCAATCACGTGAGGTGCTGCTCAGAACGCCCACAGAGCACAACCGACTGTGAAGAGCAGATCAGTTCCTCATGGCTGTTTTTGACCAAGATTTTGAAAAGCTGAATATGCAGGAAAGGTCGTCAAAGTTACTGGCTGGAATCACTTTACCTTCAACATTTCTCTTCACGGCTATTGAAATCGGGCTGTTTGCTTAATGAAGTAGCAGAGGAACTTTACTCTTTTTCCCTGGTAGTGTACTCTTTGTTCTCTCTTCCCATGAGGAATAAGCTCAGAGATGAATTTCAAGGCAAATTCATGTTTTCTTTGAAATGGATGGAAACCAATTTAAAATGAGCTTTTGCTTGAAATAGGATTCATTTATACAAACAAGTCATTTTCTGTGTGTTTGGGTGCAACGAGCTGGCGATGGACTGCGAAAGTCGTACCAAACGTGTTTTTTGTGTATAATTTACAATTTTATCTTCCATCTGGGAACGCCCATTTTTTTGGGCCAGTTGGAACATGATTAATGTGTAGTGATAAAACTATTTAATACGATTCAAAATGATGAGGTGTTTTATGTTAATTTAATTTCTATTTAACCTGCAAAGAATGACAAAACTCACAGAGAACTGTCTGCGATTGATTTATTATTTGTTCATTTTACAATAAAGTGTAAACAGAGACGGCGCTCAAATGAATCCTGTGGAATAAGATCCTGCATCCCAAAGCAATTATAGAACTTCAAGGTCCAGCAGAAAATCAGACGGGGAAAAATATACAAAAGCAAAATACTGCGGATGCTGGAAATCTGAAATAAAAACAGGTCAGGCAGCATCTGTGGAGAGAGAAACATTTAATGTTGCATGCTGATGACCTTTCATCGGAAGTGGAAAAAGTTAGAGATGTAACAGGTTTTAAGCAAGTCAGAGGCAGGGAAAGGGGGAGTTAAGAACAAAAGGGAAGGTCCATGAGAGGGTGGAAGGCAGGCCTGAGTAAATGACAAACAGGATGATGCTGCAAGGCAAAAGGTGATGGTAATGGGATAAGTAAAAAAACCAAAATTGGGTCTAGAGGGGGTGTAAATGGCAACAGCAGAATCATTACCAACAGCTGCTGTCCCAAAAGTGGGAGCATTGGGTTATGATCCGAAATTGTTGAACTTAATGGGCCTGAAATTCATGGACATGCCCCTCCCCCAACTCCCACGTACCGCCCGCTTACCATCCAAAAATGCGATTTTGGAGAAAAACCACCTACATACCGCGGACCGACTACTCGTCGGAAGATTCATCGTTGACATACCGCCGAGCGGTATGCACATCGTGCGCCATGCAGGACCGCCTGCATACCACCCAAAAAGTCCGATTTTCATCGCATACCGTTGACATACCACCGGAGCTGCATACTGTCCTGGAAATGGTGGTTTTACGCGATGTTAAGTGGGCGGGAATGGACGGAGTGCTTGGAGCCGCCATTTTGAAATTGAGAACAGTATTGTTGTGTACGAATAAAGATTCTGACTGGGAGCTCAAAGTAAAGTGTGACCTTAGTTTTTATTGCAGGTCTCCAGAGTGCCTCTCCAGCCTGTGAGGCCTCCTTAAGTACCTGTGCTCCCAAAGGATTGTGGGATCCCTTGGGACTCCAGGGATTGGCTATACAAGGTATATACAGGTTTACATATATAACAACACTCCCCCCCCCCCAAAGTCAACAATGTAACTATTTACAAAATGAGTTGATCTGGGGCCTTTCTTTCCCTGGTTGATCGACTCGTTGCAAATGCTGGTTTTGGTGAATCGTTTGTTGATCCCTCGCTGGGCTGCTGTGCAGCTGGCCTTGCTGGGCTGCCTGGTGTGGTGAGTCCTGCTGGGCTGTTGCGGGTGATTGGTTCTGCTTCGTGGCCAACCGCGGTGTCGGTTGCCGCTGGTGTTTATGTTGGGGGGTCAAAGAAGGTAGGGTCCAAGGGGGGTTGCTCAGCATAGTCCGTGAATCTGAGTTTGATTTGGTCCAAGCGTTTCTGGTGAATGACTCCATTTGAAAGTTTGACCCAAATGACCCTGCTCCCCTCTTTGGCCACAACAGTGCCGGGAAGCCACTTGGGCCCTTGTCCATAGTTCAACACAAATACAGGATCATTGATTTCAATTTCGTGTGACACATTTGCACTATCATGATATGTACTTTGTTGAAGCCCCCTGCTCTCTACTTGTTCATGTAGATCAAGGTGAACTAATGAGAGCCTTGTCTTAAGTGTCCTTTTCATGAGCAGTTCAGCGGGTGGAATCTCAGTGAGTGAGTGAGGTCTCGTGCGGTAGGTAAGCAGGACTCAGGATAGGCGAGTCTGCAGTGAGCCTTCAGTTACCCTCTTCAATTCCTGCTTGATAGTTTGCACTGCTCTCTCTGCTTGACCATTGGATGCTGATTTGAACGGGGCAGATGTAACATGTTTGATCCCGTTGCGAGTCATGAACTCTTTGAACTTGGCACTGGTGAAACATGGCCCGTTGTCACTCACAAGGACATCAGGCGTCTGTGTGTGGCAAACATGGCCCGCAGGCTTTCAGTGGTGGCAGCGGACATGCTTGCCGACATTATCTAACATTCAATCCATTTGGAGTACGCATCTACAACCACAAGGAACATTTTACCCAAAACGGCCTCCATAGTCGACATGGACCCTGGACCACGGTTTGGAGGGCCAAGACCATAAACTTAGTGGTGCCTCCCTGGGTGCATTGCTTAACTACGAGCATGTGTTACATCTGTGCATGCAGGACTCTAAGTCCATATGGATACCGGGCCATCACACATGGGATCTGGCTATCACTTTCATCATTACGATGCCTGGGTGAGTACTGTGGAAGTCACTGATGAAAGTGTCCCTGCCCTTCTTGGGGACCACTACCCACTTACCTCACAGAAGGCAGTCTGCCTGTATAGACATTTCATCTTTGCGTCACTGGTACGGCTTTATCTCTTCCTGCATTTCCACTGGGACACTGGACCAGCTCCCATGAAGCACACAATTTTTTACTGGGGACAGTAAGGGGTCCTGGTTCTAATCTGTCAGGCTGTGACGGGTGATTGCTCACTCTCGAATGCTTCCATAACCATGACTAAATCTGCGGGCTGTGCCATTTTCACACCCGTGGTGGGGAATGGTAGCCTACTGAGAGCATCGGCGCAGTTTTCTGTGCCTGGCCTGTGGAGGATGGCGTAGTTGTATGCGGACAACGTGAGCACCCATCTCTGGATGCGGGCCAATGCATTTGCATTTATCCCCTTACTTTCGGAAAACAGGCTATTAGTGGCTTATGGTCTGTTTCCAATTCACATTTGAGTCCAAACAGATATTGATGCATTTTCTTTACCCCATAAACACATACTAACGCTTCTTTTCCAATCATGCTGTAGGCTCCCTCAGCCTTAGACAGACTTCTGGATGCATAAGCAACCGGTTGCAATTTCCCAGATTCATTAGCTTGTTGCAATACACACCCGACGCCGTACGATGACGCATCACGTGCTAGCACCAAACGCTAACATGGATCATACAACACAAGCAATTTTTTTGAGCATAACAATTTTCTAGCTTTAACAAAATCATTTTCTTGGCTTTTGCCCCATACCCATTCGTCTCCTTTATGCAGTAAGGCTTGCAGTGGTTCTAACACTGTGCTGAGACCGGGTAAGAAGTTATGTTCTGTGGCCTCGGTGCGTTCGCGGTTGCCTCCATCTTTGAATCGGTGGGCCTGATGCCGTCCGCCGCGATTCTTCTCCCCAGGAACTCCACTTCAGGCACCAGGAAAATGCACTTCGAGCGTTTTAACCTGAGCCCCATGCTGTTGAGTCGACTAAGAACCTCCTGCAGATTCTGCAGATGCTCGACTGTGAACCGACCTGTAACCAAGATGGTCGTTCTGGAAGACCACTGTGCGCGGGACCAACTTCAGTAAGCTTTCCATGTTTCTCTGGAATATCGCTGCGGCTGATCGAATCCCAAACGGGCATCTGTTAAAAATGAAAAGACCTTTGTGAGTGTTGATGCAGATGAGGCCCTTCGATGATTCCTCTGGCTCCTGCGTCATGTAGGCCGAGGTCAAGTCCAGCTTCGTGAATGTCTTTCCTCCCGATTGCCTCCATCTTTGAATCGGTGGGCCTGATGCCGTCTGCCGCGATTCTTCTCCCCAGGAACTCCACTTCAGGCACCAGGAAAACGCACTTCGAGCATTTTAACCTGAGTCCTATGCGATTGAGTCGACTAAGAACCTCCTCCAGGTTCTGTGTAGCAAAAAGGTCGTCAGACTTTGGTAGTTGGTATTGATCCTGCAGGGAGAAACGATTGATAGTTACTTTGTAATCACCACAGATTCTGACGGTGCCATTTCCCTTGAGGACAGGAACAATTGGACTGGCCCAGTCGTTGAATTCAATCGTCGAAATGATGCCCTCTCGTTGCAGCTGATCTAGCTCGATCTCTACCCTTTCTCTCATCATGTACAGTACTGCTCTCGCCTTGTGATGGCTGGGTGGCGCCCCCGGAATTAGGTGGATCTGCACTTTTGCTCCTTGGAACTTCCCGATGCCTGGTTCGAACAGCGAAGGGAATTTGTTTAAGACCTGGGCACACGAAGTGTCGTCAGTGGACGAAATTGCTGGGACGTCGTCCCAGTTCCAGCATATCTTTCCCAGCCAGCTCCTGCCGAGCAGCGTGGAACCATCGCCCAGTACCACCCAGAGTGGTAGCTTGTGCACCGCTCCATCATAGTAGACCTTTACAGTAGCATTGATGATTATGGGAATCAGTTCCTTTGTGTAAGTTCTCAGTTTCATGCGAAGGGGAGTCAAGACTGGCCTTGAGGCCTTGCTACACCACAATTTTTCGAAAGTCTTTTTGCTCATAATGGACTGGCTCGCGCCTGTGTCCAGCTCCATTGACACCGAGAGTCCATTTAATTCAACCTTCAGCATTATCGGGTGATACTTTGTTATAACTGTGTGCACCCGATATACCTATGCCTCCTCAGTCTGAGGCTCTGGTTCGTCATGATCCGCCGTGGATCTGTCCTCCTCTGCAATATGGTGGTTTGCAAGATTAACAGTGTTTGCAGCTCGCCTGCACATAAGTTGGAGGTGCCCCATTGTTCCACAGCAATTGCAAATGTACCCTTTGAAGCGGCATGAATGGAAATGATGATCACCCCCGCAGCACCAACAAGATGTTAATGGCCTTGCATTCATCACCCTTGATGGTGGACTCTGAGACATCTGTGGAGATGCAGCTGCAGGCATGTGGGGCCTGCCCTGTACATTGTGATTTTAAAACAGCATCACTTTGTTCACAGTACTTGTAGCAGCACTCATGTGCTGAGAGATTTGCTTAGTACTGTCACTGGTGGCAATGAACACCTGAGCTATTGCTATGGCCTTACTCAAGGTTGGGGTCTCTACAGTCAAATGTTTGCGAAGTATCACTTCATGGCCAATGCCAAGTATGAAAAAGTCTCTGAGCATGTGCTCCAAATGTCCTTCAAATTCGTAATGTCCTGCAAGGCGTCTTAGCTCGGCGACATAACTCGCCATTTCCTGGCCTTCAGACCTTTTGTAAGTGTAGAACCGGTACCTCGCCAACAGAACTCTTTCCTTCGGGTTCCGATGCTCCCAGATCAGTGTGCACAAATCATCATACAATTTCTCTGTGGGATTCACTGGAGCAAGCAGATTTTTCATGAAGCCTTATGTTGGTGCCCCGCAGACGGTGAGGAGAACCGCCCTTTGTTTGGCAGCGTTCGCTTCTCCTTCCAACTCGTTGGCCACGAAGTATTGGTCGAGTCGCTCCACGAAGATTTCCCAATCATCTCCCTCTGAGAATTTCTCCGGGATGCCCACTGTTCTCTGCATTGCTGGGTTCGTCATCTGTATCTCGTCGCCAGTTGTAATGTATGAATAAAGAGTCTGACTGGATACTGTGAGCTCAAAGTAACGTGTGACCATAGTCTTTTATTGCAGGTCTCCCGAGTGCCTCTCCAGCCTGTGAGGCCTCCTTAAGTACCTGTGCTCGTAAGGGATTGTGGGATCCCTTGGGACTCCAGGGGATGAGCCCTCTGGTGGCTATACAAAGTATATACAGGTTTACATATATAACAGATATAATAAGAGCCATATAGCCACATGTAATATTTTTGAAAAGACAATTGGAGTGCTGAAGCAACGCTTTCGATTCTTGGACCACTCAGGAGGCTGCAATACCACCCTGAGCAGGTTGCTCAGTTCACAGTGGTGTACTGCACATTGCATCATTTAGCAATCATACGGGAACAGGATTTGCCACAGGGGACTGCGGGAACGTCTGAGGAGAGAGTGCAGGAGACAGAGGAGGAAGAAGAGGACAATGAGGGGGAGGAGGATGAGGAGGAGCTTCCAGATGAACCCATGGCACCCCCCTCCCCCCGCCAACACCACAGCGGAACGTATGCCACCGCAAAATTGTTGTGTCAGCAGCTCATAAATGAACTCTTTGCTTGAATGTGGAGAGCTGCATTTTGGGACCCTGATGACCCTGATGACTGTTACCCCACAAGTTGGACACTGTACAAGAGCGCTTACATTCAATTCAAACGTTTATGTAAAAATGTCAAAAATATACAATTTTAAAATGTTGTAAAACTTATAACTATAAAACTACTGTAATAACCTTAACAACTTTAATAACAACTTTAACAAAACTTTAGCACCTTTAATAAACTTTTCTCAAACTTCAATTAGTCAATGAACAAGTACAACAAAAGACCCTTTACTGTCCTCGACCACGACCAAGACGTCGACCTCAACCTCGACCGCGTGATACACCACCCTTGGGACTATTCCCCCCTTTCTTACTCCCGCCCTTCCCTTTCCCAATGCCCCTGAGCCCAGACCTCCCCGTGGTAGTGCCAAGCCAGTGTGCAGCACCGCACTCCGAGTGCTGTTGCTGTCGTTGGGGGTCAGACATTGCAGGCGCAATAAATGGGGCCTCAGGAGAAGCTCATGATGTGGAAAGCACGGCTTCAGGGCTGGAAGATGCAGACAGCTCCCCACCATCAGATGCTGTCGACTTGACTACTATGGCACTGGGGGATTCCGCGGCATGTCCCGATTGCTGCATGGCTCCATCGCAATGATCAGACGCGAAATATGCTCCGACTGCCATTCTGATAGAACCGCGATGTTTGCGACTATCGTAGCCATGGCCTTGAGCAGCTCTCGACCTATGTCGACGCTTGCCTGTGAGAGACACACCATGTCCCGGTACAGGCCTATCTGTCTTGCAGCAACCAAACTTTTCTGCTAACCTCTGTCGCTGCGACAAAGGCGCTGCATTGCTGGGGTTGCCTTGCTGTGCACTGCTTGGTCCCGCAGAATCAAAGGAGCCATGGGGTATCCCATCAATATAGAGTCGGTGGTGGAGGATGTTCTAGCTGGCCCACATGGAGCTGGTGTATCCTCCTTTGTCTCCACCCCCACCTCCACTGCCACCGGATGCAGGATCAGCGGCTCTTCTTCTTCCTGTTCCTCTTCCTCTTTGTCTTCATCATCTCTGCCAGTGGTGAAGTCGGGAGAGGACTGGTTGGCGGCAGAGATGGAGGCAGTGGGTCTGTCATCTGGTCTCTCTGTGTCGGTGTGGTCTGAATCGTCTGAGTCTGGAAGTATAAAACAACATTTAAAAATGCTTTGCACCAGGGGAGGGGCCAGGGTTACATGAGTACATACTACAGTGACTTATCGCAGTTTTACTTCAATGTCCTCCAATGCTGCAGCACTGCATTACATATCACAGACAGACAATACATAAATGCATTGCGTTACATGCCTCCAACATTGCAGTACATCACAGGAGGTCAACATTACAGTGCAATAAACTTACATTACATTACATCAGGCCAACATTGTAGTTACAGTTACATTACATGACATGAGAGGACCACAACACAGACTGGATTGTATTGAACTGACCATTCTGTGTGACTGAGTCAGCTCCAACGCCGGTGGTGGCATGGTTGCTACCCCTGATCAGGGACAGGGCACGGATCTCGATTTCAGTCAGGGGCTCTTGGGTTGTGGGTCCTCCTGCCATACGCCACTGATCGGCTGCTATTACAGATGTCTTCTTGTGCAGAAAGTAAAGTAAATGAAAGTAAAAATCTTCAATCCATTTAACATCGCAGACACACAGGGTCTCACACACACACACACACATTAAAAAACACTGCGTTGACATTGTCATTGTCTGAAAGCACGAATACATCACCGTAACCTTAAGATAAATAACATCATCTGTGTGACACTGAACCTACATTTACAGTACATGGGTTTCTTTTGAAGATGAGGTTTTATGAAAGGCTATCACTGAAGAGTAACAAGTTGGATAGTTCAGTAGATCACATTAGGTGCCACACTGAGTAGTTGGGGCCAATAGTATAGATGCATTTAAGGGGAAGCTAGATAAGCACACGCAGGCCGGGGCCTCCACGCTGCTCCCGAGGCCTCCACGCCGCTCCTTCTATGGCCCCGACCTGTTGCTGGTGTTCTCACGTGGGTCAGGGCCATAAAAGGAGCGATGAGCGGCCTCAGGAGCAGCATGGAGGCATACTACTTCTGGGTGACGGCAGCGCAAAGTGACGCCATCAAGGTGATTGGAGCGGTGAGAGACTGTAGAGGGATGTGATTGGGCCCAGGAGAGGCGTGAGTTTGGGGCCAGGGGCCCAGGAGCAGCACGGGCCAGCCCACACTGCGATATGTGAGCGCACTAGGTTCGTGCAGCAGAGCTGGTCTCCAATCGTCTTGGGTGATCCTTGCCACTGGACCAAGACCTAGCTCTGTCAAGCCCGTGTGGTGGCTGGTGTGCAACGGCCACCACACGTTAAAAAAAATCCACGCACAGGCATCTTCCACCCTTCAGGATGTAGTTCGGGTCCTTCATTGAAACACCTGTGAACTCATCCTTTTTTGGCGTGGAAGCAAATCATCCTTGTTTCGAGGGACAGCCGATGATGATGGTGATGACATGGCACATGAGGGGTGCATAAATAAAATCGCTACTTACTCTTGCTACCCTCACCAGGTTGTTCCATCTCTTACGGCACCTTTCCCCGGTGCATACCATGATACTTATGGTACTCAACCTCCCCACTCTCCCATATTCTGCTGTACTCCTTTGGGGGGGACTTTCCACGACCACCCTTTGTTAGCTCGGCGTACCTCTCTGTAATATTCTCCAGCATGGCAGGTAACTCCGTCTCGTCAAAGGCGGGCGCCCGCAACCTCCCGTCCTTCTCGATGTTCCTGCGCTTCAACTTTTTAATAAACATTTCCATTATATGTATCTTATGATTTTTGCTTTGTAAAATATGTCTTCTTATTGTTCAAACTGTAGAATTATTAGTTGTTATGAATATTTTTTTAACTCTGCAATGTGTTTTTAAAGTAACTGACCATCGACTAGCTTGCTGCTCCTTCTCACTCTCTCTCCCTCCTCTTCAACTCACTGCGCACGCACAGGTGATCCCTGACCCCCGAAATTGCGGGGGAAACGCTTTTGTGAAAAAAACCGAAAATAAAAATCGCGCATGCGCAGTCCATCAAAGAGAATGTCGATCTGGATCGACTACTATGTTACAAACAGCCCACCGCAGACCGCTGGCATACTGCCGACATAACACCAAAAAAAACCGACCAATTTTGTCTTCACCGGTCTCGGCGATGTGCCGGCGGTTTGAAACGACGCACTGTCGGCATACCACCGAGAAATGGGCCAACCTTTTGCATTGACCAATTTCGGGCCCCATGTTGACCCTCCAATTTTGAAAAAATATGGATTGTTATCGTTATCATCAAGTGTGTTCTGAATAGTAAAACAGTAGAACAGTTTTGATGATAACCAGGAAGGCAGAGAATCATTAAGAATGAATTTTCATCCTTTTAAAGAAATGCCGCAGGATAAAGCGACCTCTTTTCCTGCTCTCACCTCTCCACAAGTGCCAATCCCAACCGATGTGAAGACGCTGAATAAGGGGCAGGGAACACATATTTGTATGGGTGTAGCCAGCTCCCACCGGTTCCATTCAATACTGAGACAGAGCTGGTTCACTGAACTATTCCATGTCATTTTATGAAGTTTACGTTAGGCACTCAGCACTTCTAATTACTGTAAGAAAGATTCATTCAATAGTCTCTAGGCCATTTGAGGCTGCTCTTCCCTATTTTAAGCTGCTGGCACTTAGGTTCTTGGGAGTCTATTGTTTAAAAAAAAATGATTAACGCTGGTATCAATGGGTTTTGTAATGTATTCACCTGTGAGTATGCTCAGAGTTTTGTAGAGCTCTTGAATCACGAGTATATTTTCGGATCTCTGCGCGCTTTCGGGTTCAAAATGCATTTTGTCGCCCGGATCCGACTTTTGTATGCTGTCTGATTAAGGTTAACGGGTCTTTGACGGCGCCCCTTCGCTTCGGGAGAGAGGTGCACCAAGGATGCCCCATGTCTGGCCAGTTATATGCCATCTGCGTGGAGCCTTTCCTGCGCCTCGCATGGACGAGGTTGACGGGACTGGCTCTGCAAGGGCCGGGCATGGAGGTCGTCCTCTCGGCTTACGCCGATGACGTGCTCCTCATGGTTGAGGATCCCGTTGACCTGCGGAGGATGCGTGAGTGCCAGGAGATTTACTCGGCCGCATCCTCCGCCAGGATCAACTGGGAGAAATGTTCCAGACTCCTGGTGGGTCAGTAGCGGGTGGAAACTCCCTGCCGGAGGAGCTCAGGCCTTTTGCTTGGAGCACGACCCATCTCCTCCATCTGGGAGTCTACCTTACTCCCGATGAGGAAGCCTGGCCGGCGAACTGGCAAGAGCTGGAGGCCAAGGTTGGCGCTCGTCTAGGGCGCTGGACAGGACTGCTCCGAGTGCTGTCCTACAGGGGTCGAGAACTAGTCATAAACCAGCTGGTAGCCGCTATGCTGTGGTACCGGCTGGTCACTTTGACCCCTTCCCCTGCTTTTGTCGCCAAGATACAGAAGAAGCTGGTGGACTTCTTCTGGAACAACAAGAAGCACTGGGTCTTTGCTGCGATCTTGAGTCTCCCGCTTAGGGAGGGCAGTCAGGCGTTGGTGTGTGTCGGCAACCAGCTTGTGACTTTCCATCTTCAGACCCTGCAGAGATACCTTTACGTCGAGCCCCCTCCTAGGTGGCATGCGCTGGTGACGTATTTCTTCCGCCAGCAGCACAGCCTCAATTATGACACGCAGCTCCTGTTTGTGAGCCTGGGGGGGCGTCAGGACCGCCATGCAGGGGCTACCTGTCTTTTACCAGGATCTCATCAGGATCTGGAACAGAGTCGCCACCAAACGCAGTTCTCCCCCATCTGGAGTGGCGGCTGCACTTCAGGAGCTGCTGCTCAGGAATCCGTACCTCCACGACTGTGGCTTTAGGTGGCAGGCGGATGAGAGGGCTGTGGCTAGCAAGGTGACCAGGATCAGGGACCTGCTCGATGGCGGAGGAGCTGGCTGGATGGCGGCAGATGAGCTGGCACGACGCCTATCTTGGGCGACGTCCGGCGCGCGACCAATGCCATTGAGTCGCTAAAAACAGCACTGGGCTCAGACTCCGTTAGGTGTGTCGAAGAGGCCCAAGCATGTAGGGAGATCCCGTCCAAACTGACCCCAGTCTGGATGGAATTCCTCATCAGTGCCAAGCCCCAAAACCTCCCTCGGGAGCCGGCGCCTCACAACTTGAGCCTCCTCCGGGAAATCGCATCCGTTCCTTTCAATTCTGCGTGAAGGAGATTCCTGTACGAGATGCTCTTGCACACTCTCCACGTTGCCATCCTCATCTGCCGACCCGATGCGCCATCTCGCCGTCCGGAGGAGGCAGGCGCCCCCAATTGAGTGCTCTCTACGCGGGAGTCCTCCACTTATTAATTGGGGACTTGGCCTGGAGGTTGTTGCAGGGAGCAGTCCCGTGCAATAAGTTTTTAAGTCGGTTCAGGGGCTCCCAGGCCGCCTGTAATTTCTGCAGTCTAGAGGAGTCTGTGTTCCACGTTTTTATTGAGTGTGCGAGGTTGCAGCCCCTCTTCCATTATTTGAAGGGGCTGCTCCTCAAATTCTGGTTGCACTTTAGCCCCACACTCCTGATCTTTGGCCACCCTGTGCGGAGGGGAGCGGGCAGGTTGGAAGGCCTCCTCATAGGACTGCTCCTGGGCATGGCCAAGGGGGCCATCAGTTGGTCCAGGCAGCGGGCGGTCGAGGGGGCCATTCAGCCTGACTGCCTGCCTCTCTTCCGCGGTTACATCCGGGCCAGGGTGTCCCTGGAGATGGAGCACGTGGTGTCCACCGGTACGCTCGCGGCCTTCCGCGAGAGGTGGGCGCCGGAGGGACTGGAGTGCATCATCACCCCCGGCAACCAAATTTTTATTTGAGTTCAATGTCTAAAGTTTCATTTGTTTAAGTTGTCGCTTTTAGTGCCCCCCCCCCGACCCCTTTTAGCCAGGGGGCACTTGTATAGTTTCTGTTTTTCGTGCCTTAAACGCACTCCCCCCACCAAAAAAAAAGGGGCACTGGAAAAAACATTATTTTGGAGTATGACCCCCCTCTTGCAGGGGGCATTTGTTTAAAGTGCACAACTAAAATAGTTGAACTGGTAATGTGTAGTGCGATTGTTAAACCTTTTGCTAATAAACCAACTAATTCTTATCAGTAATGTGTTGCTATGAATCCTGAAGCAAAGAACCCATGAAGCAAATACATTACAGGTTTCCCAATGGGAGTCCCCCTATCTGAGGTGCTCGGAAGAAGAGCGGGAGGATCAACAAAGGGATGTTCGACAGGTCAGGCTGCACAAGAGGTGATCTGTGCCCACCCATGAGCAGCTGCACACCTATATCTGCAGACAGAGGTGGACATACCTTGCTTTGGCAGATGATTAGCACAAGGAGAGGCTCCCACTCTGAAGGTAAGAGGTGACAGCAGATCCAAAAGCCCATGGCACACAGCGGAGTGAAGGCCTGACTGACTGATATGCTGGATGGATCTTCAGATGCCCTCTCAAACACAGCATCTCAGGCTTTATGTGGCACTGGTAGTCCATGAAAGAAGGCATGCCAGGTAGCCAGCAAAGCCTGAGTGACGGCACCCACTAAGGTGCCCAAACATATTTGCAGGCATTGCCACATCTACCTGGCAAAGGCTCGTGGGGATCTGCCTTCACAGGGCTTGACATAGCAGTTCTGTGCCATCTGCGGCAAGGGCACCTGTTGTTATCCGGCACCTTAGGGCTGGCACGGACAGTGACAGTACCACTAGCTGTGGACAGAAGCGTGCCTCCACCTCCTTCAGGCATGCTGCAATGCAGATGTACAGGGATGGTGGGTGGCCTGGACCAGCGCAGAGGATAACCTGCTTCCCAAGTACCTTGTGCAGCACCCTCTCCATTTCAGTAGCCATCAAACAGGGGAGTCAGGTGCTGAGCTCCTCTGATGCTTGCCTGCGGACTCATGCCAAGACCTTGGGCTTCCTGTCTTTTTATTTACACTCGTTACTTCTCAGTCCCCTTACCTCCTCATGTCTTGGCAAAGGCTGCTAATGGGTTGAGATGCCTCTTGGGCCTTTCTAAAGGCTCTCGAAAATCTTGTAACCCTTATGGTGACACTTTGCTTTAATTGTGCCAACCCTGTGAATTTCACTTACACGCAATTTTCGGCTCCCACCACTAGGGTCCTTCCTAATCTGCTCCGGGACCTTCAAATCACTCCGCACATTGGCCGACTCGTGGAATTTGAGAACAAAGGCAAAATACTGCAGATGGTGGAAATGTGAAATGAAAACAGAAAATGCTGGAAACACTCAGCAGGTCAGGCAGCATCTGTGGAGAGAGAAACAGAGTTAATGCTTCAGGTCGATGACCTTTTCTGTTTTTATTCAATGAAATTCTGGTGCTGTTATTCTGATGAAATTCACAACGGTTCTTAACCAGTTCGATCAGATTTATCCCAGCAGACAAAAAAAAATCAGGTCTTCTTAATCCAGGTCTTAGGCACTGATACACATGTTGATATTTTCAATCTATATTTATTTAACCTCATCACTTTATGTACAGACCATAATAACAACCTATAAAAGCTTTGTGCCAAACCTGCTACATTAGACAGCTCGAAGTGCAGCAGCTAGTCTATAAATTATTGAGAATGTGTACACGTGTGGGGATGATTCACCAGCCTATACCTGCTTTAGTATATACAGGTACAGCCCAGTGGTTAAACAATCATGAGCATCATAAAACATAGATAGATTTCTGCCTTCTTGCTGATTGTCAGCAGTCGTTCCATGCCCCCATTCACTTTGTAATCAACTATTCTTTGAAAACTAAACTTTTCCAAACTGTCTCAATCCTTAACTACAGAGTTGCATAATTTCGGGAAAGAGTCTCAACTCAGAATGACAGTTAATCACAGGCAGATTATTTATGCTGAGGGGTGCAGGGAATGTAATTAAAATTCTAAAATCAATGCGGTGAATGAGTTTATCAAAGGTTCAGCAGCACTGTCATAGCAAATCAGGGCGCTGATATTGATTGGGTTGATTTGATGTACCTCAAACACTCGGAAATAAGTTTAAAAGCTGGAGGTTAAGTATGTGCTGTTCTGAGCCATCCCAAGGATCTAAACCCACCTGACAAATCCTTCAAATTGATGTAGCTCTTTTAAGAGAAGACAGGAGAAAATGTGGGACTGATATTCCTGAGCTTTGGCCCTGGGGAAGGCCTATTTCCCATGGCACAAAGTCCAGGAAAAAAAGGGATCGCTGCCCCACCCCCACCAGCCACACCACCCCCCCTGCTCCCCTTCCCCGCCACCTGCCTCACTTCATGTGGCACCAACAGGGCCCCTGTCTGTAATAGAGAAAAACCAATGCAGGCATGGACATACATGCGACGTTCCCTCCCTTTTAACTCATTTTCCTGGGACATCACTCAGAGGACGTCCAGTGAAACCTGGCACTATGGTCTGTCCAATGGATCTTTGCAGATGGAGCATCTGTGGGGTCCCGGGGCAGGCTGACTAAAGGTAGATAAATTGAAATTTTACATTACTTCATCAACCACCACCTCCAGAATGTTCTAAAGCAATCAGGACCCCCTTCTTAAACAGAGCCTGATTCAGGATCTGCATTTCAATCAGAATGGTGCCTGAAATCATAACCTTCTGACTCAGAGGCAAGAATGCTATCAACTGGGTCAAGTGTCAAGCAGGCACATTTAAATTTTGAAGGTCCATTTCCAATGTACTTGGATCTGCTGGGACATTGCTTCCTCCTGCTCCCGTTCTTTATACACATCCTTGTTTAGAATCATCAGACTTGGGCTTTGCATTTCCTCAGACATTCTGCCTGCACTTTGCCATAACTTCACCGTAACTTCGCCATAACGGGTTTGCCACCTCACTTCCGGCACAGTAATGGCGACGCAGCAGCAGACTGTCCGAGGAAATGAAGGGCCTTGTTGTTACACCCAAGTAGCTGTGTTCACTGAAAGACTTGTCTCTGACAATCTCCTGCTCTGTCACCTCTTGAGTTTTGTCTGCTCCCTCTGGTGCTCAATGCCAGTTTCAATTATAAAAAATTATCGCAATGTGCAAATCAATAAAATACTGAATTAAATTGCCCATTGCCTGTTAATTGCTGCTTAGCAAACATTCATCAAGCAAAACAAACCATTGAAACCAGGTTAACATATTAATGTGCATTAACATCTTTACTGCCAGGAACAAGTTCTGATGCCTACTCCATTATCTGATTACCTTGTATTACACATTCATCATCATTGGAATCGAGGAAGACTTGCTTCCACTCCTGAAGTGAGTTCTTTGGTGGCTGAACAGTCCAATGCGAGAGCCACAGACTCTGTCACAGGTGGGACAAATAGTCATTGAGGGAAGGGGTGGGTGGGACTGGTTTGCCGCACGCTCTTTCCACTGCCTGCAATTGATTTCTGCATGCTCTCGGCGTTGAGACTCGAGGTGCTCAGCGTCCTCTCGGATGCACTTCTTTCACTTGGGGCGGTCTTGGGCCAGGGACTCCCAGGTGTCAGTGGGGATGTCACACTTTATCAGGGAGGCTTTGAAGATGTCCTTGTAATGTTTCCGCTGCCCACCCTTGGCTCGTTTGCCGTGAAGGAGTTCCGAGTAGAGCACTTGCTTTGGGAGTCTCGTGACTAGCATGCGAATTATGTGGCCTGCCCAGCGGTGCTGATCGAGTGTGGTCAGTGCTTCAATGCTGGGGATGTTAGTCTGGGCGAGGATGCTGATGTTGGTGTGCCTGTCCTCCCAGGGAATTTGTAGGATCTTGCAGAAACATCGTTGGTGATATTTCTCCAGCAACTTGAGGTGTCTGCTCTACATGGTCCATGTCTCTGAGCCATACAGGAGAGCGGGTATTACTACAGCCCTTTAGACCATGAGCTTGATGGCAGTTTTGGGGACCTGGTCATCAAACACTCTTTTCCTCAGGCGGCTGAAGGCTGCACTGGCACGCATCGTCGATGCCTGCTCTTGTTGATAGGAGGATCCCGAGATATGGGAAGTGGTCCACGGTGTCCAGGGCCGCGCTGTGGATCTTGATGACTGGGGGGGGCAGTGTGGTACGGTGAGGACAGGCTGATGGAGGACCTTTGTCTTACGGATGTTTAGCGGAAGGCCCATGCTTTCGTACGCCTCAGTAAATACATTGACTATGTCCTAGAGTTCAGCCTCTGTATGTGCACAGACACAGGCGTTGTCCGCGTACTGTAGCTCGACGACGAAGGTTGGGGTGGTCTTGGAACTGGTCTGGAGATGGCGCAGGTTGAAAAGGTTGCCACTGGTTCTATAGTTTAGTACCCCTCCAGCGGGGAGCTTGTTGACTGCGAGGTGGAGCATGGCAGCAAGAAAGATTGAGAAGAGGGTTGGGGCAATGATGCAGCCCTGTTTGACTTCGGTGCGGACATGGATTGGGTCTGTGATGGATCCGTTGGTAAGGATCACGGCCTGCATGTGGAGCAGGCGGAGGATGGTGACGAACTTTTGGGAGCATCACATTAATACTGCACATTAACACTCAATTAACACCTATAGTTGTTGCAATATTCAGAACAAGTTAACTCCCGATGTGACTTTAAAATGTTGTCACTGTTTAACTAGGTCTTTTTTGTTTTGCATTCATATATTGAAGGATGAATTTAAAATTTCATTTGTCAAGAAACCTAATAGGTAGCTGTACAAAAGCAAAAAGCAAACAGTGACCCCCACCCTCACGCTCCACACCTCGGGTCCCTCACCACCTCTCCTGAAGGCGCTTCTCAGTGCCAAGCTTACGGCTCATAACTCACTGTAGGCAACTAGGCCCATACAGTAAAGCCTGGCCTCCAGTTGTCTCGGGCCTCCTTGCCACTGGGCCAAGATTTCGCTCTTCTAAGCCTGTGTGGTAGCCAGTGTGCAATGGCCAACCCATGTTAAAAGAACTCACGCACAGGCATCTTCCACCCTTCAAAAAAGTCTTCCTCAATTTCGAGGGACTGCCTACGATGATGAGCTGTACACGTCCCCAGCGAGGAGTTGAGGTTGCAGGCAGCATGGTTCTGAGAATCACGGCCTGATTCTTGCAGCCCTGCCTCTGATGCTATTCCTGCCAGCACGGCTTCCCACTGGGAGTGAGGTGCCAAAATGACCCTCATTTGATCTTTCCAGATATCAAGCTAAACTGTAGATGTAGAGAAAACGTTTCCACTTGTGGGGAATCCAAAAATAGGGGTCATAAATATAGAGATAGTAACAACAACAACAACATTCCAAGGCGCTTCAGGAGTATTATGAGATTTTTAAAAATTGACACCGAGCCACAGAAGGAAAATCAGAACAGGTGACCAAAGCTTGGTCAAAGACGTAGATTTTAAGGAGTATTTTGAGGGAGGAAAGAGAGGTACAGCGACAGAGAGGTTTAGGCAATTAATTCCAGAGTTAGGGCCTAGGCAACAGAAGGCACGGCCACCAATAGTTGAGCGATTATAATCAGGGATGCTCAAGAGGGCAGAATTAGAGGAGTGCAGACATCTCGGGGGGTTGTGGGGCTCTAGGAGATTACAGAGATAGAGAGGGGCAAGGCCAGGGAGGGATTTGAAAACAAGGATGAGAATTTTGAAATCGAGGCATTGCTTAACCAGGAACCAATGCAGGTCAGCGAGCATAGGGGTGATGTGTGACTGCATGGCAAACGAGCCAAAGGTGGATAGCGGAAACGTTACAAGGACACCCTCAAAGCCTCCCTGATAAAGTGCAACATTCCCACTGACACCTGGGAGTCCCTGGCCAAAGACCGCCTTAAGTTGAGGCAGTCCACCTCGAATCTTATCGCCGAGAGCATGTAGAAATCAAGCGCAGGCAGCGGAAAGAGTATGCGGCAAACCAGTCCCACCCACCCCTTCCCTCAATGACTATCTGTCCTAACTGTGACAGAGACTGTGGTTCTCGTATTGGACTGTTCAGCCACCTATGAACTCACTTTAAGAGTCTTCCTAATTCTGAGGGACTGCCTATGATGATTGTCATATTTGTAACTACAATGTAACACCACTGTATTACTGTATACACTCAACTCAGATGCACACCTTGACCACAGGGGGTGAACTTTTGGGAGCCACTCCTTTCCTGATCAAACAGGTACATAAAGGGAGATTCCACGCAGGGTCATCTCTTCTGGAGTCCTGTAATAAAGAGTTAAGTTCACAGAATGGCCTTGTCCCTGAAATGTGCCTCATGTGGTTTCATGCTGTAGAGTAAGGACTTTACATTGGCGACGAGAAATGGGAATTCACGACCCACGAGAATGGCCACCGGTAGCATAGACGAATGGTACTGTGTTGGGGACAAAGGGACTATTGTCAGGAATTCTGCGCTGACTGTCCCTTTGACTGCTCTTAAGTACCCTATTAGTGGGTGTCAATGGCCCCATCCTGGGCCACATTGTCCACTGTGATGGCGTGAACATCCGTTCAGCCTGCCATTGTCTCTGTTGAGGTCCTACTCTGGGGTCTATTGCTGCCTGGTAAATGTTGGATTGCCCCTGCCTGCCTGCGGGGCTCTGAGTAGCATTGATGATGTTGAATCCATGATCCATCACCGCGTTAGAGGCAGAATTGCGCGCGTAAATCATTTTTGGCTCTTTCTCCCCCGCCATGAGAGTTTGAGCTAACAATACTGCTGCTTCCAAGGTCAAGTCCTTGGACTCAATTAACTTGTGAAAAATTCCCACATGACCGATACCCTCGATAAAGAAGTCCCTTCGCATCTCCCCCCTGCAGGCGTCTGTGAACTTACAGAGGCTGGCCAAACGCCGGAGGTCCACTACAAAGTCTGTCCTTCACAACGTCGGTGGGTGCAGAAAACCTGCAACCAGACTAATGTATGAGGCAAATGGACTAGAAGAGGATTCTATGAGGCAGGATGACTTTTGGGGCAAATCGATGGACGCCGAGGTTCAGCGGATCCATGCGGCGAATATTCACAGTTCATACACCAAAATGCCACCAATGATGATGAGGGTTTTGTTGAACCATATCCCAGTACGCATGGAGCTGGACACTGGGGCCAGCCAGTCACTCATGGGTGTTCAGGAATTTGAGAAGCTATGGCCACTCAATGCCAGTAGACCCAAATTAGAACGTATTGAGACACAATTATGGACTTACACCAAAGAAATCATTCCGGTGCTAGGCAGTGCAATGATGGCTGTCACACACAATAGGTTAGTGAACCGGCTGCCACTCTGGATTGTCCCGGGCAATGGTGCCGCACTGTTGGGGAGGAGCTGGTTAGCCAAGATAAACTGGAAATGAGGGGATATTCACGCAATGTCCTCGGTGGAGCGAAGTTCGTACTCACAAGTCCTACAACAATTCGAGTCACTATTCCAACCGGGCGTCGGGACTTTCAAAAGCACTAAAGTAGTGATACACATCACCCCAGGCGCCAGGCCAGTGCACCACAAAGCCAGAGCGGTGCCGTATGTGATGCGGGAAAAAATCGAGAGGGCATCATCTCCCCTGTTGAATTCAGCGACTGGGCGAGCCCCATCGTTCCCGTTCTAAAAGCGAATGGCTCTGTCAGGATCTGTGGCGACTAGAAGGCCACCATCAATTGGGTGTCCCTACAAGACTAATACCCGCTCCCAAGAGCGGAAGACCTCTTCGCCATGCTGGCAGGCGGCAAGCTGTTCACCAAGTTGGACCTCACTTCAGCCTATATGATCCAGGAACTGGCCGACGAATCCAAACGACTGACCACCATCACCACGCACAAGGGACTGTTTGCGTATATAGGTGCCCATTTGGATTTGAACAGCGGCCGCAATCTTTCAACATAACATGGAAAGCCTGCTTAAATCCATTCTAGGAACGATCGTATTCCAGGATGACATCCTCATCACGGGTCGAGACACCGAGGAACACCTCCACAACCTGGAGGAGGTGCTACGCCGACTGGACCGGGTAGCCCTGCGACTCTAGAAGTCTAAATGCATGTTCTTAGCTCCTGAGGTTGAGTTTCTGGGCAGGAGGGTTGCTGCAGATGGGATTCGGTCCACCGAATCCAAAACAGAGGTGATTCGACGAGCACCCAGGCCCTGCAACACATCGGAACTGCGTTCATTCCGAGAACTGTTGAACTATTTCAGGAACTTTCTGCCGAACTTGAGCATGTTGTTGGAGCCGCTACATGTGCTCCTGCATAAGGGTTGCGATTGGTTTTGGGGGGACTGTCAGGAACGGACTTTTGATCGGGCGCGAAACCTATTTTGTTCAAACAAGTTGTTGACCCTGTACGACCCCTGTAAACATTTAGTTCTGACATGTGTTGCATCGTCCTATGGGGTTGGATGCGTGTTGCAGCAGGGTAATACTGAGGGTCAGCTACAACCTGTGGCTTTTGCTTCCAGGTCGCTCTCTCAAGCAGAACGGGGATATCGGATGGTCGAGAAGGAAGCGCTTGCATGTATCTATGGTGTAAAAAAAATGCATCAGTACCTCTTCGGTAGGAAGTTTGAATCAAAGATGGACCACAAGCCACTCACATCCCTGTTGTCAGACAGCAAGGCTGTCAATGCCAACGCATCAGCTCGCATACAGCGGTGGGCTCTTACGCTAGCTGCTTATGACTACTCCATCCGGCACTGGCCCAGCACTGAAAACTGCACTGACGCGCTCAGCAGGCTCCCACTAGCCACCACCGAGGGGGCAGCTGAGCAAAGCACTGAGATGGTCATGGCTGTCGATGCCTTTGACAGTGCAGGCTCCCCTATCACAGCCCACCAGATCAAAATCTGGACAAACAGAGATCCCCTCCTATCCCTGATTAAGAAATGTATCCTGACTGCGGATTGGGCGCCCGCACATGGAGCATGCCCCGAGGAGGTCAAACCGTTCCACAGGCGAATGGATGAGCTCTCCATCCAAACTGGCTGCCTACTATGGGGTAGCTGGGTAGTCATGCCCCAGAAGGGCAGGGCGGCATTCATCAGGGAACTCCACAGCGAGCACCCAGGCATTGTGATGATGAAGGCCATTGCCCGGTCACAGGTTTGGTGGCCTGGAATTGATTCAGACCTGGAACACTGTGTTCGGAGGTGCACGACCTGTGCCCAGCTGGGTAATGCCCCCAGGGAGGCCCCGCTCAGCCCGTATCCCTGGCCCACCAAGTCATGGTCACGCTTTCATGTTGACTACGTGGGCCCGTTCATGGGGAAGATGTTCATTGTAGTAGATGCGTACTCGAAATGGATCGAGTGCATCATCCTGAATTCATGCACGTCATCCACCACCGTAGAAAGCCTACGTGCAATCTTTGCTACCCATGGCTTGCCGGACATCCTGGTTAGTGATAATGGCCCGTGTTTCACGAGCTATGAATTCCGGGAGTTTATGTCGGGCAATGGAATCAACCACGCCAGGACTGCGCCGTTCAACCAGCCTCCAATGGCCAGGCGGAACGGGCAGTCCAAATCATTAAGCAAGGTATGCTCAGGATTCAAGGACCCTCCCTACAATGCCGCCTATCGCGCCTCCTGCTGGCCTATAGATCCCGCCCGCACTTGCTCACGGGGGTCTTGCCCGCAGAACTACTCATGAAACGGACACTCAAAACTCAGTTGTCCCTCATCTACCCAGTCCTGACTGACATAGTTGAGGGCAAGCGCAAGTCACAAAACGAGTAATTCAAGGGGGAGATGTATAGAAATAAATGATCCTGTATTCGTCCTCAATCACGCCATGGGGCCCAAATGGCTTGAGGGTACTGTAATTTGCAAAGAGGGGAATAGGGTCATCGTGGTAAAACTCAACAATGGCCAGATATGCCGTAAGCATCTGCACCAAGTAAAAAAAAGGTTCAGCATGGACACGGAGGAACCTGAAGAAGACCATGAGATGGAGCTCACACAACCGCCAGCGAACGTGCAACAAGAGCAATCAGAAGAATGCACAGTCCCTGAGGTCAGCCCGGACAGGCCGGAATCTCCACAGGTGTCAGACACTCACGTCAATATCCAACAACCGGAGCCCCAACTGCAGCGCTCCACGAAGGAGCGTAGACCACCTGAAAGACTGAACCTATGATCCCAGTAAGACTTTGGGGGGGGGGGGGGGATGGTGATGTCATGTTTATAACTACAATGTAACACCACTGTATTGCTGTATACACTCAACTTAGATGCACACCTTGACCATAGGGGGTGAACTTGTGGGAGACACTCCTTACCTGATCACACAGGTACATAAAGAGAGGTCCCACGCAGGGTCATCTCTTCTGAAGTCCTGTAATAAAGAGTTAAAGTCACAGAGTGGCCTTGTCCCTGGAATGTGCCTCGTGTGGTTTCATGCTGTAGAGTAAGGACTTTACAATGATGATGATGGGTGAGTGGGACTTGGTGCGAGTTAGGACAGGGGCAGCCGAATTTTGGATCACCTCTAGTTTATGTAAGGTAGAATGTGGGAGGCCAGCCAGGAGTGCGTTGGAATACTCAAGTCTAGAGATAACAAAAGGCATGGATGAGGGCTTCAGCAGCAGATGAGCTGAGGTAGGGGCGAAGACGGGCGATGTTACGGAGGTGGAAATAGGCGGTTTTAGTTACGCTGGACTAATAAATCCAGTAAGGAATTCAGGAGAAACTTCTTTACCGAATGATTGGTTAGAACATGGAACTTGCTACCATAATGAGTAGTTAAGGTGAATAGCATAGATGGTTTTAAGGGGAAGCTCGATTCGTACATGGAGAAAGGAATAGAAGAATATGTCGATCGGGTCAGATGAAGTAACATGGGAGGAAGCTTGTTTGGAGCATAAACATGGCCTGTCTCTTTGCTGTAAATTCTATTTAATTCTATGTAAAACTATGAAAAATGTAAAGTCAGGCATATGTAAGTTACCGTCCACTCCTTGCTTGTTGGCAGATGTCCACAGTCCATGATCAATGAGTCCCTGAGGCAAAGTAACGGGAAAGTTCATTATGTGCAAAAGATGTTAGATAGCTGTTTGGTGAATTAGTCAAGCAGGAAAGAACAAAGTCAATGTGGCATGAACAGCAATCTGGGGTGAGTAAGTCTTGTCCCTGGTGAATGTGAGCAGCAGATATTCCCTTTACTGGATTGGCTGGTCAAGCATTATGCTCTGCTCCATAAACATTCACATAACCTTTCAAGTGTCACACTGTTTGAAGCAAAGTCCTTGACAGCTGCTCTGTGCTCATGTGTGGTAAATAAAAAGGCATACTTTAGACACCGAACTGTAATTTGGGGAAAAGGAGCTGTCGGAGATCGAACACTCACCTTGATAATGTACAACACAAGTCTTTTATGTAAAGGGACCTGGTCTGACAAACCCACCATAGACTTTCTGCAAAACACACCCATTAGATCGAATGCCTGTGGCTGTCCTCGCAATTTGGACAATAGGAACATGGATCAAAGAATCGGGTCCGAGGTCATGTTCGATTCACAGAATTCATGATTTGTCTTGTGATTATTACATAGAATTACATAGAATATATAGCAGAGAAATAGGCCATCCGGCCCAACTAGTTAGTGCTGGTGTTTATTCACCACACGACTCTCCTCCCATTCCATCTACCTCATCTCCACCTTTCGGCTCACCTTTCTATTCCCTTTTCTCTCATGTACTCATCGAGTTTCCTTTTGAAAGCATCTAAGCTCTTTGCCTCAACCACTTCCTGTGGTAGGGAGCTGAACCTTCAAACCACTCTCTGAGTAAAGATATTTCTCCTCATTTCCCTGTTGGATTTATTAGTAACTATCTTGAATTTATGACCCCTGATTTTGGACTCTTCCACAAGTGGAAACATTCTCTCCACATCTACCCTGACCAATTCATTCATAATTTTAAAGACTTCTATCAGGTCACCTCTATGTCTTCTCTTTTCTAAAGAAAAAACCCCCGACCTGTTCAATCTTTTCCGATAGCTGTAATCTCTCAGTTTTGGTATGATCCTTGTATATCTTTTTTTGCACTTTCTCCACTGCTTCTATGTCCCTTTTATAGTAAGGAGACCAGAATTGTGCATTGTATTCTAAATGTGGACTATCCCGGGTCCGATACAAGTTTAATATAACTTCACTACTTTTGAATTCAATGTCTCTGGAAATAAATACCAGTGCTTTCTTAGCGTGCTTAATTGCCTAGCTCACCTGCGTTGCTGCTTTTAATGATTTAGTCATCTGTATCCCTAGATTCCTTTGCTCATCTACCACATTCAGATTCTTATTTTCAAAGGTGTATGCAATGTTTCTATTTTTCCTACCAATGTGCATCACCTCACATTTATCCATGTTAAAGTTCATTTGACACTTAACTGCCCAGTCTAATGTCTTCGCTATTATAAATTATAATCAATTGTCGCAGTTTACTCTGCAAAATTTGAATCTGGGAAAGAAAGAAACACTTTGTAATTACATAGCATCTTTCACGACCTCAGGACATCCAAAAGTGCTTCACAGCCAATGAAATACATTTGAAATGTAGGCCGCGATTTCACCACCGAGGCAGGCCCAGTGCGGACGAGGATTGTGGCAGACAGCAACCCTGCTCTGGGCTCCATCCCGCTCTGTGAGAAGAAACTTCCATTGATGGGGCTTGTTAAGCCCGCTCTGCAAGGTACCTGGCCAATTAAAAGGAAGTGGGTCTGATGACATAATTTGATGACACTTCATCAGCAGGTTTCCTAAAAAGGACCATGTTGATTTTGACAGTTGTGCTGTCAGTGTTCTGAAGCATTGAGGTGCTGCAAACACTGACAAGCATTGCACAAAGGTGCACAGCTGCACCCAGGCTCTCCCATGACTCCCTCCATATGCTTCTTGAGGGAGTCACAGCACACAGAGAGGTTCTCATCCCTTTCAATGAGCAGAAGAGACCTCCCCAGGACACCAACGTAGCCTGGGTGCACATTGTACAGGAAGGCACAAGCAGGGTTGTCGTCAGGTGGACCTGGCTGCAATGCCCCAAACCTTTCAATGATCTCAGTAGATCACAAAACATTACTGCAAAGCCACACTTAACCTCACCCTGCTGTGCCATTCATCACATCCCCATCACTCTACCTTCCTTATCCTACCCATAAGAACACCCTTAAGCCTCCCTGGTAAAGTGCGACATCGCCACTGACACCTGGGAGTCCCTGGACGAAGACCGCCCTAGGTGGAGGAAGTGCATCTGGGAGGGCGTTGAGTTCTTCGAATCTCAATGTTGAGAGCGTGAAGAGATCAAGCGCAGGCAGCGGAAGGAGCGTGCGGCAAACCAGTCCCACCCAACCCTTCCCTCGGCGATTGACTGTCCCACCTGTGACAGAGTCTGTGGCTCTCGTATTGGACTGTTCAGCCACCAAAGAACTCACTTCAGGAGTGGAAGCAAGTCTTCCTCGATTCCAAGGGACTGCCTATGATGATATGATGATGATCCTACTCCTGCACATCCGTACTCACACCAACTGACCTTGCACCTCCACGCATCCCTCTCTCTCTATCTGAATTTCCACATCCCCATCTCACGAGCCACCCCTCAACCTTACCCTCATCCTTATCCAGTCATAGTAACTAATAACATACAAGGGTAGCACTTGGGTCTTTTAGCCAATGTACATCTAAAGTTTCTGTTAATATGTTGCCAAACATTGAAATCTTTATTTTCAACATTTTGCCTTCTTGGACTGATTTGTGTGCACCTTTGGAAGTGGCTTAGTGAGGTATAGTGAATGGTGAGACATAATGGTAGCCCCCGCAATGGTGATGTGTGAAAGCAATGGCTTGGGCATTGGTGCTGATGTAGGGTGGTGCCAACCTGGCACTTCATGTGGCATCCAGGGTGTGCAGTGCCAAGTGAAGTAAATCTGGCCATGGTGTAGCCATCCCTGGCCTCCCGGGCAGCAATGTGGTCGGGTGCTGATGTCCTGTGTCCTGTGCAGCATCAGGTGATTGTGGAAAAGGTTGGTGTTGTTGTTGGTGATGCTGGTGTGTTCAGTGATGTTGGTGTTGGGGCTGATCGTGGTGGGATTCTGAAGACTAGGGTGAGATTTTTTTCAAGGGCACTGATGCTGCTAGAATAGATGGCAGCTGATGTTGAGGTGACAGAAATGATCTCTCGATGGGGAGAGAAGTTGCACCAAGGAGGTGACAGTGGATAGAGAGTTCACTCCAAATGCTTCAAGACAGAGCCTTGGTTTAGCATCTCATCTGAAAGACGGCACCTCCGAAAGTGCAGCACTCGACCGTAGTGCCGTACTGTATTGGCATGTCAGCCTAGAATATGTGCTCAAATGTCTAGAGTGGGTAATGTCTGAAAACATTGGCCTGAATATTAACAGGAGTAGGTTACGTACGTTGGAGGTGGGGGGTACCATTTTTCAATGGGAAACCAGGGTTTCTCCAAATGATTAACTCCACAGCATGCGTCTTTTATACTTGACAGGTTCCCTGCTCAGGAGTCAGCCTTATTGTTAAGCTTGACATCCATTCAGGTGGGACAAACTCCAAAGCAGGCTATAGGACCAGATAGATCTGATCCATGATCCCGAGGATGTTCCGATCCTCGGCTCTGGCGGGGAGAGGGTCTGATCCCAGGGGGTGGGTCCGATCTTGGGAAACGTTCTGATCCCTGACCCGGGCTGGGGGTCCGATATCCCAGGGGGAATTTGATCCTTGACCCCTAGAGGGTCCGATCCTGGGCTGGGGGTGGGGGGAGCCTGGGAGGCCGGAAAGAAGCATTCCGGTTCCTGCTGGCCCACAAGCAGTGCTGTAAAGACACTTACCTTTTCCCTGAAGATGTCCTTACCTCCCTTCAGCTACTGGCTTTCGCAAGGCATGGGCAACTCTGCCTGCCAGGTTTAAACATGCAAAGCAGGTTCATTCAGCCTTATCAAAATATTTAAATTTCCAACCTTCCCCACTGCTTGTCCTGTCTCCTTTACACCCGGAAGAAAAAGAAAGACTTGCATTTATACAGTGCTTTTCACAAAACTCTTTACAGCCAATGAAGTACATTTGTTTGAAGTGTAATCACTGTTGTAATGTACGAAACACAGCAGCCAATTTGTGCACAGCAAGCTCTCACAAACAGCAATGTGTTGATGACTAGATAATGTTTTCAGTGATGATCTTTGAGGGGGAAATATTGGCCAGGACACAGGGGATAACTCCCCTGCTCTTCTTCGAAATAATGCCCTGGGATCTTTTACATCCACCTGAGAAGTCAGATAGGGTCTTGATTTAACAGTACCTCTGACAGGGCATCATTGCCCACATACTACACTGAAGCATCAGTCCTAGATTTTTGTGCTCAAGTCTCTGGAGTGGAACGTGAACCTACAACCTTCTGCCTCTGAGGCAAGGGTGCTACCAACTGAGCCACAACTGACACTGTGGACCTGGTCGGTTTGGAGGCGTGTTGGGTCAGCATTTAGATTACAAACTCACCTTGGCTTGCGGATTGAACCCCTTATCCCGGGCTTGGGGATCAGACCATCCCAATGATCGGGACTCAAAATCTCCAAGATTTAAAAAATGTTAAAATCTGACCTGACCCATGTTCATGTCGGGGTCACCAAGATGTTGTACAGCTTTCTTGCTCTTTTCGCTTCGTTGCTTTAAATGTCGAATTACACACACACTCAGTTGTAGTAATGGCAGGATCAGGTCTTTTATTTAGACATTCATACTATACAAACCAAGTATGAAAGTTACTGAGACACTTCACAAAGGCAGCTCTCTGCTTGTTCCAATTTCCGTGGCTGCTTGTGACACACACACCTTCCGAGTTTCCAGTGTCTAATGTGTGTGTCAAACTCTCATCTTTATACCAAAAAAGCCTTTGAACTCTTGATTCCTTGCATAGTACATTTAGACAATTAACATGCAGAAGATGTAGAATCAAAATGGCATTGTCCTGAAATCACGACTAACTGCTTTCTGAACCACTATACACAAACTCGATCGTTTCCTCGCATAGTAACAAAGGTGCACTCAAATACTTAACATACAGATAAATGACCAGCTATTCATTATCCCGAAGTCAAGTCTCACTGCCATAAATCGACTCCCACCATGAAGTACTGTAAACACACAGGTGATCAGATAGACACATTTCAATGGCTAAATGGCTCCATAACGCCCACCAGCCTGTTTCGATCCAATCATCCTGTTTTAATCCAAACTTCAATCTTTAACTTTTAACCTTTCGATATCTCCAGACTGAGCCGAAGCAAAGCGTTTCAGAAATGTGGGCTTGCGCTCCCACACCCCCAACCTACCCAGTTTTGGGGGTTGAAAGTCATCCTTTTGATTCTGTAGCCTGTAGCCCTTCTCCAAGAGTTTTAATTGCAACACAGGTTGTACCTCTCCAGTCCGTGACTCTCTGATCTGGCACCACCCGTGGTTCGGCATCAGTCCCATGCCTGGAGCGTGAGTGGCGAGGGCGGTGGTGGAGGGGGGCAGTACGGTGGGGGTGGCGGGTTCTGGTCCGGGGATGGCGGATGGTCTGGGGGCCGCGGAGCGACCAGGGGCAGCGGATGGTCCGGGGATGGCGGAGAGTCTGGGGGCGGCAGAGGGTCTGGGGCGGCGGCGGAGGGTCCGGGTCTGGGGGCAGCGGAGGGTCCGGGGGCGGCGGAGGGTCCGGGGGTGGCAGAAGTTCCGGGTCCAGGGGCGGCAGCTGGTTGACACGACCTTAAAAGAAAAGAACAGCAAACCAGCACAGAGAGAGAGAGAGAGGCCCAAGTTTTGCAGCTGGCGCATGGCAGGGGTATTCAGGAGCCCGGGCGCTGTCTTCAGGTACAGGGAAGCCTAGGCTAGGCGTGTCCTCCCGTGGTTCAGCAAGTTCTCTGTTGTAGCAAGGGTCATGTCTGGAGGGTGCCGGACTGAAGAGGTACAATCTGTAGTGTGAAGTTTGTTTTCAGTCTGTGTATCAGCATCATGTTTCATTCCTGTGCAAAACTCAATTACGAATGACTTTCCCACGTCCCCATTGCATTCTCTCTAAATCATCCTCAAAATCTGAAGTCTGAAGCTTGAAGTTTGAGGTCATGCTACAAATCGTGATTTATGTGCACACATGCTTGCCCTCTTAACCACGGATTACATGTATATCTAACTAGCTGCAGTCACTCAACTCCCAGGGAGTTAGTCACTTACCAAACCATCGGGAATTGAACACATACCCACAGCAACCATTGTAAAGAATATCTCTGCTTAGATCAAGGATCAAATGGACAGATACCAACATAGAATTGCAAATGTCCTCATTAGGCCTCAAGCTATTGGAAGGTAAGAGATAACTGCACAGCAAATGTGCCTTGTTATAAAGAAATCTGGCTGTGTTAATGTGACTGAATTGATGGACCTCAGCTCCTGCCTGTCAGGGTGATGATAAGATTGCAAAAACTTTGCCGTGGCTATGTAAAATGTATGTATGATCAACATGTTAAGGGTGCAGACATCTCCAAAATAAAATAACAGGAAATTGGCAGAATTTTTAAATCTTTCCTAATTCACTTAATTTGTTGCCCGTCCGTGCTTTCCATTCTCGTTTTAAGGTTAGAGTCCCCTGGATTTGCACAATTTCGGCAGGAGATCCTGTCGACTTTTGGTTCATGGCCATTCCCGCTAGAAATTTGGGATTTGTGCAAGTTTCCCAGCTACAGTGAGCTCCAATCTGCACAGTGAAAACTCACACACACAAGCCAGGGATTTAAAATACTGCACAACAATTTAAAGATTTTCTTTTCAAAGAGTCTTGATAAGTCACACTGGTAAATGCCACTCCATAATGACTTTTTATGGTTACTTTATACATAAATCCTTTTTTTCGATAAAAGCCTCATCCCATTAAATTTTAAGCTCTGCAAAGTGACTTGCATTTCACCAAAGTTACATTCATAAGCCAGAAAAAAGCCCCAGCGAAAACATATCGCATTTGGAACTCTTTGCACTCTCTCAACAATAATCAATGGGAACACAGTAAACTTCAATCTCGTGGTGTCGTGATCAGCCTGTAAATCTATATACAAAGAATAAGAAGCTTCAATCAAAACCAATGCTTCAAATCGAGAAACGGCAATGCAAATGTGATGGAAAGGGGCCTTCCATACTGTGTCAGTCCAGTTAAAAAAAAGAAAATTAAAGACTTGGATTTATATACCGCCTTTCATGACTACCGGATGTCTCAAAGCGCTTTACAGCCAATGATGAATTTTTTGGAGTGTAGTTACTGTTGTAATGTAGGAAACGTGGCAGCCAATTTGCACACAAGCAAGCTCCCACAAACAGTAATGTGATAATGACCAGATAAAATGTTTTTGTTATGTTGATTGAGGGACAAATATTGGCTTGGACACCAGGGATAACTCCCTTGCTCTTCTTCGAAATCGTGCCATAGGATCTTTTACGTCCATCTGAGAGAGCAGACGGGGCCTTGGTTTAACGACTCATCTGAAAGACGGCATCTCCAACAGTGAGATCAATGTAGTAATAAGAAATGATATTAACTCAGAAGATCAAGATGTAGAATCAGTTTGGATGGAGATAAGAAGTAATAAGGGAAATAAATCACTGGTGGGAGTGGTTTACAAGCCCCCCAAACAGTAGCCACTCTAGCACAGTGTATAAATCAAGAAATAATGGAGGCTTGTAAGAAAGATACAGCAATAATCATGGGCGATTTTAATCTTCATATTGATTGGACAAATCAAATTGACAATGATAACCTTGAGGAAGAGTTCATAGAGTGTATGCGGGATGGTTTCTTGGAACAATACATTGTGGATCCAAACAGGGAGCAAACTATTTTAGATCTGGTAATGTGTAACGAGGCTGGATTAATTAATGAGCTTCTAGTGAAGGATCTTCTTGCGATGAGTGATCATAACATGGCAGAATTTCAAATTCAGTTTGAGGGTGAGAAAGCTAGGTCTCAAACTAGTGTCCTGAACTTAAATAAAGGTAATTACAAAGGTATGAAGGCAGAGTTGGTTAAAGTGGACAGGGAATTTATATTAAAGGGTAAGACTATAGCAACACAGTGGTAAACATTTAAGGAGATATTTCATAACTCTCAGCAAAGATTTGTTCCAGTGAGAAATAAAGATTCTAAGAGAAGGATGAACCATCCGTGGCCAACTAAGGAAGTAAAGGCTGGTATCAAATTGAAAATAAAGGCATACAATTTTGAGAAGGACAGTGGAAGGCTAGAGGAATAGCAAATTGTTAGAAACCAGCAAAGGATGACTGAAAAAATGATAAAGACAGAGACAGAAATATGAGAGTAAATTAGCAAGAAATATAAAAACAGACAGTAGGAGTTTCTCCAGGTATATAAGCAGGAAATGAGTAGCTAAAGTAAATGTTGGTCCCTCAGAGGATGACTTAATAATGAGAAACAGGGAAATGGCAGAGACTTTGAACAAATATTTTTTTATTGGTCTTCACGTTAGAGGACATTAAAAACATCCCAATAATTGATAATCAGGAACTATTGCAGGCGGTAGAACTTAAAACAACCACTATCACTGGAGATAAAGTATGAGGCAAACTAATGGGACTAAAGGTGGACAAATACCTTAGACCTGATGGCCTGCATCCTAGGGTCTTAAAAGAAGTGCCTGCAGTGATAGTGGATGCATTGGTTGTAATGTGTCAAAATTCCCTGGTTTCTGGAGAGGTCCCAGCGGACTGAAAACCGCAAATGTAACTCCCCTACTTAAGAAAGGAGTGAGTCAGAAAGCTGGCAAGTATAGACTAGTTAGCCTAACATCGGTCATTAGAAAAATGCTGGAGTACATCAATAAGGAAGTAGTAGCAGGACATTTAGAAAATCATAATGCAGTCAAGCAGATTCAGCATGGATTTATGAAAGGGAAATTATGTTTGACAAATTTGTTAGAGTTCCTTAAGGATGTAATGAGCAGGGTGGATAAAGGAGAACCAGTTGATGTTGTATATTTGGATTTCCAGAAAGCATTCGATAAGGTGCCATACAAAAGGTTACTGCACAAGATAAGAGCTCACGGGGGTAATATATTAGCATGGATAGAGGATTGACTAACTAACAGAAAACAGAGAGATGGGAGAAATGGGACATTTCCAGGTTGGCAAACTGTAACTAATGTGGTGCCACAGGGATCGGTGCTGGGGCCTCAACTATTTACAATCTATATTAATGACTTGGATGAAGGAGCCAAGTGTAATGTAGCCAAATTTGCTGATGATACAGAGATACATGGGGAAAGCAAGTTGTGAGGAGGAAGCAAAGAATCTACAAAGAGATATAGATAGGCTCAGTGAGTGGGCATTCATTTGGCAGATGGAATATAATGTGGGAAAATGTGAGGTTATCCACTTCGGTAGGAGGAATAAAAAAACAAATTATTATTTAAATGGGGAGCGATTACAAAGTGCTGCAGTACAGAGACACCTTGTTCTTGTACATAAAACACAAAAAGTTAGCATGCAAGTAAACAGGAAGGCAAATGGAATGCTGGCCTTTATTGCAAGGGGAATGGAGTATAAAATGAGGGAAATCCTGCTCCAACTGTAGAAGGCATTGGTAAGACCACACCTAGAGTACTGCGTACAGTTTTGGTCTCTTTATTTAAGGAGGGTTATACTTGCATTGGAGGCAGGTCAGAGAAGGTTCACAAGGTTGATTTCTGAGATGAAGGGGTTGTCATATGAAGAAAGGTTGAGCAGGTTAGGCCTATACTCCTTGGAGTTTAGAAGAATGAGAGGTGATCTTATTGAAAAATATAAAATTCTGAGGGGGTTTGACAGGGTAGATGCAAAGAGGATGTTTTCCCTCATGGGGGAATCTAGAACTAGGGGGCATAGTTTCAGAATAAGGGGTCACCCATTTAAAACAGAAATGAGGAGGAATTTCTTCTCTCAGAGGGTCATGAATCTTTGGAATTCTCGACCCCAGAGGGCTGTGGAGGCTGGATATATATTCAAGGTGGAAATAGACAGATTTTTGAATGATACGTGAGTCAAGGGTTGTGGGGAGCGGGCAGTGAAGTGGAGTTGAGGCCAGGATCAGGTCAGCCATGATCTTATTGAATGGCGGAGCAGGCTCATGGGGTTGGGGGTAATATATTAGCTTGGATAGAGGATTGGCTAACTAATAGAAAACAGAGAGTCGGGATAAATGGTTCATTCTCGGGTTGGCAATCATTAACTAGTGGGGTGCCGCAGGGATCAGTGCTGATACCCCAACTATTTACAATCTATATTAACGATTTGGAAGAAGGGACTGAGTGTAACGTAGTCAAGTTTGCTGACGATGCAAAGATGGGAGGAAAAGCAATGTGTGAGGAGGACACAAAAAATCTGCAGAAGGACATAGGCAGGCTAAGTGAGTGGGCAAAAATTTGGCAGATGGATTATAATATTGGAAAGTATGAGGTCATGCACTTTGGCAGAAAAAAATCAAAGAGCAAGTTATTATTTAAATGGAGAAAGATAGCAAAGTACTAAAGTCCAGTGGGACCTGGGGGTACTTGTGCATGAAACACAAAAGGATAGAATGCAGCTTCAGCAAGTGATCAGAAAGGCCAATAGAATCTTGGCCTTTGTTCCAAAGGGGATGGAATATAAAAGCAGGGAATACTTGCTACAGCTGTACAGGGTATTGATGAGGCCACACCTGGAATACTGCGTGCAGTTTTGGTTTCCATATTTAAGAACGAATATACTTGCTTTAGAGGCAGTTCAGAGAAGGTTCACTAGGTTGATTCCGGGGATGAGGGTTTGACTTATGAGGAAAGGTTGAATAGTTTGGGCCTCTACTCATTGGAATTCAGAAGAATGAGAGGTGATCTCATCGAAACATATAAGATTATGAGGGTGGATGCAGAGAGGATGTTTCCACTGATGGGGGAGACTAGAACTAAGGGCATGATCTTAGAATAAGGGGCTGCCCATTTAAAACTGAGGTGAGGAGAAATTTCATCTCTCAGAGGGTTGTAAATCTGTGGAATTCGGTGCCTCAGAGAGCTGTGGAAGCTGGGACATTGAATAAATAGACAGTTTCTTAAACGATAAGGGGATAAGGGGTTATGGGGAGCGGGCGGGAAAGTGGAGCTGAGTTCATGATCAGATCAGCCATTATCTTATTGAATGGCGGAGCAGGCTCGAGGGGCCATATGGCCTACTCCTGCTCCTATTTTTTATGTTCTTATGTTCTTACTGCAGCGCTCCCTCAGCACTGTACTGGAGTGTCAGCCTAGATTTTTGTGCTCAAGTTCCTGGAGTGGAACTTGAATCCACAACCCACAAAACAGTCAAACATTCTCAGATCATGTTGGCCCTTAAATTTCCTGGATCGCAGTTATGCCGAAATTTATGCTTGGTTCTGCCCCGGGGGAATTGTGTTCAAATTTCCAGTGAAACTCGTTTGCCTACACAAGAAAGTAAAAACTGACATATAACAAGGGCAAATTCAACAATATTACCATGCATTCTAATGTCTATATTCTAAATAGCTGGACAGATTGGTTGTTTTAGTCACGTCCTCATAAAATTGTTCAAAACTATCCACCTATAGCTAACATTTTTACTTCATTATATGTTTCTTTAAATAATCAAACTTGTTAAGAATCTAAACATTGTTCTTCACAGTGTTAGTTCTTGGTAAGTTCGACGAATCCAGAAAGCCCAGATATGAGGCTCAATTTTCCCAAAAGCCATTGTTTGGCATACTTGAAGAGTTACGCCTGTTTTTTGGGGGCACAACTACACCAAAAAAAAATCATCCAACTTTCCCCATTTGAATTGTTGATTTTGGCGCCGCCTAGCCTGTCCTTTAACTTTGGGGGTGGAGCCTAAGATCTGCGCCAAAAAGATCGGGTTGCCAGGGTAACGAGGGACACACTGCGGGCTGAGGCTGGAAAGTGAAACATATAACACATTCTGGCCAGCTCACAACAACCCGCACAAGCACCTTGCACATTGCAGCAGCATTCCAGCATTAAATTATTAAAGTGTTTATGCCAAAAGTCTATTCCCCCCCCTTTCCCGTTGCCCAGTGTCGCTCCTAACCCTGGCCGAAGGGCCTCTCTTCCTGATGCCAGTTACTGCTGCTAACCCTGGCCGAAGGGCCTCCCTCCTCCCGGTGGCCGGGTGCCGCTCCTAACTCTGGCTGGAAGGCTTCCCTCCCCTACCAGTGCCATTGCCGCTCCTAACCCAGGCCGAAAGGCATCCCCTCCATCTCTCCTCTCCCCCCTCCCCCCACCCCCCCCCCCCCCTCTCCTCTCCCTCTCTGCTGCTGCGGTCCAGGCCGTGGAACTGCATCTGCTGCGCCGATTTTCTTAACTGCCAAAGAAGTTTTTTCAGAGCGGTCACATACGCCAACCTAAGAAAAATTGGAGTAAATCGGAGCTTGCTTAAATGGCCAGAATTGGTGCGGGTGGCAGGATACGCCCCCAATGACGCGAAAAAAAACCCGAACAAAATCGTAACTAACGCTGGCGCACAATCTTTGGGGAAACTTGGATATCTTAATTTAGGCTAAAAAAAAGAGGCACACACCAAAAAAACAGCGCAGATAACTGGGGAAAATTGAGCCCATGAATAGTAAACATAACTGGATGACAAGGGCCCAGAATTTGCGGTCAGCGGCGCAGCAAAGACATTCGCCTCTGGCACTAAAGTAAGCTTCCCACTGGGCGCCGTGGCGAGACGTTCGGTTTTTCCGACGCGTGATTGAAATCAACGCAAGTTCATGGGGATTCCCAGCGAAGAGCTGCTGGGACGTCAACAAGCTGTCGAAGTATCCAATCAAAATGCAAAATTCTCACAGAAAGTGAAGCAGGAAGTTGGGAAGCTGCTTTGATTCCAATTTTTTTTTAAATAGTTAGAGAGAGCAAAACAAAGATTGGGGCTCTCATGAAAATCTGAAATAAAGATGGACAAATAATAAAAAAATATAAAGTTTGAAGTTTCTCAAGCACTTTTATTTTTATTAACATGGATCAATTTGACATTCCACAATTTTAGCATTAGTTTTTCAGCGCCATAGCCTTTGTTCAGCAGTCAATACACTGTTAAAACCCAAGTTACACCTAATCCGTGGAAGAGTCCAAACTTTTGTCAGTTTCACTGATTTGACAGATTACACTGATTGCTGGCTCTGTGTGTGTGTGTGTGTGTGTGTGTGTGAGGGCGGGGGGCGCGGTTGGGGGCGGGTGGGGGTGGACGGGCACAGCACAGCCTTGGAGCAGCAGCAAATAACAGACCGCAACTTCAGGATTTCCACATCAGGCTGCGCATGCGCTACATCAAGTGTGAAATGACAGCGAACGCTGTCAGCCTGCTGTCATCAAACCAGCAAATTCCGGGCCATGGCTACATAAGCCACCTTTATAATTGTATTGCTGAATTAGGCCAATATTTATTCATTTATTCTGATATGTACTTGCAAAATCACTCCACGCAGTCTGAGATATAAGACTCATGCTTCTATTTGCTTCATGAGAACATATGAACATAAGAATTAGGAGCAGGAGTAGGCCATTCGGCCCCTCGAGCCTGCTCCGCCATTCAATGAGATCATGGCTGATCTTCTATCTCAACTTCACTTTCCTGCACTGTTCCCATATTCCTTGATTGCCTAATATCCAAAAATCTATTGATCTCTGTCTTGAATATATTCAAAGACTGTGCCTCCACAGCCCTCTGGGGTAATGAATTCCAAAGATTCACCACCCTCTGAGTGAAGAAGTTTCTCCTCATCTCAGTCCTAAATGGCCGACCCCTTATTCTGAGGCTGTGACCCCTGGTTCTAGACTCCTCAGCCAGGGGAAACATTCTCCCAGTATTTACCCTATCATGTTTCAATGAGATCACCTCTCATTCTTCTAAACTCTAGAGAATATAGGCCCAGTCTACTCAATCTTTCCTCAAAGGGCAATCCCCCCATCCCAGGAATTAGTGTGGTTAACCTTCGTTGCACTCCCGCAATGGCAAGTATATCCTTCCTTAGTTAAGGAGACCAAAACTGTACACAGTACTCCAGGTGCGGTCTCACCAGGGCCTTATATAATTACAGTAAGACATCTTCATTCATATTCAAATCCTCTTATAATAAAGGTCAACATATAATTTGCTCTCTTAATTGCTTGCTGTACCTGCATGTTAGCGTTCAATGATTCATGTAGAAGGACACCCAGGTCTCTCTGAATACCAACATTTCCCAATCTCTCACCATTTAAAACATACTCAGTTTTTCTATTTTTGCAACTAAAGTGAATAACTTCACATTTCTCCACATTTTATTCCATTTGCCATGCTCTTGCCCACTCACTTAGCCTGTCTATATCTCCTTGAAATCTCTTTGCATCCTCCTCACAACTTCCATTCCCACCTAGCTTTGCATCATCAGCAAACTTGGATATGTTACATTTGGTCTCCTCATCCAAATCATTGATATAGATTGTGAATAGCTGGGGCCCAAGCACCGATCCTTGCGGCACTCCCCCAGTTACAACTGGCAACCTGAAAATGACCCGTTTATTCCTACTCTGTTTTCTGTCCGTTAACCAATCCTCAATCCATGGTAGTGTTGGGGTAAAAAGAAGACTTCTCTTCCTCAAGGTGGTCTCCCTGATATAAGGAATGACGCCTGCCCGTATTGTATAACGAGCACGGAATCACGCAGGTGTAACCTCGGTTAACCAGTTTATTATTCGAACATGCTCAGGAAATGTTCCGATGAACACTTCTTCGATCAGAGGCTTTACAATTACAACTATACAGTTTTCCGAGGTGTGTGACCTTCTTACAAAACCTCCAATTGGCTGACTGCTCAGACTGGCTCGGAGTGGTTCCCCCCACCTGTCCAACTCCCATGGTGTCACCCTTCTGGAATGTGTTCAACTTTGCCTCAGTTTCTCATGACGTGTTGATTCTCAGGGTTTGGTATCTTTCTTGGATGTTGCTTCTCCACTGCCCTTGTTATTCAGTACTGAGTGTATGTTTTCATCTTATATTTTCTGTGCTAAGGGTCAATGCCATGTTAGCTACTTAAGATGGTTCATTAACCACCAGGCATTGCCGCCTCCCTCTTCTTAACCCAATGTAAGCGTGTTTTACATACATAAGCAAGTTTTACATAGTCGGTCAATATTACAATCCATGCCGTAAGACAGAGGAACTCCCGATTCAGAACCTCCCTTATGCTTCTTACTCAAATGTACTTTTTACCACTTTACAATCCCTCCTAATGGCCCTTGGCTATATGCCCAAGGTGGGCCATTTCCCAATTAATTCCTCATGGGTGAGCTTCCAGGGTTATCCTCTCGCTTGGGTAGCGCAACTTCCCAAACTGCAGGACCCACCTGTTTCCCATCAAGATTATACTAGATAACTACTTTCTGCCGGACTGTATATTCCCTTTTTTCAATGTTTTAACTAAAGTTTGGGCTATTGCCTGCCTCTTACGTCGGTTACACTTTTTACAGGTTAATACTAGCAAGATGACCAGTATGTTCCCTTGCACTACAACCAGTACATGTGGCACTAGCCGTATCCATGGATGCACTTGCACATTGAGTCCAGCATTCCATTTTCTCAGTGTTCGAATTCTTCCCCGCCTGGGGTATCCTCTGTTTCTTCTATCTTTCCTCCACCTGGGGTCTTCTCTATGTTGCTTCGAATATTCTCTTTCATTATGTCCAATTTAGTCGAGTGTGTTCTTTATTCAGTTTGAGTATCGGTTTTCCTTGCGGCCCGATGGCCTTCTCATACCCTTCTTAGATAGTGTCGATCATTGTCCCATTGATGGCTTCTTCTTTCGGTTCAGAGTTTATAACGTAATCATTTATGTGTGTCTCATCAAGCGGGGTAAAGCAGAAGTCAGTATTCATGATGGCGCATGAGATAATTGTAACCATCATCTCAGTCACCGTGGTGCTCACACACCATTCCCCATTTCCTCGTGGAGCAGCAATAGTTTCATAGTCCCGTGCTAGGGGGTGATACTCAAGGTGCACACGTCCACTTGGTCATATCCACAGTCATCTTTCATCATCTGTAGTGGATCTCGACACAAAAAAACTTGGTTATTTTTATAACAATCATCTATGCTGAGACTCATAGTATTGTTGTTCTCTTCAATTACATTTCTGGATTGTCAAGGTACCGCACGCGAGTTTGATTTCTTATATCCTCTATATTACTTGTTTGATATAGGGGATCTCCCTTTGTCACATCATACGGTGGTATAGATAGTACAAAACCTATTGTATTTAAATGTCCGGTTACACATCTGACCTTTGGGACCCAAGCATGACTGTTTCTCCGCACCGCACAGGCATGAGTCATGTTTTTGTCCAAGGTCCAGTTGGTAAATACATCAAGGTTATCCAATCCGGCACATTTCCATTTTGAAGTTGCTCTAGGTTATGTTGTATACCACTGAGTAACCATGCTCTGTATCCTGTGCATACTATTTCTGTCTGTGTGGTTTTACTCAAGTTTCTTTCCACTCTATTTATCGAATTCTTAGTTCTGGTGTGGTCTTGCAGTATGTGGGCCACTTGTAATAATTCCCTTTCCACGCCATTCCCCAGTTGTGCCTGTACCTTTTCATTATCCTCCTCCCTCTCCAACAATTCCTGTAAGGTTCGTGTTAGGGCGTGGACGCGATCATCTATGGTGTGCAGGTCTATAGTGTTTACCATCGCAACTCCCGCCGCATATCTCGCTGCCTATCCCGCGCCTACCATTTCTAGTATCCTTCTTTTTCCCTGGTCCCACTTTTTACTCGACCCTCGTTCCACATTAAACTTCATGGTTTTTGACTCCAGGCCTTCAAGTACTCACAGGGTCAGGTTTCTATACACACTTATGGTGCTTGACCAGCAGAAGCTGGGGATGGTTACGTCTGTTACATTTAGGAATACAGTAATTATTCGCTGACATACCCCGAAGTGTAACATATCCTTGATCTGCCTTATTATCAATCCCCCTTTTGCCCCAGCGTTTATAGTTGGACACATTGGTGGCGTTGAGGGTGTGGTGGTCAGGGCCCTGGTAGTGCTCACTGTTGCTAAAGTAGTTGGTGGATCTATCTCGGGAGATAACCCTCCACCACCATTCATAGATGTTGAGTGAAATCTGCAAACCCTTCCCCCGGGTGCAGTATCTTTGTTCCCCCCTCCTGGTTATAAAACACACCACGGTCTTATTCTCACTAATTATTGGTCCCGTATTACTGGCCCATCCCCAATGTTGTTTTGTTTCCTTGTTACGTTGTTTTATGCCCGTTATTTAAGTCTACTGTTGCTCCATCCGTCACCATCAGTGTTTTTGATTCTTTATCACAACTAATGTAACACAGGCCTTGCCGTTCCTCAGCCTGTTGTCCTTGATATGAGGCTGCGTTACCCCACGGTGTTCCTACAAGCACCAGAGTTCTGCAAAAAAACAATATTTCCCAGTTGTCACCTGTTAGTTGGTGACTATTTTTTCCAACTGGGTCCAGTGTTTCCACTTGCCGATACCCCTTATAACTATGCACGTGCTCGTGTCCCTTACCATTATTACCTGATAGGGTCTGGTCCATTTCGGTGCGAGCCCGGACCTCTCTGGGTTAATCCACACCATCACCTGACTGCCTATTTGGGGCATTTGGACCTTCTGGTCCTTTTCTCTAAGTCCTTGATTACTTGCTGATCTTTAGCCCATGCTTTTAAGTCATGTAACTGCTTTCAGAGTTCCATCACAAACCTCCGTATCCTGTCTTTATAAGGTCCTATGTCCTCACTTCCTGTAACCAAGACTTCTGGCAGTCTCATTGCCTTGGCTAGGGCCGCCTTTATGGTTTTATTCATTCGTTCCACAAATCCGGAAGATTCCGGATGATATGGGATATTTTTGCCTGATCCCTAATAAAGGCCTGTTTCATTATCTTCCCTGTGAAGTGTGTATCTCACATAAGGAAATAAGAACATAAGAGATAGGAGCAGGAGTAGGCCATATGGCCCCTCGAGCCTGCTCTGCCATTCAATACGATCTTGGCTGACCCGAGCATGGACTCCGGTCCACTTCCCTGCCCACTCCCCATAACCCCTTATTCCGTTATCGGTTAAAAAACTGTCTATCTCTGTCTTAAATTTATTCAATGTCCCAGCTTCCACAGCCCTCCGAGGCAGCAAATTCCACAGATTTACAACCCCCTGAGAAAATAAATTTCTCCTCATCTCTGTTTTAAATGGACGGCCCCTTATTATAAGATTATGTCCCCTAGTTTTAGTCTCCCCCATCAGTGGAAACATTCTCGCTACATTCACCTTGTCAAACCCCTTCATAATCTTGTTCGTTTCAATAAGATCACCTCTAAATCTTCTCAATTCCAATAAGTAGAGGCCCAACCTACTCAACCTTTCCTCATAAATCAATCCCCTCATCTCCTGAATCTACCTAGTGAACCTTCTCTGAACTGCCTCCAAAGCAAGTATATCCTTTCGTAAATATGGAAACCAAAACTGCACGCAATATTTCAGGTGGGGCCTCACCAATATCCTGTATAACTGTAGCAAGACTTCTCCGCTTTTATACTCCATCCCCTTTGCAATAAAGGCCAAGATTCCATTGGCCTTCCTGATCACTTGCTGTACCTGCATACTAACCTTTTGTGTTTCATGCATAAATAGCCCCAGGTCCTGCTGTACTTTGCAATCTTTCTCCATTTAAATAATAACTTGTTCTTTGATTTTTTTCTACCTTAATCTGAGTCCAGCTGTAATGGCATTGTCTCTGATAGGATCCTGGCTACGGTTTCTGATGAACAATTTCTAGTGGCGAAAGCTTCTATCCACTTCGTAAACTAGGCAGTATGTATTCCCCCTTGTTGCTGGGTAACGGTCCAGTAAAATCTATCTGTAAGTTTTCCCAGGGTCCTTTCTGTGGGAGCTGATGTCCCATTCTGACCTTTACTTTCCCCCCCCCCGGTTGTATTTTGCGCATGTCAGACACCTTCTACAGCGGTTCTCTATATCTCAACACATTCCTTTCCACCACCAGCATCTTGACATCAAGCTTATCATGTTGGTTCTAGCTGTATGGACATACCCGTGGTATAAATTACCATCTTTCCTCCATACCCTGTCGGTCCCTTGTTGGGCCCCTATCTGCATCCCCCCCCCCCCTCCTTTTCCTGTGGAGTGGCTTCTTCCTGTACCGTAAGCATGTTTCCTTCCTCAGGCCCGATTGTACATGCTCCGACCTGGGCTTCCTTGGCCAGTGTACCTGTCACCGCCACCCCCTTGACTGCCTCGTCTACCCATCGCACACTCTTAGGGTAGGAGGAAGGCTTCCACTAATTTCTTAACAAGCCTCGTGTTTAATTAGTCCTCCTCCTGAGGTCATGTATCCCCGTCTACTCCAGGCTATCATATAATCATGCACTACTCCAAAAGCGTACCGACTGTCTGTATAGATGTTTACTCTTTTTCCCTTAGTCATCCTCAGAGCCTCAGTGAGAGCCACCAATTCAGCCACTTGAGCGGATAGGCCCCCTTCTAGCCGTCCTTCCCTTCTAACCTGTCCACTGCTATCTACCACTGCCCATCCGGTCCGTGGTGCCCCGTTGATATAGCGCCGGGACCCATCTACATATAGATCCATGTCTGCCTCCTCAAGTGGGGTTTCACTAGTCTGACTACTTCCCACGTCTTCTCCTGTTAGGCTACACTGATGTTCCTCTCCCTCCACAATGATCCAGTCTGCAGGATTGTTACACATGTCTTTTATTATTATTATCGTCCCGTTGGGTGCGGGGGGGAGGGTAAGAGCATTGTTTCCCACCTAGCCCTTCATATGTCGGATATCAGTTTTAGCCTTCCTTAAGCACTTCTACTAAGATATTTTGGGTATGTAGGATAACGTGTCCAGACATTACTGTGCCACTGGCCGATGCCTGTCCCCATGTAATGATGTTTACTGTGGTAGGTATAGATGTGGAAGGGCCTATTCTGGTCGGGTAATCCCAGGGCTGGAGCACTTGTGAGAGCTTGTTTTAACTTTACAACCACAATGTCCTGATCAGGGCCCCAGTTTAAGGCTCTTGGGAGGGTTTCCCCCCTTTCACCAGGTCCTGTATAGGTTGGCCATCTCGGCATATTTGGGAATAAAATTTTCTGCAGTAGTTGAATAGCCCTAGTACCTGCCTGACCCCTTTCACAGTTACTGGTCTGGGCATTGATCGGATTGCTTCCTTTCTGTCCTCAGGCATTTGTCTCTTCCCTTGTGTTATTATGTATTCTAGATATGTTACTTCACTCTTTCCATCTTAAAGATTACACTTTAAAAAAAATTCTTTATAACCGTTACAATTTTATTTTCCGTCTGGCATGTGGGAAAATATTCACTTCCAATTAAGAAACCCAAATGAATAATGTCCAGTATTTTTTAAATTCCATGCAGCGATGCTAAAGTTGTTTGGTGAGCTAAATAAAACAGCTGTCAGTGGAAAGGGTTAACTCCTTTGCAGGTTTGTAAGAAGGCATGACGTCATTACGTCACTTCGCGTAACTCATTTTTTTTAAACCTTTCCCAATACCAGAATACAGCATCTATTTTTAAAAGGTTTTCAAACCCGAAATTTAAATCTCCTTTACTGCAGTAGAAACTTTCCCGTAATTTAAAATCATTATCAACATAGAGTGTCTTTTATCTCTTTTCCAATATTCAAACTTTGAAACAAAACCGAGATTTCATTGCGGCCACAATGATAGTCCAGCTTTCATTGATTAATTACCCTCCAATTAAACCAATATCTTTTTCACAGCCAATATCAAATAGCATCCAGTAAGTATCGTCTTTTTCCATTTTCTCCTTTCTTCAAATTAGTTTTTGTATGTAACAAACATTTTACACAGAGGGCTTGTGTCTCCAAGAAATTGTTAATTTAAACGTCATAAAACACTTTGTTTTTCTTTTCGCAGCTGTAGCTTCCAAGGTTGCCGTTTTTTCTTCTGATAAACAACCCATCCTTTGTGAATTCAATACAGCTTATACTATGTTTTATCAGCAACTTATTCCACAGTCAAGAAAGCTTCCACATGAACATTTTTACTTAAAGACAGACATTCACACCAACTTTTCATTCAATACACCTTGTCCTATGTTTGTTCAGCAATTTATCCTTGCATGCCATTTCTCATCTGGGTACATTTACGCCTCTACTAGATTCCATGTACTGTTTCCAAGCCCTTAGACCCTTCTAATGTCCAGCCAGACTAACAATATTGCTTGCCTCCTTAACTTGGTTCCTCCGCAACTTAAGTGTCGGTGTTATTTTTCGTCTTTCCTGCTAGCATTTATACCTGGGACCCTTTTGGTTCATATCTCAGAGAGCCCCCCTTGATCTTCATTTCATTCCACTGGCCAGTTTCTCCTAAACATCCTGGGGTCTCACACCCCTACCTCGGTTTCGTCCTTCCGTGGTTTGTTATAACTTAGATATACAGATTACCCCCTCTTTATACAGATTACCTCCTTCCCCGCCAATGTTATAGCTCTGCAGGTAGTAAACATACTCACTGCCATTGCTAGCTGCCACATCATCTGGGTCGGAGGGTCTGCACCCTGCTCACAGTGCCAATTGTTGGGGAAAAAATGTACCCCCTTACACTAGTATATTATCCCCAATCCCATAAGCCCTAATTTTGTTCAATAATGTGTGGCACATTATCAAATGCCTTCTGAAAATCCAAATATACCACATCCACTGGTCCCCCCTTATCGATTCTACTAGTTATATCCTCAAAAAACTCTTACAGATTTGTCAAACATGATTTCCCTTTCATAAATCCATGTTGACTCTGCCAATCCTATTATTGTTTTCTAAGTGCCCTGTTACCACGTCCTTAATAATAAATTCTAACATTTTCCCTACTACTGATGTCAGGCTAACTGGTCTGTAGGTCCCCGTTTTCTCTCCCCCTCCTTGCTTAAATAACAGGGTTACATTGGCTACCTTCCAAGCTGCGGGAACCATTTTGAATCTATAGAATTTTGGAAGATTGCAACCAATGCATCCACTATCTATATTTCAGCAAATCACATAATAAATGAACAGGTGTGGGTTTCTAAGAACTCAGCAGATGTGCTTTAGATTTTTGCTTAACAGTATTGGTTGAATGAAACTTCAGGACATAGCACTTTGGAAATATAAGCTTCTCCTATATGCCGCCCTCCTATATGCTTCAGAGACGGAGGGGCCGAAATTGGTGAAGGCCAAGGGCCACCCAAGTGCCACCCAAAGGACCGCCGATGGCCGCTGAGATACCTGACAGTACTTTGGCCGGGAGTTTCGGCAAAAAGGTCCTTGAAAGGGCGCCTGGTGACAAAAGAGGGACTTGCGCTGTCAATCTGGGTGGCAGCGGGCAGGAGGTCTCAATTTCAGCCGCAAAGGCTCTTGCTGCCCAAGTGCCACCGAGGATGGAGTCGGGCCCATGGAGGGTGGAGGAGTTGAAAAGAAAAATCAATGCAAAAAAAATACAGAACACCTTCAGGGGACCCCATGCAGGTATGTCGCTGTAAGAATTTTTTTTTTAAATGTTCACTAACCTTTTTTTTGAGGGTCTTCATACCTACCATCGGGGATAAATCATCCTCCATGCAGTGATCCTTCCCTGTTCTGCTGCCGACTCCCACCGACTTCCGCCCATACCAATCTGGCATCTCGGCGGGCGGGAGGTCACTTGGCCGTCCGCTGACGTCAGCGGGCGGTTCCCAGTGGTTCTTCCCTTCCCTCCCGCCCTCTACAGCCCAAGTGCAAACTGTCACAGGGCGTAACCCGAAGAGGAATGCCATCGGATCTCGGTGGCAGTCAGCGGTAAGGCTCCCATGGATTATATACAGCAGGTACCTCAAAGCACTGGAGAAGTACTACCAATGCTGCCTCCGCAAGATCCTGCAAATCCATTGGCAGGATAGGCACACCAACTTCAGTGTTCTCACTCAGGCCAACATCCCCAGTATTGATGCATTGATCATGGTCGATCAGCTCTGATGGATCGTCCGCATGCCCGATACTAGACTCCCAAAACAAGCGCTCTACTTAGAGCTCCGACACGGCAAGCGAGTCCCAGGTAGGCAGAGGAAATGCTTCAAGGACACCCTCGAAGCCTCCTTGAAAAAATGCAACATCCCCATCGACACCTGGGAATCACTGGCCCCAAACCATTCAAATTGGAGGAGAAGCATCCGGGAAGGCACCGAACATCTCGAGTCTCTTCGACGGGAGCATGCAGAAGCCAAGCGCAAACAGCAGAAGGAGTGCACGACAACCCAAACACCCCACCCACCCGCCCCTCCAACCACCGTGTGCCCCACCTGTGACAGAGACTGTAGGTCCATCATTGGACTCATCAGTCATCTGAGAACTCAAGGAAGTCATCCTCAACTCCGGGGTACTGCCTAAGAAGAGAAGAAGAAGATGAAGAATGGAGAATGCTTAGATTTTTATGGGTTCAAGTTGAATGTTCCTTGAAATAAGTTGATGAGGCACCAGAGAGGAACTTGAAAAAGTATTTGAATCTCTAGGGCAAACAGTGCGGTTTCTATTTATCAATTAAAATAATTTCTATCGAAAGAAATAAAAGTGGTATTATTGAACAAGGAAGTGTCTACTGTCTCTTTTCGAAAGAGAACTAAACCTTCAGACCTGAACAATATCGTTGCACCTCCAGTTGCATTGATGTCAGGCAACTTCAGGCTGTACTGTGCCTGGATTTTTGGCCATAGATTTACATCAGTGGCATGTGAATACAGTCAGATATGAACTGCAAGTGGGAATCTTGCTACAGATTAGAAGTGCAGGACCCTTTCTTGCTGCTGGCTGCTCTCCAGAGGAGATGTGATAAAAAAAAAACAGGCCCTTTCAACGACTATGCCAGTTACTTTGGCTCAGTGATAGAATTCTGGGCTCTGAGTCAGAAAGTCATGTGTTGCATGTCTTATCCAAAAACTTGAATACTTAATCTAGGCTGACCCTCCAATGCAGTATGGGGATGTTGCATTGCTGGAGGTGCCACCTTTCAGATGAGACATTAAACTGAGGCCCTGTCTCAAGAATATAAAAGATCTCACATCATAATTCAAAGAGAGGTAGGTGAGATCTCCTGGTGTCCTGGCAAAAATTTATCCCTTAATCAACATCACCAAAACAGATTAACCGGTCGTTTGTATCATTGCTGTTCATGGGACCTTACTATGCACATTTGCCTACAAAACAACATCGACCACACTTCAAAAGTACTTCATTGGTTGTGAAAGACATGCTGAGGATGAGAACGGCGCTATATAAATGAAAGATCATTCTCTATTTGAATTTTAATTGATTTTTCAACTTTGAAGCCCTCCCTGACTTATTCTCCTCATTGTCCTTCCAATAGGCAGTCCCACTTTGCACACTCGCTCAGTTACAAGGTTATTCCTGGTTTGCACATCTCAACAATCAGACAATTAAGTTGTCAGCCGTGACTCAGTTGATAGCACTCTCGCCTCTGAGTCAGGTTACGAGTTCAAGTTCCACTTAGGAGAATTGAGCACAACATCTAGGTCGACACTTCAGTTCAGTACTGAGGGAGCGCTGCACTGTCGGAGATGACGCGGACGAAATTGCCCTTTCCCTTAAGGCCTGTTACCGCCGGAAATCTGCCACCCAGCGGAGTACAATGGCCGCCGATTTCTCGTGTAATAGAAATTCCGTTTTGGAAATTCTGCTCTTGCGATATCCCAGCGGTGACCCGCTCCCCCCACTACCACTCCGCTGCTGCCGATCTATCCTAAGTGCATCATCAGAGCGCGTACCGCCAATGTTCTCCCCCGATGGCAAAATTCCAACGAAAAAATCTTGCTTCCATTGTGCGGTGCCAAAAGCTGCTTTTTCTGCCGATGCAGTTAGGTTGTAGTCCTTCTAAAATGGCATTAAAGGGGAGGGTGCACTGCCGTGGCAGACATGTTTTTTTTTGTCGGCCAACTGACATGTCGGGCCGACAATTATGCCTCCGGTTTCGGCCAGGCCACCAACAGGCAGCCTAGCACTCACCTCCCTGGTGGCCCAGAGGACTGAACTTAAAGAATTGTGCAGGCTCTCCCCTTTAAGTGAAGGGGAGAGCCGTGGTGGTGCAGCGGCGTGATGATGTCATCAGCGCTACGCTGATGACTGACCGCAGCGGCCACTCCACCCGCCCCCAACTTCCGCCCCTCTAGACGGCGAACATCAGCTCTCCGCCGCGCATCCGCCTCCATTATGACCAACTAAAGATCGGCGGAAAAAAAAGCCAAAGAGCGGAATTTTGCTCAATAGGCCTCCGGTAAAATCAACAGAAACACGGTTGGTGCGCCCCGTTTCCAGCGGTGGGCAATTTCGGTCCAGCCATCTTTTAGATGAGACATTAAACTGCCCTCTCAGGTGTACCCCATGACACTATGAAGAGCAGAGGAGTTCTCCCCAGTGTCCTAATGTTTACTCCTCAGCCAACATCACTAAAAAAACTGATTATCTGGTCAATACCACATTTCTGTGCGCAAATTGATTGCTGCTGGCCTACATTACAACAGTGACTACACTTCAAAAATACTTCATTGACTGTAAAGCACTTTGGGTGTCCTGAGGCCATGAATGGCGCAATATCCTTTCTTTCAAGACTTGCTTTTTTCCATATCTGTCTGAAACTGGAAAAAGCATCTTAAAGATGTGCCATTCCACTGTAAAGTGATGAGAAAGAATGAAACTGATAGCAGCAGCAGAAGGAAGGCTGGAATCCATCCCACAGCTGTTGTGCCACCTGTGCTGTTGGGGAACTTTTCGTTTTGTGACTTAAAAAAAAAAAAATTCTTGCCAATTCGAGAGAATATCAGCCAGAACTATTGCTGGAAGCAAAAAAGGATTGGCGTAACTCAACTGCAAATATTTGTGTTTGGGTACAACCCATGTAAACCGAGCTCTCCAAAAAACAGAGCTTTGTGGCGCATGTGATGGCCAACTCACAACAGAAAGATTATATCTTAATCAAATGTGTTAGAAAATGTAAATGATATTGTAAGAGCTTTAGTGAGAATCATTAAAAAGAATTTGTGTTCATTATAAATGCAAATCTTCCACCAATAATTCTGCAATTATGCATGTTTGCATATTTGTGCATTAAGCTAATGCCAAATAAACATGCTGTAGTTACATGAAATAATGTAATTGATATTTGTATCACAAGGTATAAGGATTTAATGAGAATGATACTTAAGATCTTATTCAATGTCTCCTAGTGTCATAAAATGTTTAAACCATACAATACACTGGTGCTAAAACTATTGCAAAAAGAGCTGGGCAGGAAATGGTTAATTCTTACATTACAGCCAAACCATCGGAGCAGGCCGGGGAGCGGAAGGAGCAGCGTGGCAGCATCACTCCAGGGAGCAGCACGTGCTGGAGCAGGAGAGCAACAGCAGTGAAAAGAGACATCACCAAGGTCCAGGTCGGTGATTGGAGCGTGGGCAGGTACATCAGGAGCGGCCAGATCGGGGCGAAGGAGCAGCGAGAGACGGTAGAGGGACGTGATCGGGGCCCAGGAGAGGCGTGAGTTCAGGGCCCAGAAGAGGCAAGGACCCAGGGGCAGCACAGGCCAGCCAACACTGCGATAAGTGTGCACACTAGGTCCGTGCAGCAGAACAGGTCTCCAGTCGTCTTGATTAATCCTTGCTACTGGACCAAGACCTAGCTCTGTCAAGCCCGCGTGTTGGCTGGTGTGCAACGGTCACCACACGTTTAAAAAAAATCCAAGCACAGGCATCTTCTACCCTTCAAGATTTAGTTCGGACCCGGAATTTTAGGTCCATCATTGAAACACCTGTGAACTTTTTGACGTGGAAGCAAGTCATCCTCGATTCAAGGGACTGCCTATGATGCTGCTGATGATGATGAGGCTAAAACTATTAATATAAAAAAAATATATTATTAAAAAACAATAATCGGAACAATGGGCCGAATGGCCTCCTTCTGTGCTGTGCTGTATTTTTCCATGATTCTATGAAAATAATAATGATAAAATATATTATTATTATATTATTATAGAAATAAAACTGTGATTCTGTAAATTTATGGATGAATTTCAAATTCAGTTGGAGGGTGAGAAAGTTTGATCTCAAATCAGTGTAATAAGCTTAAATAAAGGAGACTACAAAGGTATGAGGGCAGAGTTGGCTAAAGTGGACTGAGAAAATAGATTAAAATATAGGATGGTTGATGAGCAGTGACAGACATTAAGGAGATATTTCATAAATCACAAGAAAAATATATCTCAATGAGAAGGAAAGACTGTAAGAGAATGGATAACCATCCATGGCTAACTAAGGAAATAAGGGATGGCATACAAGGTGGCCAAGACTAGTGGGAGGCCAGAGGATAGGGAAACTTTTAAAAGCCAGCAAAGAACGACTAAAAAAATGATAAAGAGAGGGAAGATAGATTATGAGAGTAAACTAGCATGAAATATAAAAACAGATAGTAAGAGTTTTTACAGGTACATAAAAAGGAAAAGAGTGGCTAAAGTAAATGTTGGTAAATAAAAGACGGGAATTAATAATGGAGAACAGGGAAATGGCAGAGACGTTGAACAAATATTTTGTATCGGTCTTCGCAGTAGAAGACACTAAAAATATCCCAATAGTGGATGATCAAGGGGCTATAGGGAGGGAGGAACTTAATAGAATCATTATCCCTAAAGAAATAGTACTATGTAAAATAACGGGACTAAAGGCGGAGAAGACCAATTGACCTGATGGTTTGCAACCTAGGGTCTTAAAAGTAGCTGCTACAGAGATAGTGGATGCATTGGTTGTAATCTACCAAAATTCCCTGAATTCTGGAGAGGTCCCAGCGGATTGAAAAACCACAAATGTAACACCCCTATTTAAAAAAGGAAGCAGACAAAAAGCAGGAAACTATAGACCAGTTAGGCTAACATCTGTTGTTGGGAAAATACTGGAGTCCATTATTAAGGAACCAGTAGCAGGACATTTGGAAAACCATAATTCAATTAAACAGAGTCAGCATGGTTTTATGAAAGGGAAATCATGTTTGACAAATTTGCTGGAGTTCTTTGAGGATGTAACAAGCAGGGTGAATAAGAGGGAACCAGTGGATGTGGTGTATTTGGATTTCCAGAAGGCATTCAATAATGTGCCACATAAAAGGTTACTGCATACGATAAAAGTTCAAGGGGTTGGGGGTAATATATTAGCATGGATAAAGGATTGGCTAACAAACAGAATGCAGAGAGTCGGGATAAATGGGTAATTTTCCGGTTGGCAATCAGTAATTAGTGGGGTGCCGCAGGGATCGGTGCTGGAGCCTCACTATTTACAATCTATATTAATTACTTAGATGAACAGACTGAGTGTAATGTAGCCAAGTTTGCTGATGATACAAAAATGGGTGGGAAAGCACATTGTGAGGGGGACACAACAAATCTGCAAAGGGATATAGACAGGCTAAGTGAGTGCGAAAAATTTGGCAGATGGAATATAATGTGGGAAAATGTGATGTTATCCACTTTGGCAGAAAAAATAGAAAAGCAAATTATAATTTAAATGGAGAAATATTGCAAAGTGCTACAGTACAGAGGGACCTGGGGGTCCTTGTGCATGAAACACAAAAAATTAGTATGCAGTTACAGCAAGTAATCAGGAAGGCAAATGGAATGTTGGCCTTTATTGCAAGGGGGATAGAGTATAAAAGCAGAGAAGTACTGCTACAATTGTGCGGGGTATTGGTGAGGCCACAATTGGAGTACTGCACACAGTTTTTGTCTCCGTATTTAATGAAAGGTATACTTGCATTGGAGGGTGTTCAGAAAAGGTTCACTAGGTTAATTCCGGAGTTGAGGGGTTTGACTTATGAGGATAGGTTAAGTAGGTTGGGCCTATACTCATTGGAGTTCAGAAGAATGAGAGGTGTTCTTATCAAAACATATAAGATAATGAGGGAGCTGGACAAGGTGGATGCTGAGAGGATGCTGATAGGGGAAACTAAAACTAGGGGACATAGTCTCTGAATAAGGGGCCATCCATTTAAAACTGAAATGAGGAGGAATTTCTTCTCTCAGAGTGTTGTAAATCTCTGGAATTCTCTGCCCAAGAGAGCTGTGGAGGCTGGGTCATTGAATATATTTAAGGCAGAGATAGACAGATTTTTGAACGATAAGGGAATAAATGGTTATGGGGAGCGGGCAGGGAAGTGGAGCTGAGTCCATGATCAGATCAGCCATGATGTTATTAAATGGCGGAGCAGGCTCGAGGGGCCAGGTGGCCTATTCCATCTCCTGTTTCTTACGTTCTTATGAATCCCCCTCCTGTAAATGGTGTTTTGGCTTTATGGCCGATTGAATGCCACTTTTATGAATGGGGTAAAGTTGAATTATTTAAAACTGCCCACATAAAGTATCTTTAAAGAGGATCTTACCAGGCATTCTGCTCACCTCTCTATATTGAAACTTAGGAAATTCATAAAAACTGACTGTTATATATGCAGACTATAGATATACTCTCTATGTGGTCACTGTATAGTTGCGTAGGATGGAGACTTGTTTTCCTGATGTACTTGCAATAAGGTTTACACCATGTATATACATGCTGGCACCACTAAAGGGTGCAACTGGTGGAGACCGGGATTTCCTGCCCTGGTGAAGGGGCAGTATAAAAGTGGAGCCACCACGCAGCTGCCTCACTCTGGAGTTACGAATAAAGGACCAAGGTCACTACAATTTTAGTACAACACATTGCCTCGTGGACTCATTCATAAGTACATTATAGACATAATAACTGATGACGAGAATATGGACTTCCACGTGATTATGACTACCTTTGGCACACTAAAAGACTTCACAGAGGATGATGATTGGGATGCCTTCATGGAAAGGCTCGAGCTATGTTTCGTGGCAAATGATCTGGCAGGGGAGACGGACACATTGGCGGAGAAGCGCAAGGCTATACCGCTGACCAGTTGTGGACCCGAGGTCAGCCGGCGCGTCAGGGAATTGCTGGCTCCCACGAAGGCCAAGGATAAGACATACGATGAGCTGACTGAAATAATTTGCGACCAACTAAAACCAAAACAAAGCATCCTCATGACCAGGCACAGATTCTACACTCACCGCAGACCTGAAGGCCAGGAGATTGCAAAATAAACTGCTGACCTCAGGAGACTTGCGGCATCATGTGATTTTGGCATGCACCTCAACGAAGCATTGCGAGACATCTTCGTTATAGGATTTGGCCACGAGGGCCTCCTTCACAAGCTATTATCTGCCGACACCACAGTCAACCTGCAGAAGGCCATCAGCATCAGTCAGGCATTCATGACCTCGACCTGCAGCACCAAGCAAATTATTCATCCTGTGGAATCAAACCTAGCAAGTACTGTACAGAGAATGGTGTCCTTCACAGGCAAGACTGTAGAACGTGGCTCTGCCCAGGGCAGAGAGCACAGACCTCAGGGTTCCATAACTCAGAGTCCGCCGAGGGGTGCTAATCGAGTAGCACCATGCTGGCGTTGCGGAGGAAACCATAGGGCTCACCAGTGTCAATTTGCTGAGTATGTATGCAAAGCCTGTAACAGGAAGGGCCACCTCCAGCGTATGTGTAAAAGAAATATGACTCACTGTCTAGCAGAGGAGTCAGTAGATGACTTTGAATCCACCGATTGTCCTCCAGTGAAGATGGAAGTCAAGATAAATGGCGTTCCAATCTTCATGGAAGTGGACACGGGAGCGAGCCAGTCAGTGATGAGCCAGGATGCCTTTGAGAGACTATGGAACGAAAAACGACCCGAGCTGGTTCCAGTACAGAAAAGTTGCGCACCTACACTAAGGAGCTGATCACAGTTCTTGGTAGTGTGGATGTAAGTGTAATTCATAATGTTGTTGTGCACAAGTTACCTCTGTGGATTGTTGCAGGTGATGGTCCAATGACACTCGGAAGAAGGTGGATGGGGAAGATTCAGTGGAAATGGGAAGACCTCTTCACTCCAGCAATCGATGACCCCATGCTCAGAGGCAGAGCAAAACCTCACCTTCGCTTGGGCCAGGCACCAGAGAACAGACCAGCGCAGCATCTGAGGCACAGACCATCCATCAAGACTGTGTGGCAATGATCCGAACGGAACAACCTAAAAGTACTTTCCCAGCTCCAGTGGCAGGACTCCTGGGGAGGAAGATTGAATTCACAGGCACGATTCCAACTTTTGTGGCAGAATCGCGGGAGAGAAGGATCAAGGCAGTCCACCTCGAGGACAGAGGCAAAATGGCGTCCCTACTGCAGTGAGAGGCAGCGTGGCATGGTTCTTTTAAAGGAGACCTGCAACCAATTGAACTTAAAGAGACATTGTGTGCATGGCAATCAATGTAACGAACTGATTAAGAATGTAAAGAACAAAATGTTGCGAGATGTCGGGAATAGAGTGTCCCCAAAAGTAGAAAGCCAGTGACCACAGGAGGGTGAAGGCACTGATCCTGGTACCCTGCCCCAGGTCTACCCCATGCTGCAGGCACCCGATGGCACATTTCGCCACGGACCTGGAAATGAAAACGGCGCCAATACGCGCAGTCGGCCGCTGTTACCCACCACCCGGGTGGAGAGGGCACAGCCCCCAGACCCAGTCGCTACCTCGGCCATGTCCGGGAGTGAAAGGTCATAACCAACGAGTTCCCCAAACGTGACCTGGAACAGCCAGGTTCCAACACCGTGAGAGAGCAGGCAGAAGACTCTGCAGCCCTCAAAGGAGGACAGGGAGGCCACACACATCTGTGGCTCTGCCCACCACTAGGCAACGGCAAAGGGCCTGAGTCCTGGCAAGGTGAGCGAACCAAGCCCACCCCGCTAGCAGGGGGCGCAGCCCCGCCATCAGACGACTAGGACCCCGTCCGGTTGCTCTGGAACTAACGTCCTTGCATACCTATACTGCTAACTCAGTATTTCATGACTGAACTAATTATGCAATCTACCCAATCCTGGCGCACGACCGTAAAGCGTAACGAATGTAAGTCACTGAACCAAGGTGTCACGATACAACTGTAAAAAAACATTTTTTTTTCTTCGTTTCTTTGTACTTACACTGTTTCTGATCCTGTATGTTAATGTAACGGACCAGCTGCATGATCTCACTGTGGCGGGTCGGGGGTGGGGGGGTGGGAAATAGATGTATGTAGCCATGGACTCACACATGGAGCACACCTAGAACCCACTGGAACTTCCACAGCATCATCAAACCATCCAAATTGATAACCAATACCCAACATTGTGGCAAAAGATCTTGGGGGTTAACAGGGAGAGAGCCAAGCCAAAGCGAGGACAAGGTGCAAGGGCTATTGGCAATTAAGTCTGGGGAGAACTAAGGCAGAGCACATAATGCAAAAGTAATTGGCACAAAGGACTTGGGGGAGAGTGATGTTATATATGCAGATTATAGATATAATCTCTGTGTAGTCACTGTATAGTTGTATAAGATGGAGACTTGTTTACCTGATGTACTTCAATAAGGTTTACACCATGTATATACATGCTGGCACCACTAGAGGGTGCAACTGGCGGAGTTGGTGCCTTGGTGGCAGGGGCTGTATAAAAGGGGAGCACCATGTGGCTGCCTCACTCTGAAGTTACGAATAAAGACCAAGGTCACTACAGTTTGAGTAAAACACATTGCCTCGTGAAGTCATTCATAAGTACATTATAGACATAATACTGATAAACAGCTCAAAAAAAAGCTGACAAGTTAAATAGCAACCAAAAAGCACCCAGTCTTGAATATAGGCTTATAACTAGGGTCAATGTAGTCGGGTGACCAAATAGGTAAAACACGGTTTTATCATGTAACATTCACACCCATTTTTCGGGCTCACATTTCTCATCATTTTCAGGCCACTACCACCCTATTTAGGTCAGGCAAAGTGAGTTAAAATTGCCCCGCCGACTTCTCTCCGCAACTACTCTCCATGAATCCAGCCCGTCAGATTGGTAGATTCGCACCATTACAAACAAATTAAGCTGAATGTGTATGCAGGGAACTCCAGCCTCTTCTAAAATGCAGCGGGTCACGGTGTAGAGGGTCAAAGCGTCACCATGCAGAGGGTCTGAGAGTCACGGTTGCAGTGGGTCAAAGTGTCACGGTGCGGAGAGTTGAAGGGTCACGGTGCGGAGGGTCTGAGAGTCATGATGCAGAGGGTCAAATGGTCATGGTGCAGTGGGTCAAAGTGTCACGGTGCGGAAGGTCAAATAGTCATGGTGCAGTGGGTCAAAGTGTCACGGTGCGGAGGGTCTGAGAGTCACGGTGCAGGGGGTCAAAGTTTCACCGTGCAGAGGGTCTGAGAGTCACAATGCAGAAGGTCAAAGGGTCACGGTGCAGAGGGTCAAATGGTCATGGTACGGAGGGTCAAAGGGTCACTGTATAGAGGGTCAAAGGGTCGTGGTGCAGATGGTCAAAGAGTCATGGTGTGGTGGTCAAAGGGTCACGGTGCAGAAGATCAGAGAGTCACCATGCAGATGGAAACCCTCACAACGAGACTGGCAGAGAATCTCAGATTGAGGTGATTAACATCCAGTTGGCATTTAAATTGATCTCATTGTCATCATCATCATAGGCAGTCCCTCGGAATCGAGGAAGACTTGCTTCCACTCTTGAAGTGAGTTCTTTGGTGGCTGAACAGTCCAACAGTTCAGAGCCACAGACTCTGTCACAGGTGGGACAGATAGTCGTTGAGGGAGGGGTGGATGGGACTGGTTTGCCGCACGCTCTTTCCACTGTCTGCGCTTGATTTCTGCATGCTCTCGGCATTGAGACTCAAGGTATTCAGCGCTCTCTCGGATGCACTTCCTCCACTTAGGACGGTCTTGGGCCAGGGACTCCCAGGTGTCAGTGGGGATGTTGCACTTTATCAGGGAGGCTTTGAGGGTGTCCTTGTAGCGTTTACGCTGCCCACCTTTGGCTCGTTTGCCATGAAGAAGCTCCGAGTAGAGCACTTGCTTTGGGAATCTCGTGTCTGGCATGCGGACTATGTGGCCTGCCTGGCTGATTGAGTGTGGTCAGTGCTTCAATGCTGGGAATGTTAGCCTGAGTGAGGACGCTGATGTTGGTGCGCCTGTCCTCCCAGGGGATTTGTAGGATCTTGCGGAGACATCGTTGGTGATATTTCTCCAGCAACTTGAGGTATCTACTGTACATGGCCCATGTCTCTGAGCCATACAGGAGGGCAGGTATTGTAGATCATGAGCTTGGTAGCAGTTTGGAGTGCCTGGTCTTCAAGCACTCTTTTCCTCAGGCGACCGAAGGCTGCACTGGCACACTGGAGACGGTGTTGGATCTCGTCGTCGATGCCTGCTCTTCTTGATAGCAGGTTCCCAAGCTATGGGAAGTGGTCCACAGTGTTGAGGGCCGCGCCGTGGATCTTGATCACTGGGGAGCAGTGCTGTGTGGTGAGGACAGGTTGGTGGAGGACCTTTGTCTTACGGATGTTTAGCGTAAGACCCATGTTTTCGTTCGCCTCAGTAAATACGTCGACTATGTCCTGGAGTGCGGCCTCTGTATGTGCGCAGACGCAGGCATCATCCGCGTACTGTAGCTCGACGACAGAGGTTGGGGTGGTCTTGGATCTGGCCTGGAGACGGCGCAGGTTGAACATGTTCCCACTGGTTCTGCAGTTTAGTTCCACTCCAGCGGGGAGCTTGTTGACTGTGAGGTGGAGCATCATGGCGAGAAAGATTGAGAAGAGGGTTGGGGCGATGACGCAGCCCTGTTTGACCCCGGTCCGGACGTGAATTGGGTCTGTGATGGATCCGTTGGTAAGGATCATGGCCTGCATGTCGTTGTGTAGCAGGCGGAGGATGGTGATGAACTTTTTGGGGCATCCGAAACAGAGGAGGACGCTCCATAGACCCTCGCGGTTGGCAGTGTCAAAGGCCTTTGTAAGGTCGAAGAAGGCCACGTATAAGGACTGATGATATTCTCTGCATTTTTCCTGTAGCTGTCGCGCTGCAAAAATCATGTCCGTTGTGCCCCATAGGGGACGAAATCCACACTGTGACTCCGGGAGGAGCTCCTCGGCCACGACTTTCCCAGTAGCTGATAGCAGGGAATTTGCTCTGTAGTTGCCGCAGTCAGACTTGTCCCCTTTTTTAAAGATGGTCATGATTACTGCATCTCTGAGATCCCCCGGCATGCTCTCCAGATGAGAGAGATGAGATCGTGTATTCGTGCCAGCAGTGCCTCTCCACCATACTTGAATGCCTCAGCAGGGATTCCATCCGCACCCGTAGCCTTGTTGTTTTTGAGCTGCCTTATGGCTTTTTCTACCTTGTGCAATGTTGGGGTCTCACTGAGGTGGTGGCAGGTAGCATGCTGTGGGGTGGAGCCGAGAACACTCGAGTCAAAGGCAGAGTCTCAATTGAGGAGATCTTCGAAGTGTTCCTTCCAGCGGGCCCTGACTGCCTCGGTGTCCTTGATGAGTGTTTCCTCGTTCTTGGCCAGCAGTGGGGTGGGGCCTTGCATGTTTGGCTCGTAGGTGGCCTTGACTGCGATGAAGAATTCGCGTACATCGTGGTTGTCGACCAGCTGCTGTATCTCCTGTGCTTTTTTCATCCACCATCTGTTCTTTAGGTCCCAGGTTTTTTGTTGGACCTCAGCCTTGAGCCGTTTGTAATGCTGTTTTGCTGCTCCCGTGTTGGGTTGTTTAAGGCTCAGAAATGACCTGGGCTTGCGATCTATTAGCTCTTAGATCTCCTGATCATTCTCATCAAACCAATCCTGGTGTTTCCTGGTTGAGTAACCAAGTGTCTCTTCACAGGCACTGGTTATGGAGGCCTGGAGGACAGACCAAGCGCTGTGGGCATTCTGCATCTCTGGGTTGTCAAGGCACGCCAGGTTAGCTGTGAGGTTCTTGCTGTAGAGGGTTCTCTTAGCTGGGTCCTTAAGTGCTCCGACATTGACTTTTTTGCGGCACTGCTTCTGCTGTCCCCTCCACTTTGGGGCTATGTTGATGTCGATGATGGATCGGATTAGGCGGCGGACCATCCAGCAGTCGTCGGCTCCTGTCATGGTGTGGGTGATGCACACATCCTTGCGATCCCTGGCTCTTATGATGACATAGTCAACCAGGTGCCAGTGCTTGGAGCAAAGGTGTTGCCACGATGCCATGTATCTGTCCCTCTGGCGGAACAAGGTGTTGGTGATGACAAGTTCGTGCTCTAGACATTTTGTCAGGAGTAGGGTACCACTGGATTTGGCTTTCCCTAAACCCTCTCTGCCAATCACACCCCCCAAGAGGCCTGTGTTCTTGCCAACCCTGGCGTTGAAGTCACCGAGGTGGATCACTTTGTCACCCGCGGGGACGCAAGACAGGGATTTTTCGAGGTTGGCGTAAAAGCCCTCTTTGGCCTCATCAGTTGCATTGAGTGTCGGGGTGTATGCACTGATGACTGTTGCACACTGGTTCCAGGATAGGGTGAGCCGAAGAATCATGAGGCGTTCATTAGTCCCGCAGGGGGAGTCTTTGAGGTGGTCAAGCAGCTCGTTTTTGATGGCGAAGCCGATTCCGTGGAGGCGGTGTTCTTCTGGTTTCCCTTTCCAGAAGAAGGTGTAACCTCCACCTTGTTCCAGTATTACTGGTAAGCAATTAAAGGTGGGGGAGATTAGTCAAACAAGCCAGTGAAAAAGAAGGGCTGAATTTTTGGCTTTTTGCGTTTTTGTCAGTTTCTGGGCACAATTGGCGGCAAAATCCAAAATTTTATGCCGGGTTAATGTTAGCGCCAGAGCGCGCAACTTTCACTAAATGAAAGTTCACGAGGACCGTTAGCGCTAACTCCTGCATTGCCACCACACAATTTGTGTGCCGGAGCCGAAAGTTCCGGTGCTAAAAAAAATCGGCCATTCTGTGCATGCGCAATTTCTTTTCCCCCGCACATGGTCTGCTGTCCGATCGCAAACGTTAATGCAGGACATGCCTGTATGCATGCGCAGTACACCTGCAGCTGAATCAGCCATTTTTTTATTTGGATTATCATGAAGGAGGATGAGGAAGCAAGACAGCATGTCAGCCGATTCAGCCAAGAGGCTAACGGAGCTCTCGTGGGGGCTGTGGTGAGAAGATGGCAGGAGTTACATCATAGGGGTGGATCAAGACCACTGCCATCAAACGCATTCGGAGGGAAATCGCTGAGGAGGTCTCTGCCTCAGACACAGTGGTCAGGATTGGCACACAGTATCGAAAGAAGTTCAATGATCTTTCAAGGGTCTTTAGAGTGAGTACAATTTTAATTCATGCACTCCTTCATTACTTCAATCATACATCTGACACAATATTTGTCATAATGCTTTTGGTGCCTGTCAGCAGTCTGTGGGTTGCCTCCTAAAATTCATGACACATAGTAGGCTTAATTTGTCACCCTATTTGCCATGAATGACCTTTACACATTATTAAGCTTGTTTTCTGAGATCTCATAAGATGTCTCCGCACATCGATATCCTCCTGATGAATGACGTGCGACTTCCAAGGCCATTAAACAGAGGACTGTGTTACATTCAGACAGTATGGTATAAGTGCTTTGGTGGCTATCTGTGCCACAACAGCAGATGGACCCTCTTGTAATCATTCCCATTTTCATCTTTGCAGGCCAAGCAGTCTCATAATCAGCGTGAGCAGGTGCCGGTGGGTGGTGGTCCGCCTCAAAGCCTGCCACTCACCAACATCAAGGAGACTGTGGCAGGCCTCATCGGCATCACTGGTCGGGCAACTACCACTCAGGGCACTGAGCCCCACTCAGAAAATTAGGGTAAGTCCTGCACACTCCCTGGGCTGGGTTGGGGCAATGTCATGCAGTGTTTGTGGACTAGGGTTGCGACAATGTCATGCATGTCTCTGGACTAGATAAAATGGAGTAGCGGTGGTCCTTCAAATGAGCCTGTGCTATGCGACCTTCCTCATGTCACCCTGTCCCCTCCCCTGCTGCTAACCATTTGTCTGTTGCTTTCTACTTCTAGATGACCAGCTCAGCCGCAGCATCCCTCAAGGCAACACTCCACGTCAGGCCATCATGTGGAGGAGGAGGAAGAAGAGGAGGAGTTTACCGATCAGCCGACTCCGGCGCAGATGCAATTCACCTCTCTTTTATCACCGGCACTCGCCTCGTCTGAGGACGACGACATAACTTTCTCAGGGTTTGACAACTCCAAGGCTCCTGGGACTAATGGCGTGCTGCAACGTAGTTCTGGGGTCGAATCACGTGTGCCATCTCTCTGAAGGGTGAGTTAGCAAAGTCGTTCTGCTGAAAGACAGGCAGAGGTGGAACTGGACATGGTGGGACCATTACGGAGGTAGAGTTGCAGATTGTCAGTGCAAGCTGTGAAACCTGCAAGGTCACATGAGGCTAGTGGCCTCCAGCAGTGACTGTGGAGTCCCGTGGTGCGAAGCCTTGCGGAATATGGTGCATCACAGGCACAAGCTCTGCTTCAGCTTGGGCAGGTGATGCAGTCCATAAATTCTTCCTTCATACTCTCTGTGTTCCCCAGTGTCACACCCAACCCCAACCACTTGTGACTGTCGACACCGATGAAGAGGCTCACCAGTCAGAAGTCAGGCCTTCTATGCCACGAGCTTGTCAGTGTGTCCCCAGACAGCATCTCCACTGTCTCTCCCCCCCGACACAGCACAGTGCTCTGGCAACATTGCTCCAGAGTGTTCCAGGCATCGGAAGCGCTGTTTGAGCACTCCAATGTCTGTCCAACAATGTTGCATGTGGCTGCATGGCTCTCATTATAGCGATGCTCGACTTCTGTCTGAGGAGGATCATGAGCCAGGTGGCGAGGCTATAACCTTTGTCCCTGAGCATCCAGCTCTGGCCTTGTGGCTGACGCTGCAATACACGTGAGACACTGCTCTCACGCAAGATGAAAGCATCATGGATGCCCCCTGGATATTGGGCATTGACTGTCATGATGCACTGAGTATGGTCGCAGATGATCTGTATGTTCATGGAGTGGAATCCTTTTCGGTTTCGGTAAACCTCTAGATTCTCTAAAGGTGCTCGCAGGGCAATGTGCGTACAGTCAAGGGCATTCTGAACCTTGGAAAAATCAGCAAATCACTCAAAACCTACATCCCTCTCACTTTGGGTCTCCTTGGTGATTGGAAAGTTTATGAAGTCCATCCAGCGTGCAGTAGTCACCTGGCGAATGCAGCAATGTGTAGCGTGCTGCGAGATGGAGCATATGTCTGAAAGGAGCCAGAGGCATAGAAGGCAAGTGCCACACTCACCTTCACCTCGACGGGCAGAGCAGTCCTGTTGCTGCTGGTAGGCTGTAGGTCTGCCTGTATGAGCTGGCATATCTCTGTGACCACCTCTTTTGGAAGCGCAGCCTTCTAACGCACTGTGCTTCAGAGAGTTGCATGTATTAGCGATGTTCCCTGTAAAGGCATCGCAAAAGCCGGTTTCATTATCTGTCAAGCTCTGGCTCGACAGGTTGCACGCATCTCGGCAGCAAGAACATTCGCATGGGCAAGATTGCGATATTTGCCCCTCTGTTGTCCAACGAATGTCCTTAAAACTCTTGCACCTGGTAAAAGCAGGCGCATAGCCTATTTAACAGTGTAAGAGTTTTAAAACATAAAAAACATAAAAAAATAAAATTTAAAAACACAATTTAACGTTAAAAACCCTGCCCACTAAGATAAGTTTATTTTAAACCATAATTACAAAAAATGTTTAAAAATCAAAAAAATATTCTTTTTTTGTAATACATTTATTAACTTCAACTTAAATTAATGTTAAATATGTGATTTTTTTTCAATGTGTTTATTGGTGTTTTGGTGTTTGGGGCGAGGGGGTGTTTCTAAATCATAATAATGAGAACTCCTACTTACGGAGTTCCCATTATTATGAATGAGAATACTTTACCTTGATTGGCTGCCCAGTGCTATGTGACTCCAGCTTTGCCCAGCACATCTGCAAGGCGATGCACAGGGAAAGGAGGCCTCCAACCGGGATCGCTGGAGGGCACAGCAGGAAAAGGTAGGAGCGGATCTTTTTAACTATTTTCTGGCGAGCACCCGCAGGAAGCCCAGCACAGAGATTTCAGGCCCATTGCTTTCAACAGTGAACGAAAGCGTAAACAGGAATCTAAGTTCTATATGTAGGGAAAATGAACCATTGGTAAGGCTGAGGTTGAAGTACTGTTCCAGTTTGGAACACCCCATTTTTGAAAGAGATTTGGAGCAGGTAAGGATAATAGCCGGGATGAGAAGAATGTATTTATAATCGAAGCCATAGATTTATAAAAACATAGAAACGTAGAAAATAGGTGCAGGAGTAGGCCATTCGGCCCTTCTAGCCTGCACCGCCATTCAATGAGTTCATGGCTGAACATGCAACTTCAGTACCCCATTCCTGCTTTCTCGCCATACCCCTTGATCCCCTGAGTAGTAAGGACTTCATCTAACTCCTTTTTGAATATATTTAGTGAATTGGCCTCAACAACTTTCTGTGGTAGAGAATTCTACAGGTTCACCACTCTCTGGGTGAAGAAGTTTCTCCTCATCTCGGTCCTAAATGGCTTACCCTTTATCCTTAGACTATGACCCCTGGGTTCTGGACTTCCCCAACATTGGGAACATTCTTCCTGCATTTAACCTGTCTGAACCCATCAGAATTTTAAACGTTTCTATGAGGTCCCCTCTCATTCTTCTGAACTCCAGTGAATACAAGCCCAGTTGATCCAGTCTTTCTTGATAGGTCAGTCCCGCCATCCCGGGAATCAGTCTGGTGAACCTTCGCTGCACTCCCTCAATAGCAAGAATGTGCTTCCTCAAGTTAGGAGACCAAAACTGTACACAATACTCCAGGTGTGGCCTCACCAAGGCCCTGTACAACTGTAGCAACACCTCCCTGCCCCTGTACTCAAATCCCCTCGCTATGAAGGCCAACATGCCGTTTGCTTTCTTAACCGCCTGCTGTACCTGCATGTCAACCTTCAATGACTGATGTACCATGACACCCAGGTCTCGTTGCACCTCCCCTTTTCCTAATCTGTCACCATTCAGATAATAGTCTGTCTCTCTGTTTTTACCATCAAAGTGGATAACCTCACATTTATCCACATTATACTTCATCTGCCATGCATTTGCCCACTCACCTAACCTATCCAAGTCACTCTGCAGCCTCATAGCATCCTCCTTGCAGCTCACACTGCCACCCAACTTAGTTTCATCCGCAAATTTGGAGATACTACATTTAATCCCCTCGTCTAATTCATTAATGTACAGTGTAAACAGCTGGGGCCCCAGCACAGAACCTTGCGGTACCCCACTAGTCACTGCCTGCCATTCTGAAAAGTACCCATTTACTGCTACTCTTTGCTTCCTGTCTGACAACCAGTTCTCAATCCATGTCAGCACACTACCCCCAATCCCATTTGCTTTAACTTTGCACATTAATCTCTTGTGTGGGACCTTGTCGAAAGCCTTCTGAAAGTCCAAATATATCACATCAACTGGTTCTCCCTTGTCCACTCTACTGGAAACATCCTCAAAAAATTCCAGAAGATTTGTCAAGCATGATTTCCCTTTCACAAATCCATGCTGACTTGGACCTATCATGTCACCTCTTTCCAAATGCGCTGCTATGACATCCTTAATAATTGATTCCATCATTTTACCAACTACTGATGTCAGGCTGACCGGTCTATAATTCTCTGTTTTCTCTCTCCCTCCTTTTTTAAAAAGTGGGGTTACATTGGTTACCCTCCATTGCATAGGAACTGATCCAGAGTCAATGGAATGTTGGAAAATGACTGTCAATGCATCCGTTATTTCCAAGGCCACCTCCTTAATACTCTGGGATGCAGTCCATCAGACCCTGGGGATTTATCGTCCTTCAATCCCATCAATTTCCCCAACATAATTTCCCGACTAATAAGGATTTCCCTCAGTTCCTCCTCCTTACTAGACCCTCTGACCCTTCTTATATCCGGAATGTTGTTTGTGTCCTCCTTAGTGAATACCGAACCAAAGTACTTGTTCAATTGGTCTGCCATTTCTTTGTTCCCCGTTATGACTTCCCCTGATTCTGACTGCAGGGGACCTACGTTTGTCTTTACCAACCTTTTTCTCTTTACATATCTATAGAAACTTTTGCAATCCGTCTTAATGTTCCTTGCAAGCTTCTTCTCATACTCCATTTTCCCTGCCCTAATCAAACCCTTTGTCCTCCTCTGCTGAGTTCTAAATTTCTCCCAGTCCCTGGGTTCGCTGCTATTTCTGGCCAATTTGTATGCCACTTCCTTGGCTTTAATACTATCCCTGATTTCCCTTGATAGTCACGGTTGAGCCACCTTCCCTTTTTTATTTTTATGCCAGACAGGAATGTACAATTGTTGTAGTTCATCCATGCGGTCTCTAAATGTCTGCCATTGCCCATCCACAGTCAACCCCTTAAGTATCATTTGCCAATCTATCCTAGCCAATTCACGCCTCATACCTTCAAAGTTACCCTTCTTTAAGTTCTGGACCATGGTCTCTGAATTAACTGTTTCATTCTCCATCCTAATGCAGAATTCCACCATATTATGGTCACTCTTCCCCAAGGGGCCTCGCACAACGAGATTGCTAATTAATCCTCTCTCATTACACAACATCCAGTCTAAGATGGCCTCCCCCCTAGTTGGTTCCTTGACATATTGGTCTAGAAAACCATCCCTTATGCACTCCAGGAAATCCTCCTCCACCGTATTGCTTCCAGTTTGGTTAGCCCAATCTATGTGCATATTAAAGTCACCCATTATAACTGCTGCACCTTTATTGCATGCACCCCTAATTTCCTGTTTGATGCCCTCCCCAACATCACTACTACTGTTTGGAGGTCTGTACACAACTCCCACTAACGTTTTTTGCCCTTTGGTGTTCTGCAGCTCTACCCATATAGATTCCACATCATCCAAGCTAATGTCCTTCCTAACTATTGCATTAATCTCCTCTTTAACCAGCAATGCTACCCCACCTCCTTTTCCTTTTGTTCTATCCTTCCTGAATGTTGAATACCCCTGGATGTTGAGTTCCCAGCCCTTATCATCCTGGAGCCACATCTCTGTAATCCAAATCACATCATATTTGTTAACATCTATTTGCACAGTTAATTCATCCACCCTTATTACTGATACTCCTTGCATTAAAACACAAAGCCTTCAGGCTTGTATTTTTAACACCCTTTGTCCTTTTAGAATTTTGCTGTACAGTGGCCCTTTTTGTTCTTTGCCTTGGGTTTCTCTGCCTTCCACTTCTCCTCATCTCCTTTCTGTCTTTTGCTTTTGTCTCCTTTTTGTTTCCCTCTGTCTCCCTGCATTGATTCCCATCCCCCTCCCATATGAGTTTAACTCCTCCCCAACAGCACTAGCAAACACTCCCCCTAGGACATTGCTTCCGGTCCTGCCCAGGTGCAGACCGTCCGGTTTATACTGGTCCCACCTCCCCCAGAACCGGTTCCAATGCCCCAGGAATTTGAATCCCTCCCTGCTGCACCACTGCTCAAGCCACGTATTCATCTGCGCTATCCTGCGATTCCTACTCTGACTAGCACTTGGCACTGGTAGCAATCCCGAGATTACTACTTTTGAGGTCCTACTTTTTAATTTAGCTCCTAACTCCTTCAATTCATTTTGAAGGACCTCATCCCTTTTTTTACCTATGTCGTTGGTACCAATGTGCACCACGACAACTGGCTGTTATCCGTCCCTTTCCAGAATGTCCTGCACCCGCTCCGAGACATCCTTGACCCTTGCACCAGGGAGGCAACATACCATCCTCAAGTCTCGATTGCGGCCACAGAAACGCCTATCTATTCCCCTCACAATTGAATCCCCTATTACTATCGCTCTCCCACTCTTTTTCCTGCCCTCCTATGCAGCAGAGCCAGCCACGGTGCCATGAACTTGCTGCTGCCCTCCCCTGATGAGTCATCCCCCTCAACAGTACTCAAAGCAGTGTATCTGTTTTGCAGGGGGATGACCACAGGGGACCCCTGCACTACCTTCCTTGCACTACTCTTCCTGCTGGTCTTCCATTCCCTAGCTGGCTGTGGACCCTTCTCCTGCGGTAAGACCAACTCGCTACACGTGCTACTCACGTCATTCTCAGCATCGTGGATGCTCCAGAGTGAATCCACCCTCAGCTCCAACTCCGCAACGCGGTCCGTCAGAAGCTGGAGGCGGATACACTTCCTGCAGATGTAGTCGTCAGGGACACCGGAAGTGTCCCTGAGTTCCCACATGGTACAGGAGGAGCATATCACGTGACCGAGCTCTCTGCCATGACTTAACCCTTAGATACACTTAAATTGGCAACAACAATGTTAAAAGTTACTCACTGTTATAGAAGAGAAAAAAGAAAAGAAAAACTACTCACCAATCACCAGCCAATCACTTACCCCCTTGGCTGTGACGTCACCTTTCAATTTCTTTCTACTTCTTTTTTGCCTTCTCCCTGTAGCTGTACAAGCCACGCCTCACCACACACCTCCTCGACTCTGGGCCCCGGACTCCCTGCTGTGCCTTTTATAGGCCTCTCTCCGAAGTCCCGATTGCCTCTCCACACACCTCCTTGACTCTGGGCCCCAGACTCCCTGCTGTGCCTTTTATAGGCCTCTCTCCAAAGTCCCGACTGCCTCTCCACACACCTCTCGCCGACTCTGGGCCCCGGACTCCCTGCTGTGCCTTTTATAGGCCTCTCTCCAAAGTCCCGACTGCCTCTCCATGCACCTCTCGCTGACTCTGGGCCCCGGACTCCCTGCTGTGCCTTTTATAGGCCTCTTATCGAAGTCCTGACTGCCTCTCCACACACCTCCTCCACTCTGGGCCCCGGACTCCCTGCTGTGCCTTTTATAGGCCTCTCTCTGAAGTCCCGACTGCCTCTCCACGCACCTCTCGCCGACTCTTATGGTGAATGATGTAACACTTGAAGGGATTTTTACTTGGCTTGTTGAGAAACACATGCTACAATTTATGTCTGCTTAGAACTGAGCCCATTGGTTCATGGTGGCTGAACAAGGCAGATTTTCCTCTTATTTGGGGGTAATTTTAACTTTGAAAGAAGAAAGAAAGACTTGGATTTATACAGCGCCTTTCACGACCGCTGGACGTGTCAAAGCGCTTTACAGCCAATGAAGTGCGATAGTGTAAAACAGGTCGGCAGTCCGTTTTGTATTTCTCACGATTTCTCTTTGAAGTCATTGAAATAAAACAGGCTACCGACTCGCTTTCGTCAATTTTACACTGTTGCAAAAAGTCAAACTTCCGCATGGGCTGTTGTGCAAAATGGGTTGCTGTGGGAAAAAACACCACTCGAAGTCATTTATAGTCCACAATACGAAAATTCTTCAACACAAGCATGCAGTGGAGAACATTCGGCATCCCGAAGTCAAGTCCCAAAGTCTCTCAACTTTACAGTAATTGTGACAGTGTATCGATACATAATCAAGCGGAAGCGAAACTCGACATTTGACAAGCTAACGTGATCAGCAACTGAGCAACTGTCAATTGTTAATCACATCAGCTCTCAGCAGATGTATTCTGTTATCTCAACTGTCTTATGCTTGCCCATTGCCTCTGTAACAAGGTATCACAAAACGACTTCATACCAACTGTTACTTATTAACTATGCTTCTGTCTTTTTTGGCAAAGCTTCCCATCATGCCTTGTAACATAGCTACAGTATCTCAATACAACATTCCAATTAACCCCATGCTTCCCACATCATGGGCGTTAGTGAAACGGCAGTAGAATATTCAATGGCGAGGGAAATCGGGCGCAGTGTACCACAGGCTGCCAGTTTGCTATCGCCTGCTCTGTACTAGCAGCCAAACTGAATTTTACGCCACTGTGTCATAACAACAACAGCAACAACAACTTGTATTTACATTCGCACCCTTAACTTGCATTTATATAGCACCTTTCAGCCACATTAAAAAGTCCCAAGGTGCTTCACAGAAGCGTCATAAAACAAAATTTGACACCGAGCCACATAGAGAGATATTAAGGCAGATGACCAAAAGCTTGGTCAAAGAGATAGGTTTTAAGGGCGACACTGCAATACCATTAATGCGACACAAAGACAATTTATTTTTTATAAGTTAAAGAGAAAGTTGTGTATTGGGAGCATACTTCAACATAAAACATTCATCTGGATCATAGAAATAGTTTGAAAAGCTCCTTTTACATATAATATTTTCTCCTTATGGGTTCTGCCTTTAACGAGCACTCAGGGCTACTAAGGATGCTAATCAGCTGCTTGGCAATGTACCCATAGCTAATCTTGGTTGAGTCAGTGGAGATTGATACTAATTTTCCCCAAAATGTGTCAATTTTTTCTTTAAGTACTTCTCAGCCTCCCCGTCATGATCTGGAGTTTGCATGCTCTGAGGTGAAAGTGTTAACTGTGGCTCAGTTGGTAACACGCTTTGCCTCTGAGTCAGAAGGTTGTGGGTTCATAGAGCTCAATTTTCCCCAGTGATTTGTGCCGTTTTTTTGGCGCGCGCCGCTTTTTTAGGCCTAAATTTAAAAATCCAAGTTTCTCCGATCTTTGTGCGCCAGCGTAACTCAGTTAGTTACGATTTTTTTAGGTTATATTTTTTTGTGTCATCGGGGGTGTAACCTGATGTCTGCGCCAGTTTTTCACAATTGTAGAAGTTTGGGCCAATTTAAATTTATCCTAGGATGGCATATGTGACCACTCCCGAAAAATCTTTTGGCCACTTAAGAAAAAACAGCGCACATTAAAAAATTGCCGCAGAAAGACGCCATTGTTTTTATGTGAAGTTTTGGAGGGAGTCAACAACACATAAATATCCATAATCAAGCTTAAATTTTTAAAACTTAAAATGCAGGAAATGGAAGTTTAATAGAATTCTTTAAGTTTTCATTTTTTTTCAAACTGACATGCCACCACCAAATGTCTCCAAGTCGGGCTCGAGGGTCGGAGCATCAGCCGGCAGATTGGGTACCTCGCCCAGATACAGGGGCTCGGGGCTCGGCTTAAAAAGAAGTCCGGGGGTGGGTAGGGTTTTGTGGAAGGCGAACGGAAGGCAGGAGAAGTCTACTCTATGAATCAAATGAAGCCCAGGGTGGGCGGGGGACTGTGGAAGGTGAATAGAAGGCATGAAGAGCCTACACTACGTGTCAAATAAAGCCCGGGGGGTGGTGTGGGGGGCTGTGGAAGGCGAACGGAAGGCATGAGAAGCCTACCACACGCATCAAATGAAGCCCGGCTGGGTGGGGGGGGCGGGGGGGGGTTCCCGATCATTGCGCCTGCTCAGACCTGGGTGTGGTCCATACTAGGGCATCAACCTTGGGGAGGAGAGAGAACAAAGAACCTTGTCCTGTCTGCTGTTTTGAGCTTCTTGCAAAGGTACAATTTAATCATGGGGGCAATACTGACAATACCATACCTTGTGCAAGCCTTCTACATGATGGTACTGCAGAGGAGACAATTCATTCAACATCAATGCATGAGGAATCTCAGAGCACATAGGGTGATGGGCAGGAGGCTTTACCGACATCGGGTATATCGAGACAGTCATTCGTACCTGCACTTGAGTGATGCAGACGGTGTCAGTAGGCTGTGTTTCTGCAAAGAAGTTGTAACTGAGATCTGAGAGTTAGTAAAAGCAATCCTGCAACCTAGAACCGTCAGGAGGACTGCTTTGTCAGTTGAAGTGAAGGATACAGCTGCACTTTCATTCTATGCATCTGGATCGTTCCAGGCTACAACTGGGGATGTGTGCACCATTTCTCAACATGCAACACATATCTGCATTTGGAGGGTGACTGCTGCACTATATGCCTAGAGGAATGACTACATAAAGTTCCCCATGACCGCCCAGGCAATGCGTAAAAGGGCTGTGGGCTTCGCCAAGATTGCTGGCTTCCCAAAGGCACAGGGCTGCATTGATTGTACCCACATCGCCTTGCGAGCACCTTTGGAGGATTCCGCGATGTACAGGAACAGAAATGGCTTCCACTCCATTAATGTGTAGCTCATGTGTGACGACATGTATCTCATCATGTCAATTAATGCAAGATACCCTGGGAGCACCCATGATGTGTTCATCCTGCGCAAGAGCACTATATCTGCCACGTTTCAGCAGCAGCCAGAAGGGCAGAGCTGGCTGCTGGGAGATAAAGGGTATGACCTCACCACCTGGTTCATGACATCCCTATGCGTAACCCAGACTGAAGTTGACCGGGAATACAACATGTCACACATTGCAATGCGCAGCTTCATAGAGAGGACCATTGGCATCCTGAAACAACGTTTCTGATGCCTGAACCATTCTGGATGCTACTTGCAATACTCCCCTGAGACTATCGGTCAGTTCACTGTTGTGTGCTACATGCTGCATAACTTAGCCATCATGAGGCAACAGCAGCTGATAGTAGAAGACCCACCTGAGGTGAGAGTGGCTGATGATGAGGAAGAACATGTAGATGACGAGGAGGAGGAGGACAAGGATGAGGAAGCCATGCAACTACCTGAACCCAGAGCATGACAGCGGAGGAGGGCAGGCCGTCGTGCCCCTTTAACGATTGCTCCAGCCTTGCGCCAGCAGCTCATCCCTGAACACTTTGCTGCCTGAAGGCTCAACGGCAACTATTCCACATGGACCATGTTTACTATTTGGACCTGTTCCGCAATGTTGTGTTGAGTTAATGGAACAAATGATGGAAATGATTCTTCTTTAGTTCAAAAAGTTGTGTAATAATGGAACAAATAATGGAAATGATTCAGTTATAATTTAAAATATATTTTATTCAAAAGTTGAAGTTTGTACTTAACGTTAATAAAAATATTCTTGTATCAACCTTTAAGGTTTTCAGTTAAGATCACTTACAAACTTTAAGTTCACTTACAAATTCTAAACTTGTAAATTTCCATAACTTACAAAAAACTTTTAATTTGAGAACAGTTACAATAGTAACAACAATAATAATAATAATAATAATAATAACAACAGCATCAAAGAAAGACTGCACCCATCACTCCTCCACCTTATTCCAAGACCGCCCGCTGCGCTTGGTCATGGTGACTTCACCCCTGCCCGCAGGCGGTGGCGCAACATTTCTCGGGTTGGTGCCAAGCTTATTCTTTTGACCATCTCGGGGTAATGCACACTTCTTGATGGGAGGGGGTGGGGGGATAGGCGGTAATGTGGAGGGCCCGGCTTCTGGGGAATGGAGTGGGAGTGGCAGTTGATTCTGTCAATGGGCGCGGGGTCTGGGCATGTTCCCTTATTGCAGTAGCTAGCTCCGACATTCCATCACTTGTTTGCCCTGACAGTGTCTCAACTACCTGCAACATTCCCTCCCTCATGTTGAACAACAGTGTGTCAACTACCTGCATCATACCCTCCCTCATGTTCAATGACAGTGTTTGAAATACCTGAAACATTCCCTCCCTCATGTTCCCTGACAGTGCATCAGGTACCTGCGACGTTCCCTCCCTCATGTTCCCAGACAGTGTTCCGATTTCTTGTGAGAGTGTTGTTACTTCTCCCGACAGTCCCGATACCTCATCAGCCACCTCACTGAAGGTGTCCAGAAGTGATCGGGTAAGGTCAATGCTCTACGCACTCATTGCCATCATCTGAACCACATCTGTTAGATCCTGCTCCTTAGGAGAGTGCTGTCGAGCTCTCGTTCCCCTTCACACCCTGGGTGTGGCTTGCTGCATCCCACTGGGACCCGCAGCCTCAGACAGTGGAGCCCTGGGTGTGCCTTGCTGCATCCCACTGGGATCTGCAGCCTGGGACGTTGGGGCCCTGGTTGTGCCTCGCTGTACCCCACTGGAATCCCTAGCCTCGGACAATGGGAAACCATGGAATGCCCCACCAACACTCAAAAAACTCAGGGAAGGGGCTAGCATCTCAATGGGCGGAACCTGCACCTGCTCCAGAGTGAGTACAACAGTGGGGGCTTCATCCATCCCCTCCCCCTCACCCCCATGCTCTTGGTCTGGAAGGTGGGATTGGAAGATGCTTTCCTCTTCAGGCTTGTCCTCGTCTGAATCTTCTTCTGCATCGTCAGGGTTGGACTCAAGTTGTGCAAAATATAACAGAACAGAAAAAAAGGTTAGTAGCAGAGAAGGGGGCAGGGTGGGTGGCACGAGTAGGCTCACACAGTGCAGGCAACAGGCTGATTTGAAGGACCACAATTAATGATAGCACATTGCATCAACCGAAGTGTGCCTGACGGAGACAGCCCCATGAACCGAAGCCTGGCTAGCCCGCGCAGTACTTAACCTTTAGCAAAGCCGGACTGTGGAATTTGCAGGACTTACCCTCTCCCTCGAGAGTGGGCCCAGCCTGAGCAGTGGTGGTTGCTTTTCTCCAGGCAGGACCCATCAAAGCAACGACACTCTCTTCCAAGGGTGTCACTGTCTTCAGATTTACCGGGCCTCCTCCTGTTCGAGTTCTTTCTCGTTTGTTGTGTGCCACTTTCCTCTGCAAAGATGAAAATATAACCTTTTAGAGAGGTGTCTTTCTGCTGGGTGGGATATATACAGCTGGTCACATTTATATTTGCAATTCCATTGAATAAATGAAAATATTACTTACATTAACTCCTTGACCAAGGTCCTGCCACTTCTTTTTTCACTGGCCTCCAGACCTCGGGGTGGTCACCATTGCACAGTAATCTTCTGCAAGTTGGTTCCAGCATTTCTTCACTTCTTTTGATGGAACATTTATGTGGCATCTGCTGGTGGCCAGCTTGTGCCATCTGCCCTCAATCACAGTAACTAGTGCCTCCACTTCATCCTGTAAGAAATTCTTAGTCCTTGTGCCGCGTTGCATCTTGTATTGCAGCTCCGATTTTTCCAATGAGAATTAAAGTTCTCACACACAACTGGTTCTTTAAAAATGGCCGAATGCAGACCGGGAGCTGTACTGGGCATGCGCGCCCATAGGAAACACATCAAAAAGATTTTTTTGCGCATGCACAGAAGGGATGGCATCGTTATTTTGGCGCAAACATCAGGCTCCACGTCCACCAACCTCCCCCCACCCCCCCCCCCCCGCCCCCGAGGCTACAGGACATGCTGCGTGCCGCCAATTTCAAAAAATAGAATGGGGAAACTTGCTACATTTTTGGGGGGAGTAGTAGGGGCCATAAAAAAACTGGCGTAACTCTGGCAATACGCCAAAAAAACTGCGTGGGGGAAAATTGAGCCCATAGTCACAACGTTAGTACAAAAATCTAGGTTGACACTCCATCACAGTACTGAGGGAGTGCTGCACTGTCAGAGATGCCATCTTTCAGATGAGATGTTAAATCAAGTCCTCGAAAGCCTTCTTAGGCTGATGTAAAAGATCCCATGGCACTATTTTGAAGAACAAGGGAGTTCTCCCTGGTGACTTGGCCAATATTTATCCCTCAGCCAACACCACCAAAAACAGATTGTCTGGTCATTATCACATTGCAGTTTGTGAGAGTTTGCTGTGTGAAAATTGGCTGCTGTGTTTCCTACATTTAAACAATGGATACACTTCACAAGTTCTTCATTAGCTGTTAAGCCCTTTGGGACGTCCTGAGGTTGAAAAGCCGCTATATAATTGTGTCTTTATTTCTTTTAGCAGACCAGAACTGTGTTAGCGTATTCTGGTCTGATTTTTATTTGTTTGACAGTGAAACAATATTTTGTGCTTTGTGGCACTCTGAGCTGTGATGTGCCTACACCCACATAGCTGAAAAGTGGGATCTTACCACAACCTTAAATAAAATGTGCCACTTTTTCTTCAGAAAATTTCCCGCAAACATCGTAAGTATAAAATCAAATGGAACAAACTTGAAAAGAAATAGAGCACTGTTGCCTAACTCTTTACTGTCCTTTGGTATTTATAATTCATGGTACTATTTCTGTAATATTTTCTGTTAATTTTAATAGGCAGATCATTCTGGAGGCTGCAAATCAGCATGTGCCTAAATTCCAAATAAACACTCTCAACATGCAAAGCTGTTCACTGGGAGTAATAATTTCTCCAGCTTAGTCTATTTACACCGTTAGTTCTTGGCTCAGAGCCTTGCTTAGCAAAAGTGCAGATCAGAGAATCAGTCTTTGGAAGTCATTGTGCCCGATTCATGACCCATCTGATTTTCCACTCATCAGAACTGTGAGGTGATACTTATCAGGAAAGGATAAATAGTCTGCTTCTCTTTTCTCTTGAAAAGAGAAGGCTTGTGGGGTGACCTAGTAGAGGTCTTTAAAATTTTGAAAGATTTTGATAGAGTAGACACAGAGATAGTGTTTCCACTTGTGGAGAAGAGCAAAACTATAGGCCATCAATATAAGATGGTCACCAAGAAATCAAATAGGGAATTCAGAAGAAACCTCTTCACCCAGAGAGTGGTGAGAATGTGGAACTCGCTACCACAGGGAGTGGTTGAGGCGAATAGTATAGATGCATTTAAGCTGAAGCTAGATAAGCATATGAGAGAGAAGGGATTAGCGGGTTATGCTGATCGAGTTAGATGAGGAATGAAAGGAGCATAAACACTGGCATTGACTGATTAGGCCGAATGGCCTGTTTTTGTGCTATAATTCTATGTAAGATTAATCACTAGAAAATTGGGAGTACTATAACCCAGGTGGGCTGTCCGTTCCACCCAAATCTTGTTTTTAATATTAATTCTCGGGATATGGGTGTTGCGGACACAGCTGGACATTTATTACCCATCCCTAGTTGGCTTGAGAAGGTGGTGATACAACTGAGGGGCTTGCTAGGCCACTTCAGAGGATTGTTAAGTGTCAACCGCATTGGTATGGGACTGGAGTCATTTATCGGCAAGACCGGGTAAGGACGGCAGGGTTCCTTCCCTAAAGGACATTAGTGAACTAGTTGAGTTTTTATAACAATCTGAGAGCTTCATGGTCATTTTTACTGATACCAAGCTTTCTATTTTCAGATTTTTTTAAACTAAACTCACGTTCTCAAACTGCCGTGGTGGGATTTGAACTTATGTTCTCTGGATTAATAGTCCAGTAACATTACCACTATGGTCACCAATCAATAGCCCTGTCATGAGAGACTCCTGAAATTACCCCTATAATAAACAGCAGGAGAGAACTAGGAACATAGGAGCATGAGTAGGCCATTCAGCCCCTCGAGCATGTTCCATCATTCCATGAGAACATGGCTGATCTGTGACATAACTCCCACCTTTGGCCCATAATCCCATAATACCTTTGGTTAACAAAAAGCTATCAATCTCAGATTTAAAATTAGCAATTGAGAGAAGAGAATTTCAAACTCCTACCACCCTTTGTGTGTAGAAGTGTGTTTCCTAATTTCACACCTGAAAGGACTGGCTCTAATATTTAGACTATGCCCACTTATCCTAGAACCCTCAATCAGCAGAAATAGTTTCTCTCTATCCACCCTATCTGTTCCCCTTAATATCTTGAAAACTTCAATCCGATCACCTCTTAAACTTCTAAATTTTAGGGAATAGAACCTTAATTTGTGTAATCTTTCCTTGTAACTTAACCCTTGAAGTCTGGATATCATTCTGGTAAACTTACGCTGCATTCTCTCCAAGGCTAATATAACATTCCTATAAATTAGGTCAGAAGTCACAAGTTACGATAATCTTTCAGTTTGTCACCCATTCACTTTTTTACTGAGGGCCACAATCCCCAGCACTCCTTTACCAGAAGACCATTCTTGGTAAACGTACCTCGAAGTGACAGCATTACATAAGAATATAAGAACATAAGTAATAGGAGCAGGAATAAGCCCTCTGGCCCCTCGAGCCTGCTCCGCCATTCAATAAGTTCATGGCTGCTCTGATCCTGGCCTCAATACTTCCCCGCCCACTCCCCATAACTCTTTAATCCCTTATCATTCAAAAATATATCTATCTCCACCTTAAATACATTCAATGACCCAGCCTCCACAGCTCTCTGGGGTAGAGAATTGCAAAGATTCACAACCCTCTGAGAGAAGAAATTCTTCCTCATTTCCGTTTTAAATGGCGAACCCTTATTCTGAGACTATGCCCCCTAGTTCTAGATTCCCCCACGAGGAGAAACATCCTCTCTGCACTACCTTGTCAAGCCCCTTCAGAATTTTATAAGTTTCAATAAGATTACCTCTCATTTTCTAAACTCCAATGAGGATAAGCCCAACCTGCTCAATCTTTCTTCATAAGACAACTCCTTCATCTCAGGAATCAACCTTGTGAACCTTCGTTGAACTGCCTCCAATGCAAGTATATCCCTCCTTAAATAAGGAAACCAAAACTATACACAGCACTCCAGGTGTGGTCTCACCAATGCCCTGCACAGTGGTTGCAGGACCACCCTACATTTATATTTCATCACTCTTGCAAGAAAGGCCAACTTTCTATTTGCCTTCCTAATTACTTGCTGCATCTGCATGCTAACTTTTTGTGTTGCATGTACAACGACCCGAAGATCTCTCTGTACCACAGCATTTTCTAATCTCTCCCCATTTAAATAATAATTTGCTTTTTTATTTTTCCTACCAAAACCTCACATTTTCCCACATATACTCCATCTGCCAAATTTTTGGCCACTCACTTAGCCTGTCTATGTCCCTTTGCAGAAGCTTTGCGTCCGCCTCACAACTTGCTTTCCCACCTATCTTTGTATCAGCAGTAAATTTGGCTACATTGCACTCGGTTCCTTCATCCAGGTCATTAATATAGATTGTAAATAGTTGAGCTCCAACACTGATCCCTGTAACACCCCACTAGTTTGCTAACCTGAAAATGTCCCATTTATCCCGACTCTCTGTTTTCTGTTAGTTAGCCAATCCTCTATCCATGCTAATATAATAACCCCATCCCCATGAGCTCTTACCTTTTGCAATAACCTTTTATGTGGCAACTTATTGAATGCCTTCTGGAAATCCAAATGCATGACATCTACTTGTTTCCCTTTATCTTCTTAGGCAGTCCCCCGGAGTCGAGGATGACTTGCTTCTACACTTATATGAGTTCTAAGGTAACTGATGAGACCAATGCAGGATCTACAGTCTCTGTCACAGGTGGGGCAAGTGTTGATTGAACAGACTGATGGGTGGGATGCTTGGGTTGTCCTTCTGTTGTTTGTGCTTGGCTTCCGCGTGCTCCCAGCGAAGAGACTCGAAGTGTTCGATGCCCTCTCGGATGCTTCTCCTCTTCTTTGAGTGGTCTTGGGCCAGGGATTCCCAAGTGTCAGTGGGGATGTTGCATTCTTTCCAAGAGGATTTGAGGATGTTCTTAAAGTCTTTTATCTTCCCTCCTGGGACTCGCTTGCCTTGTCGGAGCTCGGAGTAGAGCGCTTTTTTCGGGAGTCTAGTGTCGGGCAAGTGGACAATGTGGCCCGTCCATCGGAGCTGCTCAACCGTGGTCAATGCTTCGATGCTGGGGATGTTGGCCTGAACGAGAACACTGACATTGGTGTGCCTATCATGCCAATGGATTTGCAGGATTCTGCAGAGGCTGCATTGGTGGTAATTCTCTAGTGGTTTGAGTTGTCTACTGTACATATTCCATGTCTCTGAAGCATAAAGGAGGGCGGGTATCACTACTGCTCTGTAGACCATTGAGCTTGGTGCTGGGTTTGAGATCGTGGTCTTCGAACACTGTCTTGCTCAGGTGACCAATGGCTGCACTGATACACTGATGGCAGTGTTGGACTTCGGCATCGATGTCTGTCCTTGTTGAAAGTAGGCTCCCAAGGTATGGAAAGTGGTCCACATTGTCCAAGGTCTCATCACGGATCTAAATAATCGGAGGGGCTGTACTGTGTGGCGGGGCAGGTTGGTAGAGAACCGTTGTCTTACGGATGTGGAATTCTGACGACCAATGCGAGACAGTACAAATGGCACCCATGTCAGTGGAATAGATGGCAGGTGAAGTAGAGATGACAGAAGCATTTTGTCGATGGTGAGAGAGTTCTTCCAATGAGGTGAGAGTGGAATGTGGGAAGCCTGCAGAATCTGTGCTGGAAATGGATTGAGATACAGCTTGTGGCTGAGGAAAATGATCTGTCAGGTGGGAGCTTTTAATGTACATTTGCAGCTGTCAAGTAATGAGCTGGAGCAATGACCACTGAACTCCCACCTCAGGTTGACAGCCGTGGTCCCCGAACAGCGTGGTTCCCGTGGCCATGAAGTTAAGGTTAAAAAGTAAGATAAACAAGCCAATTAAAAGTCTGTTAAATATTATAATGAGTTTAATTGGGTCGCCTGCCTCTGCCTGTCAAGTCTGCTCAGTGCTGACAGGGCTGACTTTGGGAAATGCACATTGTGGCAGGTTGACAGCCAGTTCCTGACATGCTGTAAAAAAAAAACACTTTCCCACCAAACCCGCCACTGATCTCGCACACTGACACCCTTGAAAATTCTGGCCATTAAATCGAGGCCCTGTCTGCCTTCTCAGGTGGATGGAAAAGATCCCATGGCAGTATTCTGAAGGAGAGCAGGGCAGTTCTCCCCGGTGTCCTAGCCAATATTTATCCCTCAACTAACATCACTAAAAACAGATGATCTGATCATGATCACATTGCTGTTTGTGAGACCTTGCTGTGCGCAAATTGGCTGCTGTATTTCCTACATTACAACAACAACTACACTTTGAAAGTACTTGATTGGCCGTAAAGTGCTTTGGGGCGTCCTGATATTTGTGAAAGGCGCTTTTTCTTTCTTAGTTAGATTACTATGTCTAACCTTGACAGTATTCCATCGGACACATATTCATGTTCAGTTGTGAAAGTTTGTTGACTGCTGCAGCCACAAAGCAGTTTCTATCCCTAAAATGATTCAATAAAGTATTAACATAGCAATATATAGAAATGGTAACACAGAAAAAGGTCATTCGACCCAATTAATATGTGTCAGTGACGTCCCTGCGCATGAGCAAATAGTCTTAATCACGTTGACCCGCTATGTTCCCATATCCATTCATCTCATGGGGGAAAATCTTCTTGGGACTTTTCCTGCTCAGTGCCATTTCCTCAGAACCTCCAACAATGATACAGCACCGCAGTGGGAGAAATCTCCAGAATCTTCTTCCCCTATGTCAACATTCAAGGTTGGATTGGATAGGTGGATGAAGGAAAAAGTGCTGAAGGGATCTGGGAACTGACTGCATAAAAGCGATTAGGACTATTTGCTCACATAGATGGTAAACTCCCATATGGACTGGTTGGGCCCGATGGCCTTTACCTATGTTGTAATTGCTATGTATTTCTATGTATTTCTAACTAAATGTTTTCGTGTATCTTTTAGTATTACAGGTTGAACTTCCCTTATCTGGAACCCTCGGGTTCTGGCCTGTTCCGGATAAGGGTTTTTTTCGCATGAGAGGTGGTCACGTTAAGTTGGATAGTACAGGTACTGAGCAAGGGGATATCGGGGCTGGCTGGCTTGGGGCTGGGAGTGCGGCAGAGTGGGGGGTGGGGGGGGGGGTGAAGGGTGGTGGATCGCGGGATCAGGCCAGCGATTGCGGGAGGCAGCAGTGAGGAAGGACTTCAATTTGTTCAATTTGTTCATGTCGGAGTTCTGCGCATGCGCCACCCGGTGGCCGGGAATGGTTTGGGACAAGGGGTTGTTCCGGATAAGGGAGTTCCGGATAAGGGAGGTTTAATCTGTACCACGTTGCAACTTCTATGTATTTCTGTAAAATCCAGCCCTTAATGTCTTCAATGAATCCGAGTATGGGCAATGACAGACACAGGCGATATTGTAATTTAAAATCAAGAAATGGCAGACTTACTAAATAACTACTTTGTATTGGTCTTCACAGTAGAAGATGAGGATAAAATACCAGAGATAGAAGGAAGATAAAAACAAATCAAGGGGAGGAACTATCTAGATTCAATATAAGTTAAAAAATGGTGATGAAGAAACTTGCGGGGAGGTTTGCTAGTGCTGTTGGGGAGGGTTTAAATTAAGTTGGCAGAGGGATGGGCACCAGAATATAACATTAGAAAGAAGAAACAAGATGCACAAAGGATTGGGAGAGATGGATAGCATTAACCAAGATATAATAAGGTATTAGGTGGGGTCAGTCTAAGAGATAACACAAGATGGTCGAAGATAGATTTACAGTATATGTATGTGAATGCATGAAGCATAGTAAACAAAGTTGGTGAGCTGCAGGTGCAAATAGCCACATGGGAATATGATGTCGTGGCAATAACAGAGACCTGGTTCAAAAAATGGGCAGGATTGGCTATTAAATAGTGCTGCATATAGGGTGTTCTGGAATAAAAGGGAAGGACAGATAAGAGATAGTGTAGCAGTACTGGCTAAGGAAAATGTTACACTGCTGGAGAGAGAAGATGTCTTGGAGGGGTCAAGTACAGAATCTATATGGCTAGAGTTAAGAAATAATAGAGGTGCCATTCACTACTAGGTGCATTCTATAGGCTACCAACTCGTGGGAGCAAATTTGCATAGAAATTTCAGAGAGAAGCATGAACTATAGAGAAATTATAATGGAGGACTTAGCTATCCTAATATAGACTGGGATACTAATAGTGTAAAGGGCAGAGAGGAGGAAGAATTTCTGAAGTGTGTTCAAGAGAACTTTCTTGATCAGTACGTTTCTGACTCAACGAGGAAAGAGGCATTGCTGGATCTGGTTCTGGGAAATGAGGTAGGTCAAGTGGAGCAAGTGACAGTAGGTGAACATTTAGGGAACAGTGATCATAGTATCATAAGGTTTAGATTAGCTATGGGAAAGAACAGGGAGCAATTGAGACTAAAAATACTTAATTGGAATAAGGCAAATTTCAGTGGGATGAGAACGGATCTGGCCCGGGTAAATTGGAATCAAAGATTGGTAGGCAAAACTGTGGTGGAACAATGAAAGTTTTCTCTAAAGAGGAAATAGTTTGGGTACAGTTGAGGTACATTCCCACGAGGGAGAAAGGTAGGGCAACTAAAGCCAGAGTTCCCTGGATGACGAAAGAGATAGAGAGTAAGATGAAACAGAAAAGGAGCGCATATGACAGATGTTGGGTCGAGAATACATCTGAGAATCAGGCTAAATTTAGAAAGTTCAGAGGAGAAGTAAAAAAGAAAATAGGAGGGGCAAAGAGAGGTTATGAGAATAGAATGGCAGCTAAAATAAAGGGTAATCCAAAAGTCTTCTATAGGCATATAAATAGTAAACGGGTAGTAAAAGGAGGGGTGGGGCCGATTATGGACCAAAAAGTAGTCCTATGCATGGAGACACAGGGTATGACTGAGGTACTAAATGAGTACTTTGCATCTGTTTTCACCAAGAAAGAAGATGCTGCCATAGACATAGTAAAGGAGGAGGGAAAGGAGATACTGGATGGGATAAGAATTGATAAATACAAGTTACTAGAAAGACTAGCTATACTTAAAGTAGATAAGTCACCAGGACCGGATGGGATGCATCCTAGGATGCTGAGGGAAGTGAAAAAAGAAATCGAGGTGGCATTGGCCATAATCTTCCAGTCCTCCTTAGAAACGGGGATGGTGCCAGAGGATTGGAGAATTGCAAATGTTACACCCTTGTTCAAAAAAGGGTGTAACGATAAACCCACCAACTATAGGCCGGTCAGTTTATCCTTGATAATGGGGAAGCTTTTAGAAACAATAATCAGGGACAAAATTAACAATCACTTGGACCAGTGTGGATTAATTAAGGAAAGCCAGCATGGATTTTTTAATGGAAAATTGTGTTTAATCAACTTGATCGAGTTTTTTGATGAGGTAACAGAGAGGGTTGATAATGGCAATGAGGTTGACGTAGTGTACATGGATTTCCAAAAGGCATTCAACAAAGTGCCACATAATAAGCTTGCTAGCAAAACTGAAGGCCATGGAATAAAAGGGACAGTGGCAGCATGGATACAAAATTGGCTAAATGATAGGAAATCGAGAGTAGTGGTGAATGGTTGTTTTTCAGACTGGAGGAAGGTATACAGTGGTGTTCCCCAGGGGTCGGTACTTGGACCATTGATTTTCTTGATATATATTAATTACTTGGTTGTGGGTGTGCGGGGCACAATTTCAAAATGTACAGGTAATACAAAACTTGGAAGTATAGTGAACAGTGAGGAGGATAGTGATTGACTTCAAGAGGACATAGACAAGCTGGTGGCATGGGCGGACACGTGGCAGATTAAAGTTAACGCAGAAAAGTGTGAAGTGATACATTTTGGTAGAAAGAGTGAGGAGAGGAAATATAAACTAAAGGGTGCAATCCTAAAGTGGGTGCATGAACAGAGAGACCTAAGGGTATATGTGCACATATTATTGAAGGTGGCAGGGCAAGTTGAGAAAGCGGTTAAAAAAGCTTATGGGATCCTGGGCTTCATGAATAGAGGTAGAGTACAAAAGTGTGGAAATTATGATTATCCTCAACTGGAGCATTGTGTCCAATTCTGGGTACCGCACCTTAGGAAGGATATGAAGACCATAGAGAAGGCGCAGAGAAGATTTACAGGAGTGATTCCAGGGATATGCAGTTACGTGGATAGACTGGAGAAGCTGGGAATGTTCTCCTTAGTGCAGAGAAGTTTGAGGGGCGATTTGATAGAGATGTTCAAAATCAGGAGGGATCTGGACAGAGTTAATAGAGCGAAACTGTTCCCATTGGTAGAAAGGTTGAGAACCAGAGGACACAGATTTGAGGTGATTGGCAAAAGAACCAAAGGTGACATAAGCAAAAACGTTTTACACAGTGAGTGGTTAGGATCTGGTCTGCACTGCCCGAAAGGGTCGGTGGAGGCAGACTCAATCATGGCTTTCAAAGGGGAATTGGATAAATACCTGAAAGAAAAAAAATTGCAGGGCTACGGGGAAAGGCTGGGGGAGTGAAACTTGCAGGAAGCCAGCATGGGCTCGACAGGCCGAATGGCCTTCTTCCATGCTTTAACCATTCTATGATTCTATGATTGTATGATTCGAGTTTCTCAAGTACTTTTTCTCGACCGATATTACTTACTTTAAGTTCCTCACTCTTATTAGCCCCTTGGTTCCGTTATTGTATTCAGTTCTGGGCACTGCAACTCAGAAAGGATATATTGGTCTTGGAAGAGGTGCAGTGCAGTTTCACCAGAATCATACTGAGGCTAAATTATGAGGACAGGTTGGATAGACTAGGCTTGTAGTCCCTTGAATATAGAAAGACCAAGGTGCTTGATGATTAAAAGATTTGATATGGTCAATAGAGAATCTGTGGGGCCAAAATTGATGAACTCACCGCCCACAGCCGCCCACTGCCGCCCACTGCCGCCCACTGCCACCGACATTCCTCGTCAAGATCCGCCCAGTGCCACTTTCGACATGGCCTGGAGCGGGCAGGAGGGGAGAGCCACTGGGAACCGCCCGCTGACGTCAGCGGACGGCCGAGTGGCGCAACGGAGCTCCCGCCCACTGAGTTCCCATATTGATGCAGGCGGAAGTCAGCACCAGCACGAGGGTGGACTGCTGGCTGGAGGCTGGTCTGTCCCCCGCAGTGAGTATGAAGATCCTGAAAAAAAGGTTAGTGAATATTTTATATATTTTTTTTCCACAGCAACTTACCTGGATGGGGTCCCCTGAAGGTCTTCCGATAGTTTTTAAATTTTTTCCTGATGATTTTTTTTTTTCAGGTCTTCGACCCTCCGTGGGCCCGACTCCAGCCTCGGTGGCACTTGGACGGCAAGCGCCCCTGCCGCCGAAAATTTGACCTCCCACCTGCTGCCGCCCAGATTGGTGGCGTACGTTGATCATTTGCCGCCCGCTGACCTTCGAGGGACCTTGGCGATAAATAACCCGCCCAAAGTACCGTCCGGTACCTTGGCGGCCATCGGCGGCACTTTGGGCGGATTCGGCCCCTATTTTTAGAAACAAGAGAACAAAGGAGCGCAATCTTAAAATTAGAAAGTTTCCCCGGGGCTGGGAAGTCTAGAACAAGGGTTCACAGTCTCAGGATATGGGATAGGAAATTTAGCACCAAGATGAGGAGAAATGTTTTCACTCAGAGGGTGGTGAACCTGTGGAATTCTCTACCACAAAAAGCTGTGGAGGCCAATTCACTGAATATATTTAAGAAGGAGATAGATAGATTTCTAGAAACAAAAGACATCAAGGGGTATGGGGAAAAAGCGGGAATATGGTGTTGAGATAGAGGATCAGCCATGATCATATTGAATGGCGGTGCAGACTCGAAGGGCCGAATGGCCTGCTACTGCTCCTATTTTCTATGTTTCTATGTTTCTAGTCAGGGGTGATGTGAGAAAACATTTCTTCAGACGAAGGTTTGTGGAAATCTGGAACTCTCTCTCCCAAAAAGCTGTTGAGGCTGGGGGTCAATTGCACATTTGAAAACTGAGATTGACACATTTTTATTAGGCAAGGTTATTAAGGGTTATGGAACCAAAGCGTGTTGATAGAGTTAGGATACAGATCAGCCATGAGGTAATTAAATGGCGGAACAGGCTCGAGGGGCTGAGTCATCTACTCCTGTTCCTGAGTGGCAAGACTATATTTTTAAATACACTAATGAAAACTTTAAACATTGCTAGCTGCTGGCAAATTCTGTAAATAGTTATCTAATGAACACCACTGCTTAATTCTCAGTACATTTTTCAAAAAAATTATTTTTCTCGACAGTTAATTAAAAGCTTTTTTTCCTCTGCAATTTGAACTTTTACTTTTTAAAAATAAAAATCACTTTTTTTCTCATTAAATGCAATGGGTAGAAAGCCATTTACTGATATCTCACAGTCCCTCAGGGATTGCGAGACCTCATAACACATCAGTGAGCTTCAAACAAACAGGGATAAATCTGCACAGAAGAATGCATTTTACTTCGAAGGTTCATTCTCACTTAAAAGGGAAATTGTTAACTCATGGGCACTGTTATGCATGTAATAATTCGATAGACTGAATACTGTAAACTAACACAGGTACAAACCTGACTCTGCTTTATTAGGGCCCAAAATGATGAAATTACATGATTGCTTGCCTTTTATTCCTGGGCCGCACACGCGTGTGTACAGCCCAATGACCTCTGACAGTGGCCCCTCCTGGTGGCTACACCCCCCAAGCATACATACATGACAGGCACCATTCGCAGTTCTTCAGATAATGAAGCAATTCATTCTCACATTCAGCAAGATCTGGACAACATCCAGGCTTGAACTGATAAATGGCAATTAACATTCGTGACACACAAGTGTCAGGCAATGACCAATTCCAACAAGGGAGAACCTAACTGTCATGATTCTTACATGGCCACTGTTGGTACTATCACAAAGTATGCCAACAGAGGGCACAGCAGTGGGAGATTCGTAGGTTACCTACCTAGGTTATAGGTGTGCCTGCCCTAGTATAAAAGGCAGGCCACCAGGTGTGATCCTCACTCTGGAGTTAACTAATAAAGGACTAAGGTCACTACAGTTCAAGTACAACATACTGCCTCGTGGAGTCATTGTTAGAGCATCTAAGGACACAATAACTGGCGATGAGAATATGAACTTTCATGCGAAAATGGCTACCCTTGGTACGTTGCAGCAGTTCGCTGATGGTGATGATTGGGACGCCTTTGTGGAGAGGCTAGAACACTTTTTTACAGCAAACGACCTGACAGGAAATGGCCCGGCCGCGCTGGCAGTTAAGCGCGCTCTCCTACTACCAGTTGTGGGCCCAACGTCTATGGCCTCGTCAGGGACTTTCTGGCACCAGCGAAGACAACAACCAAGTCGCACAAGGAGCTCGTAACCCTAATCCAGGAGCAACTCAAGCCCAAGGAGAGCATCCTCACAGCCAGACACCGGTTCTATACTCACCGACGGCCCGAAGGCCAGGAAATCGCGAAGTATGCCGCAGACCTCAGGAGGCTGGCGTCACCGTGCGAGTTTGGCACCCACCTCAACGAAGTGCTGCCGGACATTTTTGTCATTGGCATTGGCCATGAGGGCCTTCTTCATAAGCTACTGTCGGCGATACCACAGTCACACTGCAGAAGGCCATCTCTGTGAGCCATGCATTCATGACCTCAACCTGCGGTTCTAGGCAGATGTCTCACCCTCAGGACTCAAACACGGCAGGTACTGTACACAGAGTGGCGCCATTCAGGAGCTGGACTGTTGAGTGCGTATCCTCTCAGGGGAGAGAAAACAGGCCCCCGAGTCCCTTAACTCAGAGTCCGCCGAGGGGGGCTAACGGAGTAGCCCCATGTGGAGGGAATCACAGGGCTCACCAGTGCCGTTTTAAAGACTATGTTTGCAAAGGCTGCGGCACAAAGGGCCACCTCCAGCAAATGTGTAAGGGAAATAGGACTCACTGTGTCGATGAGGATTCTGCAGTTGGCCATGAATCCAACGTGGATTACGAATCGTTAGAGAGAGAGACAGCTGAGCCCCACAATGAGGTATATAGCATGTTTACTGCACCACCGAATGTTCCCTGTTGAGGATGGAAGTCGAGATAAACAGCATTCCAGTCTTCATGGAAGAGGACACGGGGGGCGAGCCAGTCAGTAATGAATCAAGATGCCTTTGAGAGGCTGTGGGACAATCCGGCTGAATGACCCAAGTTGATCCCGGTTCAGGCAAAGCTGCGCACCTACACCGATGAAATCATCTCAGTCTTTGGTAGTGTGAATGTAAAAGTACTCCATGATGGAGCGGTGCACAAGTTACCTCTGTGGATTGTTGCAGGTGATGGACCAATGCTGTTCAGCAGAAGGTGGATGGAGAAGATCCAGTGGAAGTGGGAAGATTTCACCCCTCCAGCGATCGAAGCCCTCTGCGCTCAAAGGCAAAGCAAGCCCTCACCTGAGGTTGGATCTGGCAGCAGAGAGCAGTCCAGCATGGCACCCGAGACAGACCGCTCAACACGACTGCGTGGAGCTGATCCAGCTGAGATGACTTGAACGCACCTTCCAGGCTCCAGTGGCAGGACTCAGGAGGGAGAAAATCGGATCCAGCAGCGACCTCCCTACTGCGAAGGCAGAACCCGGGGAGAAGAGGATCACCACAGTCGACATCGTGGATGAAGAAAAGATGGCGCCTGAACCACGAGGCGAGTGCTGCAGACAAAGATGGCCGTGAGCAGGCCATGAGGTGCAGCGCTGATGGAGCAACACGTGGCACCAAACGGAGAAGAGGATTGGGGTAAAGCAAGCAAGGATCTCTTAAAGGAGGCCTGCAACCCACTACAATTAAAGGGACAGTTCCACACAATTAAGCAATGTAACAAGAATTGTAAGCTAGAGACTAAAGGTACAACAGATTATGTAAAACGTGTAACTGACCATGTAAAATGTGTAATGGATGATCGGAATTGTATACATGCAACCAGTGAGGAAAAGTCGCGCGATTATGTACAATGTGTAATTGATGATTTGAACTGTGCATATGTAACCAGTGAGGAAAAGTCGCGCGATCATGTTTGGACCCTTACAGTGTCCATCATAAGCAAGGAAAAGCTGTGCAATGCAGGATTCCCACTGCACGCAGCCAATGCAGCGGGCAGATACCCGTCGGGTGCACACAGGTCCAGCAGGTTACCCAACGCTGTAGCCTACATCCTGGGGATTAGAGTCAGGCATCATGGAGTGTGGCCACAAGCAGCCAACACAACGAGCTGTGAGGCAAGCGACCTCAGCAGGGAAAAGGCACCGGCAGTGATACTATGCCCTGGGTCGGCTCCATCTCTCAGGCAACCGATGGCACCAACTGCCACGAGTCTGAAGGAGCAGACTGCCCCAAGGCCATACCCCTAGATGTAGAGTCACCTGCCAATGTTTCCCCAGAGGAAACAAGCACCAGTCAGGATTACGAACCAAGCGATGTTCAGGCCAGCGAGTCAGCAGTTCCCTGTGCACTGCTAGACGACAGCTCCTCAGGGAACAGCTGGGACCCAGGGCATGAGGAAAGGACGGGGGGCGGTCACAGACTTCAGTGAACCTGTCTGCCGCAGGGGACCACGGCAACAGCCCCGAGAGCAGGCTATGCGAGCCAATCGGCTTCCCACTGCCAGCACCGGGCATTGAACCGCCACCAGACTGCAGGGACACCACTCAGTAGCTCTGAAACGAGCCATCCTTACGCACTGGTCACTGCCTCGACAAGGCATCGAACACTCTTGTCGCACCACGGAACCACAAAAAAACTCCAAAGAAATGCAAAACCTCTCACCTGAACTTGTAGGTACATGAATGCCAGGAGCCTCTGCCACATCAACGTGGGGGGGAGGGGGTGTGCAGAATGGATTGGTCAGGAACACACACACACACACACACACAAACAGCAACCACCAGCACGCTACTTCACCAACGACTGACCCAAGGTTGATCCGGCGCGCCAGAGGTCCATCAGACAGAACCCACATAGAGCTAAGCTCAGAGCATAGTCAATGCAGAGGCGATTTGCACTGAGAGTTCATGGGGGAGTGATGTCATGTATCTTACATGGCCACTGTTGGTACTATATCAAGGTGTGCCACTAGAGGGCACAGCAGTGGGAGACTCGTAGGTTACCTGTACAGATGTGCCTGGCCTAGTATAAAAGGCAGGCCACCAGGTGTGATCCTCACTCTGGAGTTAACTAATAAAGGACTAAGGTCACTACAGTTCAAGTACAACACACTGCCTCATGGAGTCATTGTTAGAGCATCTAAGGACACAACACTAACCATCTCCTCAACAGCATTACCATTGCCAAATCCCCCACCATCAACACCTTGGGGGCCACCATTGTCCAGAACCTCGACTGGACTAGCCACATAAATGCTGTGGCTACTGGAGCAGGTCAGAAGCTGAATATTCTATGGTGAGTGTCTCACCTCCTGACTCTCTCAAAGCCACTCCATCACCTACAAGATACAAGTCAGGAGTGTATACACTTGCCCAGATGGGTTTAACTCCAACAACACTCAAGAAGCTCAACAACATCCAGGACAAAGCAGTCCACTTGATTGGCACCCCACCCACCAGCTTAAATATCCGCTCCTTCCACCACCAGCATACCGTAACTGCAATCTGCACTATCTACAAGATGCACTACAGCAACTTGTCAAGGCTGAGGTGGGAGGCACAGTCCACTTTAACAGTTGGGCCTCATTAACATCCCGCCAGCCAACTCTAAAATGGATGTCCAGAGACAGCTCTCCGGCTTTAGGCCTGCGAAGATCGGACAGCCATATTGCCGTAACATAGTGCATTGTGGACAAGGTCTGTATTATACAAATCTAAGTTTCTGGCAGACAAAAAGTTAAAACAATTGTGAACAAGAAGCAATATAAATGCTAATGTATTGTGTGTAGCTTGCAGTGTTACCTATATGTGTTTTGGCACCACTTCTGTTTGTGCATACAGGTATTGTCTGTCTATTTTTTTCTTGGATTAAGAAAGAACAGATCTTATTGGAGCGAAGAACAGCATAATTCCAGTGTATTAGACTGCGCAGAGATAATTCTCTTTTTGCATTGCAGTCTGTAATTGGTTGCCTGATTTCACGCCTTACGCCTTGCACAGTTCAACATTTCCCACAGAGCCTGTGACGCACAGTGACTGCATTACTGGGGCAGAAATATCTCAGACTTTTAGTGAGGAAGGAATATCTAAAAATGCTTGCAACCAAGATACTTGTTAAATCTCCTCAACGTTCAAAAGTTATGATTGGCCTGCCCAGATGGTTCAATTGGTTGCTGCACTGCCCGGACTGACACTGAGTCAGACATCGACCAAGAAAAAGACCAAGTAAGAGCCCCAGTCTAATCATCATCATCATAGGCAATCCCTCGGAATCGAGAAAGACTTGCTTCCACTCTATTAATGAGTCCTTAGGTGACTGAACAGTCCAATACCAGAACCACAGTCCCTGTCACAGGTGGGACAGATAGCCGTTGAGGGAAGGGGTGGGTGGGACTGGTTTGCCACATGCTCTTTCCGCTGCCTGCTCTTGATTTCTGCATGCTCTCGGCGATGAGACTCGAGGTGCTCAGCGCCCTCCGGATGCACTTCCTCCATTTCGGGCAAACTTTGGCCAGGGACTCCCAGATGTCGGTGGAGATGTTGCATTTTATCAGTGAGGCTTTGAGGGTGTCCTTGTAACGTTACCTCTGCCCGTCTTTGTCTCGCTTGCCGTAAAGGAGTTCCGAGTAGAGCGATTGCTTTGGGAGCCTTGTGCCTGGCATGCGAATGATGTGGCTTGCCCAGCGGAGCTGATCGAGAGTGGTCAGTGCTTCAATGCTTGGGATGTTGGCCTGGTCGATGACGCTAATGTCAATACTTCAGCAGGAATTCCATCTGCTCCCGTAGCCTTGTTCTTAAGCTGGTAGACATGTGACAATTGACCTCAGCATCCTGGGTTAATGAGGGTAAAATGAGTCAGAGTTCATTTCGTTGTATGTTATTATCCAGTGACCTTTACTGTACTTTGTTGAGGAATCCAGAAACAGGAGGGGCACAATGTTAAAATTAGAGTTACTCAGAAGTGAAATCAGCAAACACTTTCTCACACAAATGGTAGCGGAAATCTAGACCTCTTTCCTGCCAAAATGCTGGCATGCTGGGTCAATTGGAGCTTTCAAGACTGAGATCGATAGATTTCTGTTGGGTTGGGGTATGGATGTGGAGCTAAGGCGAGTAAATGGGGTTGAGGTACAGATCAGCCATGATCTGATTAAATGGCAGAACAGGCCCAAGGGGCTGAATGGCCTACTCCTGTTCCTATGTCAGCTGATGACACGATCCCGCTGAGTTATAATGTCCCCCAAGTCACATTATACTTGCACCAACATTCTGTCTAAGCTTGCACACTTTAAAAAAATTTGTTCATGGGATGTGGGCATCGCTGGCAAGGCAAGCATTTATTGCCCATCTCTAATTGCCCTTGAGAAGATGGTGGAGAGCCGCCTTCTTGAACCACTACATTGCTGTTAGGGAGAGAATTCCAGGATTTTGACCCAGCGACGATTAAGGAACGGCGATTTACTTCCAAGTCAGGATGGTGTGTGACTTGGAGGTTATTATGTATGTAGGCACCTTTGGTAATGAATCCACGAGGCAGGGTACAATACTTTAACTGTCGACTGTAGTCCTTTATTTGCAGCTCCTCGAATGAGGACACCAAGCTGTGAGCTCCCTTTTATATTGGGTTACCTGCAGTGTGCAGGTAACCCTTAGATCTCCAGCAGCAGCACCCTCTGGTGCACAGGTAAGGTGTGTACAGTGTAAGGTACATTCAGTGTTACAGACATCATATAATAATACAAGCATGTATACATAAAAACACTCCCCGCTAAGCATTTTTCAAGTCCTTATTGTCATGACCTGGGGAGGTGATCAGTACTGGGCCGTTGGAGGTTCTGGTAAGGGTTGTGTGGGTGCCAGGTGTGATCCCTGTACTTGAGGCTGGCCTCATACATTTCCCCACCCCTCACACACAGACCATGTGAGTGTAACTGCTGTGGGATCCCTCAGTGGGGTAGCCAGTACAGCAGTGAGTAGGGTCCCTACTCTGTGGTATGTGTTATGTATACATGCTTGTATTGTTATAGGATGTCTGTAACACTGAATGTACCTTACACTGTACAAACCTTACTGTACACCAGAGGGTGCTGCTGCTGGAGACCTAAGGGTTACCTGAACACTGCAGGTAACCCAGTATAAAAGGGAGCTCACATCTTGGTGTCCTCACTCAAGGAGCTGCAGATAAAGGACTATATCTATACAGTTTAAGTACCATGCCCTGCCTTGTGGAGTCATTATCAAAGGTGCCTGCATACATGACAATTGGCGAGAAGGTCACGAACTACACGCTCAGCATGTCGAATCTCAGCAACTTTCAGCAATTTACCGATGGGGAAGATTGGGATGCTTTTGTAGAAAGGTTGGAACATTTCTTCATAGCCAACAACCTGGATGGGGACACACTGGCTACACGACCGGAAAAGCGCAGGGCCATCCTGCTTATCAGTTGTGGGCCCACCATCCATTATCTCGTCAGGGACTTGTTAGCCCCGGAGAAGACAGCCATCAAGAGCTATGAGGAACTTATAACACTAATACAGGAGCAACTAAAACCAAAAGAAAGCACCCTCACAGCCAGGCACCAGTTCCACATTTACCGGCAACCCGAAGGCCAAGAAATAACGAAGTATGTTGTACATTTAGGAAGACTAGCTGCACCATGTGATTTTGGAGACCACTTTAATGAAGCACTAAGGGACATATTTGTCATCGGAATCGGCCACAGGGTCCTGCTACACAAATTGTTCTCTGCGGACATCACGGTGACCCTGCAGAAAGCAATTCAAGTGAACCAGGCCTACATGGTTTTGGTCGGCCACTCCAGGCGAATACTGACCCAGGACTCTAAACTGGCAAATGCAGTGTACCGCATGGACACTTCTAAAGGCAGAAATGTTGCCCCAAGTCCTGCAACCCTGAGTCTGCCACATGGGGCAAACCGGACGGCCCCGTGCTGGCGCTGTAGAGGAAACCACAGGGCCCACCAGTGCCGCTACAAAGACTATACATGCAAAGGCTGCAAAGAAAAAAGGTACCTTCAGAGAATGTGCAGAAAAAGTTTTATTCACTGCATCACCGAAGAGTTGGCTGATCACTGGGGCTCCGACACAGATGAAGATGAAACTGCTCAACCCCTGGAAGAAGAGTATGGAATTTATACCTGCTCCACCGAATGTTCTCCGTGGACGATAGAAGTAGACATCGACGGGGTCCCAGTTTCCATGGAGATTGACACAGGGGCTAGCCAGTCTGTGATGAGCCAAACGGCCTTTGAAAAAATTTGGATGAATCCCGCCACCCGACCAAAACTGTCTCCTGTCCAAGTGAAGCTGCTCACCGACACCAAAGATAAAATCCAAATCGTTGGCAGCGTGGACTTCCAGGTCTCCCAAGGAGGCATATTGAACAAACTCCCCCTGTGGATCATTGCCGGAGATAGTCCCATGTTGCTGGGAAGGAATTGGATGAACCCGGTCCAAATCAGTCGAAGTGGCGACGGTCTCTGGGCTCCAGCAATCGACATCGAACATGGATCCATCGCAGCATCTAGAGATCCCACTGTCCAGCTCGACTGCCGACGAAATCTCCAGGACCACACCACGGCGAAATCTCCAGGACCACACCATGGCAAAATCTCCAGGACCGAAAACCCAAACTCCAACTTCCGGGTCGGGGCAGGACTCCAAGAGGCGAACATCATCGAAAGAAGTGGATTCTCGATGTCTGTGGCTGAACCTGAGGAAGAAAAGACCACCACAGCCTACCTGGAGGAGAGCCAGAAAATGGCGGCTGCACCACGAGGAGAAGAACCTAAAATCAAAATGGCCACGACCAGATCACGAGGGGCAGCGTTAAAGGAGCGACACGTGACACCGAGCGGTCAATCGGATTTGAAGGCTCCCTTATAGGAGACCGGAACCAAAAAAAAATTTAAAGGGACAATTTCAACTGAAGAATGACAGGGACTTCAAAGCTAAAACTGCAGTAAAAGGGTGCAAGTATGATAATGTAACCATGAATTGTGATGCTGGTGTAACTAATGTGAAAAATGAAATGAATGTTTGTGTAAGTAAGGTTAAGTACAAGCTTGTTATGTGTGATGATTATGACAGAGAGTTTGAAATGCCAAATGTGACCATGTCTGGTGAGACCATGATACCAAAAAGTGATGCAAATGCTGTTATTAACAATGTAAAGGCAGTCAATAATGTAGACTCGACGATGTATGACCAGAGCCATGGTGTCATGTATACAGGTAGAACATGTGAAAGGACACTGGATTCTACAGAGACCATGCAATTGCTAGAGGAATCTCCCATTGGGAGACCCCCAGGTCCAGCTGGCTACCAGACCATGTAGCCTGGACCTTTGAAATCTGTGATGCTCCAGGAAGGACACACACACACACACACCCAGTGGGAGCAGACCCACTACAGATACACTAGTCAATGGGCAGCACAGCCACCACCACTGGCAACCTGCCCCAGGCCAGCTCTATACCCCCTGGCCACGAGGGCCAATACCAGGAGCATGAAGCCAATACCCTCCAGCTTTCCTGGCAAACCCTGGGATGACCAGACTCTCATCCCAATTGGAGGACAAGGAGCCCACACAGTCCTGTGGCCCTGCCCACCACCACACAACTACCCACATCACAGAGTATGCAGCCTACCCACTGCTGCAATGGCTACCCCACTGAGGGATCCCACAACAGTGGCACCCACATGGTCTGTGTGTGAAGGGGGGGAAATGTATGAGGCCGGCCTCAAGTACAGGGATCACACCTGGCACCGACACAACCCTCACCACAACCTCCCAAAGCCCACTACTGATCACCTCCCCAGGTCATTACAATAAGGACTTGAAAAATGCTTAGGGTGGAATGTTGTTATGTGTGCATGCTTGCATTGTTATATGATGTCTGTAACACTGAATATACCTTACACTGTACACACTTTACTGTATGCCAGAGGGTGCTGCTGCTGGAGACCTAAGGGTTACCTGCACACTGCAGGTAACCCAGTATAAAAAGAAGCTCACAGCTTGGTGTCCTCACTCGAGGAGCTGAAAATAAAGGACTACAGTCTATACAGTTTAAGTACCACACCCTGCCTCGTGGAGTCATTACCAAAGGTGCCTGCATACACAACAGTGTGGATGAGTGTGTGGTGGTGGGTAGGGCCACAGGTCTGTGTGGGCTCCTTGTCCTCAATTAGGGATGAGGGTCAGGTCATCTCAGGGTTTGCCAGGAAAGCTGGAGGGTATTGGCCTCTCGCTCCTGGTGCTGGCCCTGGTGGCCAGGGGATGTAGGGCTGGCCTGGGGCAGGTTGCCAGTGGTGGTGGCTGTGCTGCCCATTGACCACTGTCCCTGTAGTGGGTCTGCTCCCACTGGGGGTGTGTATGTGCCCTTCCTGGGGCTTCACACTAGTTCCAAAGGCCCAGGCTACATGGTCTGGTAGCCAGCTGGACCTTGGAGTCTCCCACGGGGGGATTCCTCTAGCATTTGCATGGTCCATGTAGAACTCAGTGTCCTTTAACAGTGTCCTACCTGTATACATGACACCATGGCTCTGATCATACTTAGTCGAGTCTACTTTATCGAATGCCTTTACATTGTTAATAACAGCATTTGCATCACTTTTTTGTATCATGGTCTCACCAGACATGGTTACATTAGGCATTTCAAACTCTCTGTCATAATCATCACACATAACAAGCTTGAATTTAACCTTACTTGCACAAGCATTCATTTCATTTTTCATGTTAGTTACAGCAGCATCACAATTCATGGTTACATTATCATACTTGCACCCTTTTACTGCATTTTTAGCTTTGAAGTCCCTGTCATCTTTAAGTTGAAACTGCCCCTTTAATTTTTTTTGGTTACCGGTCTCTTTTAAAGGAACCTTCCAATCCGATTGGCTGCTCGGTCTCACGTGTCGCTCCTTCAACGCTGCCCCTCGTGATCTGGTCGTGGCCATTTTGACTTTAGGATCTTCTCCTCGTGGTGCAGCGCCATCTTCTGGCTCTCCTCCAGGTAGGTTGTGGTGGTCTTTTCTTCCTCCGGTTCGGCCATGGATGTTGGGAATCCATCTTGCTCAATGATTTTTGCCTCTTGGAGTCCTGACCCAGCCCAGAAGGAGAAGTTTGGGTTTTTGATCGTGGAGATTTCGCCGTGCAGTCGAGCTGGACAGTGGGATCTCTAGATGCAGCGATGGATCCATGTTCGATATTGATTGCTGGAGCCCGGAGGCCGTCGCCACTTCGACTGATTTGGACCGGGTTCATCCAATTCCTTCCCAGCAGCGTGGGACCATCTCTGGCAACGATCCACAGGGGCAGTCTGTTCAACATTGCCGCCCTGGGAGACCTGGACGTCCACGCTGCCAACGATTTGGATTTTACCTTTGGTGTAGGTGAGCAGCTTCGCTTGGACAGGAGACAGTTTTGGTTGAGTGGCGGGATTCATCCAAATTTTTTCGTAGGTCGTTTGGCTAATCACAGACTGACTCGCCCCTGTGCCGATCTCCATGGAAACTGGGACCCCGTCAATGTCCATTTCCATCATCCACGGAGAACTTTCAGTGGAGCAGGTATAAATTCCATACTCTTCTTCCAGGGGTTGAGCAGCTTCATCTTCATCTGTGTCGGAGCCCCGGTGATCGGCCAACTCTTCGGTGATGCGCTGAGTAAAACTTTTTCTGCACATTCTCTGAAGATGCCCTTTCTTTTTGCGGCCTTTGCATGTATAGTCTTTGTAGCGACAATGGTGGGCCTTGTGGTTTCCTCCACAGCGCCAGCACGGGGCCATCTGGTTCGCCCCATTTGGCGGACTCAGGGTTGCGGGACTCGGGGCAGCCTCTCTGCCTTTAGAAGTATCCATGCGGTGCATTGCGTTTGCCGGTTTAGAGTCCTGGGTCAGTATTCGCCTGGAGTCGCCGGCCGAAACCTTGTAGGCCTGGTTCACTTGAATTGCTTTCTGCACGGTGACTGTGATGTCCGCAGAGAACAATTTGTGTAGGAGGACCCCATAGCCGATTCCGATTACAAATATGTCCCTTAGTGCTTCATTAAATTGGTCTCCAAAATCACACGGTGCAGCTAGTCTTCTTAAATGTGCAACATACTTCGTAATTTCTTGGCCTTCAGGTCGCCGGCAAATGTAGAACCGATGCCTGGCTGTGAGGATGCTTTCTTTTGGTTTTAGTTGCTCCTGTATTAGTGTTACAAGTTCCTCATAGCTCTTGGTGGTTGTCTTCACCGGGGCTAGCAAGTCCCTGACGAGACAATGGATGGTGGGCCCACAACTGCTAAGCAGCATGGCCCTGCGCTTTTTAGGCCGTGTAGACAGTGTTACCCATCCAGTTCATTGGCTATGAAGAAATGTTCCTATCTTTCTACAACAGCATCCCAGTCTTCCCCATCAGTGAATTGCTGAAAGTTGCTGAGATTCGATATGTTGAGCGTGTAGTTCATGACCTCTTCCCCAGTTATTATTATATGTAGGCGCCTTTGGTAATGACTTCACGAGGTAAGGTATGGTACTTAAACTCTGTAGACTGTAGTCCTTTATTTGCAGCTCCTCGAGTGAGGACACCAAGCTGTGAGCTCCCTTTTATACTGGGTTACCTGCAATGTCTCCAGCAGCAGCACCCTCTGGTGTACAGATAAGTTGTGTACAGTGTAAAGGTACATTCAGTATTGCAGACATCATATAACAATACAAGCATGCATACAAAACAGAGGTGGTGGTGTTCCCTAGTTCCTTCTAGTTGGTGAAGGTCGCGGGTTTGGGAGGTGCTGCCGAATAAACCATGGCGAGTTGCTGCAGTGCATCTTATAGATTATATACTCTGCAGCCATGGTGCGCCGATGGTGGAGGGAGTGAATGTCGAAGGTGGTGGATGGGGTGCAAATCAAACAGGCTGCTTTGTCCTGGATGGTGTTGAGCTTCTTGAGTGTTGTTGGAGCTGCACTCATCCAAGCAAGTGGAGAGTATTCCATCACATTCCTGACTTGTGCCTTGTAGATGGCGGAAAGGCTGTGGTGAGTCAGGAGGTAAGACACTCACTGCAGAATACCCAGCCTCTGACCAGCTCTTGTTGCCACAATATTTATGTGGCTGGTCAGTTAAGTTTCTGGTCAATGGTGACCCCCAGGATGTTGATCGTAGGGGATTCAGCGATAGTAATGGGTGAAGTACAATAGAGTTGCTGTTGTCTGTTGAACCAGATCCAGGGGAGGAGAGAAAATTGAACTGACAAAAAATATATTAAATATATTCTATCATCTCTGATTTGCGCTGAGTTAGCTGATCTCAATTAAGGCACTGGTAGAGAGCTATGACCAACCTTAGCGCACTTAGGCTAGGGACAGGCGATAGCCTATGGTTTGTAATCATGATCACCATCCAAGATCCCTGGTGGGAGTGTGCATGTGCACACAAGGCAGGCTCTGCTGTGATGACCTTCTAGTTGAATAGCCTGCAGACAATGTTATAGCACACACATGAATAATGGCCACTTGGGTGAATTACCATAAAGCAGCCAACATTCATTAAGTGTGTGCTAGTAAGGAACGAGTGTAAGATAGAAGGAATTCAATTCGTTAGAAAAAGAAAAAAAATGTCACCATCAAATACTAAATATAATGAATGGGAGATAAAGGGCTGAATTTTTACCTTGGATTTGCAATGGGTGCCAGGGTGGGTGGCATGGATCATATCAGGGACCCTGAGATTGGAGAGGCTTTTTAATGAAGTCATTGCAAATGAATCAGACTTCCAGGTTTCCTGACCAATTAACCGGAGCAGGTCTGCTGAGCTCTTTAAAGGAACAATGGACAGATGCCACTTGAAGGCTGGTGGCGGTAGAAGTGGAAGTCAGATTGTGACAGAGGAGAATTGTTTGCGCTATGACACTTTGACAATACTAAATCAACAACAACAGCAACAACTTATATTTATATAGTGTCTTTAATGTAGTAAAATGTCCCAAGGCGCTTCACAGGAGTATTATAAGACAAAAATTTTACACCAAGTCATACAAGGAGAAATTAGGGCAAATGGCCAAAAGCTTAGTCAAAGAGCTAGATTTTAAGAAGCATCTTAAAGGAGGAAAGAGAGGTAGAGAGACAAAGAGGTTTAGGCAGGGAATTGCAGAGTTTAGGGCGTTGGCAGCTGAAGGCACGCCACCAATGGTTGAGCGACTAAGTTCAGGGATGCTCAAGAGGGCAGAATTAGAGGAGTGCAAATTGATGCACCAGGAGGAGATTACAGAGGCAGGGAGGGGCGAGGCCATGGAAGAATTTGAAAACAAGGATGATAATTTTGAAATCGAGGCGTTGCTTAACCAGGATTCAATGTAGGTCCATGAGCACAGGGGTGATGGGTGAACGGGACTTGGTGCAAGTTAGGACACGGGCAGCAAAGTTGTGGATGACCTCAAGTTGACGTCGGGTAGAATGTGTGAGGCCAGGCAGGAGTGCGTTGGAATACTCAAGTCTAGAGGTAACAAAGGCATGGATGAGGGTTTCAGCAGTGAATGATCTGAGGCAAGGGCGGAGACAGGCGATGGTATGGAGGTGGAACTAGGCGGTCTTAGTTATGCCGCGGATAGGTCGGCAGAGACTCATTTCAGGGTCAATCCTTAATTATGCAGAGTCAAAGGCAGAAAGCAGCTTCAAAGGTTTAGTGATGCCTCCTTGGAAACATTAATCCGTGGAGTGAGGGCCTGTAGGGTTATCCTCTACCCTGCTGATGGGAGGAAGGTGCTCATGGCTCTGCCCGAAAGGGCATGGCTGGAGATAGCAGAAGAAGTGAGCAGCAGGAGTGTTGCTCGAAGGACATGGATCCAGTGTAGGAAACGTTTTAACGACCTCATGAACTCAGAAAAGATGAGTACAATGCCACATTACCTTACATCCTGAAGTGCGTGTCACCCCAAAACCCCTCACTCTGTCTTCCAACTCTTACTCCTGCACGTCACTCATCACACCAACCTATCTTGCAGGTGCTCCCACCCCTCAGTGTCTGTGCACCTACTCCCATCACCCCCTGACCATCCACCTCTTAATGCAATGTTACGCCTCTCCCTCATCGTCACTCCCAACAGATGTTGCCCATCCATCCCTTACTCATTCCATCACTCTCACTCAAAGATCCCTTGTTTCCCTTCTTGCAGCAGAAGAGAGCACAGAACACCCGGGGAGGCAGCGAACTGTGGCAGCCCACTAGTAACCACACCGCTGACATGAGCAGAGGGGACCTTAGAACTGAGCCATGTTGCGGAGCTGCTAGCAGTGGGAGATGGGGAGAGGGGGACCTCCCAGTTACATGGTGACAGAATTAAATATCATGCAGCCACATGGCATACAACATTCACTCACTGCTGACATGATGTCAGCAGTGAGTGAAATATGATCGTGTACATAATGGTAACTTAAAACATTCTTATCATAATAGTTCTAAAAGAAAGACTTGGATTTATATAGCACCTTTCACGACCACTGGACGTCTCAAAGCACTTTACAGCCAATGAAATACTTTTGGAGTGTAGTCACTGTTCAATGTAAGAAACACGGCAGCCAATTTGCGCACAAGCAAGCTCCCACAAACAGCAATGTGATAATGACCAGATAATCTGTTTTTTTGATTGAGGGATAAATATTGGCCAGGACACCGAGGATAACGCTCCTGCTCTTCTTCGAAATATTGCCATGGGATCGTTTACATCCACCTGAGAGAGCAGACAGAACCTAGATTTAACATCTCATCCTAAAGACATCACCTGCGACAGTGCAGCACTCCCTCAGCACTGCACTGGAGTGGAGTGTCAGCCTCGATTTTTGTGCTCAAGTACCTGAAGTGGGACTTGAACCCACAACCTTCTGACTCAGAGGTAAGTATGCTACCCACTGAGCTATATCTTTACTCGCCCATCAAGTGTTCCCCCCACTGTCCAGCCACAGGAGGAAAATGACTCCACAGAGGAGGTCACGGACCCTGAGGGGTGCATCGTCACACACCCATGCACAACAAGCACTAGCGCAGTTACGCACACGTCGGTGGGTCCAATAAGAGAGAAGGTAATGTTGTCACCTGGTGTCGCAAAGATCACATGTGAGCAAGAGCAGATGGCAGAGACAGTGACAGCAGTGGAGAGTCCGCAGAATGCTCCCAGCTCTGCTCAGCTGGACAAAGGCGCCGAACTTCGGGGGCCGTCAATAGAACGGAGCAACAACAAAAATTGCGGGAGGCTGTGGCAGTCTTTCCAGCTGCGGTGTGCTCGATTGTAGGGAGAATGGAGGAGGCCATCTTCAACATGAGCAGCACAATGTCACAGGCCTGGGTGGAGCACGAAATGTGCCAATCGAACGAGTCCATACTTGCTATGAACAACAGCTTGCAGACTCTGATTGCAGCCATATCTAGGATGGATAGGAACCTAGACTTGGCTCTTCATTGCCCCACTGATGTGCAGCAAAGTACTCTCCAGCTCCTTGCTAGCAGGGAAATGCGAGTGGGCCATGAGAGGGATGATGATGAGAGGGGAGTTGGAAGTGGTATCTCTGTGCAAAGCACTCCCACTTCTCCCCCGTTGCACGCACTCAGTCAGAGCCCCACATGTTGCCTCGTATTCCGATGGCTGAGTCTGCCCCTGCACAGGTGCAGGAGGAGCAGTCATTGGCGGGGCCCTCCAGGCTCCAAATCCCAGAGGAGGTCCGCCAAAAGTGTCTAAACAGTCAGAGTAGGGAAGTGAACAGCCTGCCTCTACCTCTGCTGAAGCCATAGGGGTTGCACCTCGTAGGAATTGCAGAAAGAGAAAGAAGACACAATTCTCGATGCACAAAGGTATGCATATTGGTGTGCTATAAAATGTTAGATGGTTAAGTTTCACTTGATGTTATGAGCCACATAAAATTATTTCTTTCCACCACTTTCCTGTCTTGTCCATTTGTGCCTGCTGCCTGGCAAGTGGCCTTGTCAGTTAGAGTGAATGGTAAGACATGACTTAGCTTCCAGTAATGGGTATGTGTGACAGGACTGGTTTGGTTATTTTAGGATTGCTTTGTGGTTTTTAATGGGGGGGGGGGGTTTGGTTCAGCATCTGGGTGCCATATGGGTGCACTTGTGCAACGTAACTAAATTGTGCCATTAAGAGACTATCCCGGGCCTCCCGGGAAGCAATGTGCATCCTAATTGCTTGCTCTATTACACATCTTGTCGTTATTTGGCTTTAGTATTCTTCAACCTCATTTCTTGGCCTCCTCAAGGGTGTCATCAGCCATGTCTTCAGAGGACACCCCCTATCACCAAGCAGCCAACCGATAAGTCTGGTCGGAGGTGTGAAAACTGAGGATGGATGGATTGGCGCTGGATGAATGAATAATGACAACTCCTTGGGAATCTGGCACACACGTGCACGATGATCCTTTTGTGGCTGCAGATGAGCTGCACATTGACAGAGTGGAAGCCCTTACGGTTCACGAACACTCCTGAATGATCTGGGGGTGCCTTGATGGCCACACGTGTGCAGTCAATGATGCCCTGCACCTGTGGAAAGACAGCCAGAGCCGCAAAGCTGAGCGCCCGCTCAGTCTGACTGGCTTCATCAGTGGCAAAGTGTAGATAAGTGCCTGCCTTGTCAAACATGGCATCTGGGTGATGCATTTGTGGGTGGCCAACTGCGAGATCCTGCAAATGTCTCCTGCAGATCACTGGAAGGAGCCTGAGGTGAAGAGGTTGAGGGCTGTGGTCACTTTGAGTGTCCACCAGGTTCATTTGGCAACAGATCTTCTACCAGCAGGTTACAAATGTCTGTAACAACCTGCTGCGCTAGCCCGAGCCTCCCGACGCACTAGTGTTCAGTCATGTCCTGGAAGCTGATCCTTTGTCTATTTACCCTGTGTTGGGGGTAGTGCCTCCTGTGAGGTGCAGCCCTGTGCTCTTCCCCTCTCTTCTGTTTAGCGGAAGTTTAATGAGGAGAATGCTGCTGCTCCTGCTGGTGTTGCTGGTGCTGTTGCTGCTGGTGCTCATCTTGGTCCAAATCTGAGGTCCAAGATTAAACAGCATAACTGGCACCCATGCTGATCTGATAGATGCCAGGCAAAGTGGAGATCAGAGGCACAATCCTCCGATGTAGTGTGAGCGACTTTCAATGTAGTGAGAGTGACTTCTCAAGTTGTAGAAATCACCTGTAAACTCCTGAAAACAAACTCTCAGCAAAAATGGTGTCTGCAAGAGCCTTTCCCTTAGGTGAGGTAGCAGGTGTAAGGTGTGCATATTTATGTGATTTTTTTTTAAAATCTGTCAATTGTTCAACCCCCACAATGGCTACTCTGCTCTCACCTTGCTTTCACTGGCAAGGTTCAGCAAGCCCGGAAGTCCCGTGGACAGCCAGTAAAAGCTGCAACATCAGGTTAAAAAAGGCTGAGCTATAAACTGCTTTAGCTAGGTCACTCGCATCTCCCGAGCGGATCTCTGATGTGCTGACTATCGTGCCCGAGTTAAATGCAGATGCTGGCGGATTGAATCTGGCTTCTTGATGCGATGTCAATTTCAGCACTTTTAAACGCCCACCCACTCGCAAACTCGCACACTCTACAAACTAAAAGTTCAGCTCAGAGGTTTCTGGAAATATCAGATATATATTAGCAACAGACAAGAATCCCTAAAGTAGGAACCTGCTAATATAATTTCAGTTTTATAGGAAACTCTGATTCATGCATTTACATTGGTGTCTCTCCCACTTCCCCAGCTCATTTACACTGACAGTGCTCTGAAGCCATAATGACAGTAGCTGTCATCAAAGTCATTCATTGTACATGAAGAACTTTGAGATATTTCTGAAAGACATGATTAGATGTAACTGAATGCAAGTGGATCTTTTCACTGAGTGGCAAGTTACAACATCAATTTCAATCTCATTCTGATACTGGTATAATTAACATGGGAACATAAGAATTGCTATTCGAAGAAAGACTAAGGTCAAACTAGTTCACTTTCTACTATCCTGACAGTCACATAATACAATGATAATGGAGCTGTTGCCGAATCATTGCAATAAATCTCTATCAATTAGTTTCCAACAGACCCCAACGTAGGGCGAGGAAACCCCAGTGGTGGACTATTTTGGGAACAATGGGGGAGAAATTCAGGAGTGCCCTGTTTGAGGCACTAACTTTTAAATGTTTGAAACATTAGCACCAGGCGCTAATGTTCCAGGAAGGAAGTGGAACGCTAAATCAGGCACTCCACTTCCTTCCTGGAGCGCAATCGGCAGCAGGCGGGGCAGTGAGTGCAGCAGCACTGCCACTAACTCCCGCGCCATGTTGTGGGAGCCGGTAGCGCACCCCCTCTGTCCCCCTGCCCCCCGGGCAAGAAATAGTGCCCCCCGGGGGTGCTAATGAGAGGTGCAAACAATGTGAATTTCTCCCCCTAAATTTTCAAAGTATCATCTCAGCAGTGATAGAAGTGAATAGTATAGACCCTCAATGACTTTCTGTCCCATCTGTGACAGAGTCTGTGGCTCTTGTATTGGACCGTTCAGCCAGCAAATAACTCACTTCAGGACTGGAAGCAAGTCTTCCTCGATTCCGAGGGACTGCCTTTGATGATATGATGATAGACCCAGTTGAATTTGACTCCTCTGATCAGCTTCCCATGTAGGATCTGGGAGTGATTGGATTATAATTGGTTTCTGTTTTTGCACAATAAGAATGGAAATATATTTTTTGAACAGATCCGTATGCCAGAGGTGGAAAATTACTTTGTGTCATAAGAGGCTGAGGTGCAATTTTTTTTTAAAGAATATTGAAAAATGCTTATTGTCATTTGCTAAAAATAAACCATCACTCACCTATAAGAATAGAATATAATTGGTATTATGGATGTGTTTTATTTAGATTTTAAAAATGATCATCTTTTTTCTTCTGTAATTATCTGGGAACAGATATGGAGTTGCAGCACCTGTAAGATAAATCATTACTGAATTTAAATAAAACAGGTGCAGGGAAGGTGGGAATCAGACAGGAGCAGTGCACACCAGGGGAGCATTTCAGGGAACAGAATTAAAAGGAGGCTGATAAACAAAATTTTAAAATCCTTGGCAGACCCTGAGCAATATACTCGACTTGTCTTTGCTCGTAAAATGTTATTTCCTTTGAGAATATGTGAGGCCATTTTTTTTTGAAGTGGTAAAGTTGTTAACTAAGGATATCCGTGCCTTAATCACATCCTTGTTCAAATGTTTGCAGAAACTGTAAAAAAAACTAAAAATGAAGAAAAGTCAACTTTATTTTCGCAAGAAGCAGCAAAAATACGAATTTCACCTTATTTGAACGAGTATTGTACGGTGGTTCTTTATGATAGCAAATATATTGAACAAACAATGTAAATATACATTTTTAATACTTGTTTTATACAGAAGACTTATTATTAGTATACTTTGTTTATTTATTGCATTATGTGAAGAAGAGCAGAGGAGTTATCCCCGGTCCCCTTGCCAATGTTTATCCCTCAACTAACGCCACTAAATAAACAGATTATCTGGTCATTATCACATTGCTGTTTGTGGGAGCTTGCTGTGCACAAATTTGCTGCCACATTTCCTACATTATAACAGCGACTATGCTTCAAGAGTACTTCATTGGCTGTAAAACGCTTTGTGGTGTCTTGAAGTCGTCGAAGGTGCTATATAACTGCATATTTTCTTGTTTTCTCTCTTTCATTACAAAAAATAATTACACATTGAAATGAGAGGTTTAAAATAATGTAAGTAATTCTATTTTCTCTTGAATTAACATGCATAGCATTGGTTCACATTAATCACACTAAAGCATTTGATCTAATTTTCTCCACAGATTTAAAATTAATTAAAGCCCTGTTCTAGGAATCGCTCGGCATATGATATGACAGAAATATCAAAGAGTATTGTCTCGAATGTTAAGACAAGCAGAAGTTTTAATAATTCAAAGAAGCAAGATTGCACACAATGAGTCTGAGACAAGAGGCGGAGTCTGGAGTTGTCGAGGGTCTGGGAAAGGAAGAACAACACAAATCGTGTAGATGACTAAAAACATTGAGTTCGATATTAACCCCCGATGACAGGTGAGAGATAGCTGGAGGTGGTTTTAAAAAATTTTAAATAGTGGAACGCATCCTGCTGTGTACACCACCATTTTTACATCAGCGGGTTGTGTGGCTTGTGAGAGTCTCGTCGTAGAGAGGTGGGACACTTCATTAACATATGTAAATCAGGCCCCCACAGTGCAGTTGGGAGACTGATTTAATTTAACAGCTGCCGGCCAATTACCCAGGGCTCAGGAAACCTGGCAGCTAAATGGAGATGGGAGCAGGTGGATCAAGCAGATAAGTGCTTGTTAAGAGCACTAAACAGGAGTGCTCCCCCTGGCCCCTCAAGCAAACCTCCCTTCTGCCAATCCTGGCCTTTCCATTTGACCACATTCCCCTTCAAACACGCATTCTTGAATGTCTGGCCCCGCAATTGGCTGACCCCACACCAATCATTCCTTCCTTGCCACCGCCGGGCTCCGACCACTCGCTCCCACCAGCTCCAATCTTTTCCGATTGTCAGGGACAATCCCTAAGTGTCCCTGGCTGCAGCCTCCTGCCCCTGGTTTTCCCACCTGGCAGCCGGCCAGCCTGTCAATCTGGCTGCAAGGCCAATGTGACTGAAGGGAATTAAAAAGGTTTGGGAGCCATGATAGTGAAAGAAACAAAGAGACATTTGCATTTATATAACTCCTTTCACGACCACCGGACATACAAGAGCACTTTACAGCAAATGAAATACTTTTTGAAGTGTAGTCATTGTTGCAATGTGAGAAATGTGGCAGCCAATTTGCGCACAGCAAGATCCCACAAACAGCAATGTGATAATGACCAGATGATCATCTGTTTTAGTGATGTTGATTGAGGGATAAATATTGGCCAGGACACCAGGGATAATGCTCCTGCTCTTCTTCGAAATAGTGCAATGGGATCTTTATGTCTACCTGAGAGAGCAGACAGGGCCTTGGTTTAACGTCTCATCCAAAAGACGGCACCTCCAACAGTGCAGCACTCCCTCATCACTGCACAGGAGTGTCAGTCTAGATTTTTGTGCTCAGGTCTCTACAGTGGGACTATGAACTCACAAAATTCTGACTCAGTGTCTACCCGCTGAGTCACAGCTGACACCAGAGTGTGAGAGGAGCTTGCAGAGATGAGGTAGGGCAAGCCACGGAGGAGTTTGTAGACAAGGATGAGAAATGTAAATGCAACGCATTAAAGGATGGAGAGCCAGTGGTGGTTAATGAGGACAGGAATGGTGCACAAATGAAGCTTCTAGTTTGAGGCAGAACATGAGCAGAAATATTTCGGGCAAGTTGGAATGTATGAAGGGAGGACGATGGTGAGCCCGTGAAGCGGGTATTGGATTAGTTGACTTTGGTAATGACAATGCAAGAGGGATACCTTGGCTGAATTTTTCCCCTTTCAAGGCCAATTTTAATGTTCCTGCCATCACTCTAGCTAAGATCAGGTGACATTCAACCAAGTGAACCTTCTCTGACCAGCCTCCAATGCGAGTATATCCTTCCTTAAATACGGAGACCAAAATTGAAGATCAGGCTCAATACCACACTGTGTGCAGTTACCTATTGAGCCACTGGGCCTTCCTATTTGTGGTAGCAAGTTGGAGCATGAGTCACATAGAGGTTATGTGCAGCATGTGACCTGTTATGCAAACCCAGCCAGTGTTTCCCTTGGCATGTTGAGCAAGCCGTGGCTCAGTGGTAGCACCTTCACCTCGACCTCAGAAAGTTGCTGGTTCAAGTCCCACTTCAGAGACTTGAGCACAAAATATAGGCTGGCACTCCACTACAGAGGGAGTTCTGCACTTTCAGATGGGACATTAAACCGAGTGCCCTGTCTCCCTTCTCAGGTTTTCTTTTCATTTGTTCATGGGACGTGGATGTCGCTGGCATGGCCAATATTTATTGCCCTTCTTCATCGTCCTTGAGAAGATGGTGGTGAGCCTTCTTGAACCGCTGCAGTCCGTGTGGTGAATGTACTCCCACAGTGCTGTTAGGGAGGGAGTTCCAGGATTTTGACCCAACGACGATAAAGGAACAGCAATATATTTCCAAGTCAGGATGCTGTGTGACTTGGAGGGAGAATTGGAGGTGATGGTGCTTTTATTCGCCTGTTGCCCTTGTCCTTCTAGGTGTTAGAGGTCACGGGTTTGGGAAGTGCTGCCGAAGAAGGCTTGGCGAGTTGCTGCAGTGCATCTTGTAGATGGTACACACTGCAAACACGATACATGGGTGATAGAGGGAATGAATGTTCAAGATGATGGATGGGTGCAAATTAAGTGGGCTGCTCTGTCCTGAATGGTGTTGAGGGTCTTGAGTGTTGTTGGAGCTTTACTCATCCAGGCAAGTGGAGAGTATTCCATCACACTCCCGACTTATGACTTGTAGATGGTGGAAAGGCTTTGGGGAGTCAGGAGGTGAGACACTCGATACAGAATACCCAGCCTCAAACCTGTTTTTCTAGCCACAGTATTTATGTAACTGGTCCTGTTATGTTTTTGGTCAATGGTGACCCCAGGAAGTTGATGGTGGGGGATTAGGCGATGGTAATCCCTTTGAATATCAAGGGAAGGAGATTAGACTCTCTCTTGTTGGAGATAGTTATTGCCTGGCACTTGTGTTGACATAAGGGCTGCGACTTTCTCCAGGAAGGTGATTTTACCGGCAGGGCCTAATTTGAATCTCAGGCCTCAGATTCCTGTCCGCAGCCAGCCAGCTTGAGAGGCTGGCTGGCTGCAGGCTGGTAGGCCTCAGTCGGCACTGCTGGTCCGGAATCGCCGGAGAGGGTCCATGATTGCCGGTGTCACCATTGGGTGGATTAGCAACCGGGGAGGGGGGGGCAGCGATCGGGGAAGTGGGTCAGCAATCGGGGGGAGGGGGGTTCAGCGATCAAGGGGAGGAGGGTCTGCGATCGGGGGAGGGGGGGTTCAGCGATTGGGGGAGGGAGGTCAACTATAGGGGTGAGGAGGGTCAGCGATCGAGGGGAGGAAGGTCTGCGATCAGGGGAGGGGGTGGTTCAGCGATCGAGAGGTGGGGGATCGGGGGAGGGGGTCAGCGATCAGGGGAAGGGGGGATTCAGCAATCGGAGGGAGAGGTCAATGATCGGTCGGAGTAGAAAAGTCGGCCAGGGATGGTGGGGGGGGGGGGGGGCGCGGGGGAGGGGGGGCAGGGAAAGGTGGAGGATCGTGGCCGGCAACCAGAAGATTGTGGCTGGCCTCATCATCATCTGGGGGGAATCCTGGGAGTGAGAAGGGCTTATGGTGATCAGCGGCCTGGGAGTCTCCGATCACGGGGCTGGATATGATAGGGACCATGGATCCAGGAGGTAGGTATAAAGCCACTTACGTATTGGATGCAACAGTTCATGCCATGGTTTAACTGCTGGGTTTCACCAAATCCACCCTTTTTTAGTGGAAGATTCTGGCCAAAAAACCCTACAGCATTATTCGAAAAACAGTGAAGAACTTTCCCCGGTGTCTTGGCTAATAATTATCCTTCAGCCAACCTCAGCAAGATTAGCTGCTCATTATCACATTGCTGTTCATGGGAAAAGGTTGTGCGCAAATTGGTTGCCATGGTTACATTACTCGCCTGGACCTGATGGCTTACATCCTAGGGTCTTAAAAGAAGTGGCTGCAGAGATAGTGGCTGCATTGGTTGTAATCTACCAAAATCCCCTGGATTCTGGGGCGGTCCCAGCAGATTGGAAAACCGCAAATGTAACACCCCTATTTAAAAAAGGAGGCAGACAAAAGCAGGAAACTATAGCCTAACATCTGTCGTTGGGAAAATGCTAGAGTCCATTATTAAGGAAGCAGTAGCAGGATATTTAGAAAAGCATAATTCAATTAAGCAGAGTCAGCATGGTTTTATGAAAGGGAAATCATGTTTGACAAATTTGCTGGAGTTCTTTGAGGATGTAACGAGCAGGGTGGATAAGGGGGAACCAGTGGATGTGGTGTATTTGGATTTCCTGAAGGCATTCAATAAGGTGCCACATAAAAGGTGACTGCACAAAATAAAAGTTCCTAGGGTTGGGGATAATATATTAGCATGGATAGAGGATTGGCTAACTAACAGAAAACAGAGAGTCGGGAAAATGGGTCATTTTGCGGTCGGCAAACAGTAACTAGTGGGGTGCCGCAGGGTTCGGTGCTGGGTCCTCAGCTATTTACAATCTATGTTAATGACTTGGATGAAGGTACTGAATGTAATGTAGCCATGTTTGCTGATAATACAAAGATGGGTGGGAAAGTAAATTGTGAGGAGGACACAAAAAACCTGCAAAGGGATATAGATAGGCTAAGTGTGTGGGCAAATATTTGGCAGATGGAGTATAATGTGGGAAAACGTGAGGTTATCCACTTTGGCAGAAAAAATAGAAAAGCAAATTATAATTTAAATGGAGAAACATTGCAAAGTACTTGTTATGTATGCAACACCTTGTAACCAGCATTCTACCGCCACCAGAGGGTGCATCTGTTGGAGTCCCAAGGGAACCCAGCATCCCTTGAGAGCACTGTATATAAAGAGGCCTGCCATGCTGTGCTGACACTCTGAGTTACTGAGTTACAATAAAGAGACTAATTTCACAGCAGCTCAAGCACAGCACTAAACCTCGTGGAGTTATTCTACAGATAAGTAGAGAAATATTAGTGCTGTAGTACAGAGGGACCTGGGGTCCTTGTGCATGAAACACAAAAGGATAGTACGCACGTACAGCAAGTGATCAGGAAGGTCAATGGAATGTTGGCCTTTAATGCAAGGGGTATAGAGTATAAAAGCAGGGAATTCCTGCTACAACTGTATAGGATATTGGTGAGGCCACACCTAGAGTACGGTGTACAGTTTTCGTCTCCGTATTTAAGGACGGATATACTTGCAGTTCAGGGAAGGTTCACTATGTTGATTCTGGAGATGAGGAGGTTAACTTATGAAAATAGGTTGAGTAGGTGAGGCCTATACACACTGGAGTTCAAAAGAATGAATGGTGATCTTATCGAAACATATAAGATAATGAGGGGGCTCGAAAAGGTGGATGCAGAGAGGATATTCCCACGCATAGGGAAAACTAAAATTAGGGGACATAGTCTCAGAATAAGGGGCCGCCCATTTAAAACTGAGATGAGGCGAATTTCTTCTCTCAGAGGGTTGTAAATCTATGAAATTCTCTGTCCCAGAGAATATATTTAAGGCGGAGATAGACAGCCTTTTGAGCGACAAGGGAATCACCATCATCATCAACATCATAAGCAGTCCCTTGGAATCGAGGAAGACTTGTTTCCACTCTTAGAATGAGTCCTTAGACTGAACAGTCCAATACGAGAGCCACAGTCCCTGCCACAGGTGGGACAGACAGACGTTGAGTGTAAGGGAGGGTGGGACAGGTTTGCCACATGTTCCTTCCACTGCCTGCGCTTTTTATCTACATGCACTCGACGATGAGACTCAAGGCGCTCAGCGCCCTCTCGGATGCACTTCCTCCACTCAGGGCAGTCTTTGGCCAGGGACTCCCAGGTGTCGGTGGGGATGTTGCACTTTATCAGGGAGGCTTTAAGGGTGCCCTTGTAACGTTTCCGCTGCCCATCTTTGGCTCGTTTACCATGAAGGAGTGCTGAGTAAAGCGCTTGCTTTGGGAGTCTTGTGTCTGGCATGCGGACAATGTGGTCTGCTCAGCGGGGCTGATCAAGTGTGGTCAGTGCTTCAATGCTGGGGATGTTGGCCTGGTCAAGAACGCTAATGTTGGTGCGTCTGTCCTCCCAGGGGATTTGTAAGATATAGCAGAGGCATTGTTGATGGTATTTCACCAGCGACTTGAGGTGTCTAATGTACATGTCCATGCCTCTGAGCCATACATGAGGGCGGGTATTACTACAGCCCTGTAGACCATGAGCTTGGTGGTAGATTTGAGGGCCTGGTCTTTGAACACTCTTTTCCTCAGGCGTCCAAAGGCTGCACTGGCGCACTGGAAGCATTGTTGAATCTCCTCATCATTGTCGGCTTTTGTTGAAAGGAGGCTCCCGAGATATGGGAAATGGTCCACGGTGTCCAGGGCCGCGCCATGGATCTTGATGACTAGGGGGTAGTGCTGTGCGGCGGGGACAGGCTGATGGAGGACCTTTGTCTTAGCGTAAGGCTTTCGTATGCCTCAGTAAATACGTCGACTATATCCTGGAATTCAGCCTCTGAATGTGCGCAGACACAGGCGTCGTCCACGTACTGTAGCTCGACTACAGAGGTTGGGGTAGTCTTGGACCTGGCCTGGAGGTGGCGAAGGTTAAACAGCTTCCCACCGGTTCTGTAGTTTAGTTCCACTCCAGCGGGGAGCTTGTTGACTGTGAGGTGGAGCATGGCAGCGAGGAAGATTGAGAAGAGGGTTGGAGCGATGACGCAGCCCTGTTTGACCCCAGTCCAGACGTGGATTGGGTCTGTAATAGATCTGTTAGTAAGGATCACGGCCTGCATGTCATTGTGGAGCAGGTAAAGGATATTGACGAACTTTTGGCGGCATCCGAAACGGAGGAGGACGCTCCATAGACCCTCGCAGTTGACAGTGTCAAAGTTCGAAGAAGGCCATGTATAAGAGCTGCCGCTACTCCCTGCATTTTTCCTGCAGCTGTCTCGCTGCAAAGATCATGTCCATTGTGCCCCGTAGGGGACGAAATCCATACTGTGACTCCGGGAGGAGCTCCTCGGCCACAGGGAGAAGACGGTTGAGGAGGACTCCATCGACAACTTTCCCAGTGGCTGATCACAGGGAGATTCCTCTGTAGTTGCCGCAGTCGGACTTGTACCCTTTTTTAAAGATGGTCATGATCACTGCGTCTCTGAGATCTCCCGGCATGCTCTCCTCCCTCCAGATGAGAGAGATGAGGTCATGTATCCGCGCCAACAGTGCCTCTCCGCCATACTTTAGCACCTCAGCAGGGATTTCATCCACTCCCATAGCATTGTTGTTCTTGAGCTGTCTTATGGCTTTTTCTACCTCATGCAACGTTGGGGTTTCACTGAGGCGGGTCGCATGCTGCGGGATGGAGTCGAGAACACCCGAGTCAAAAGCAGAGTCTCGATTGAGGAGATCTTTGAAGTGCTCCCTTCAGTAGGCCCTGACTGCCTTGGTGTCCTTGATGAGTGATTTCCCGTTCTTGGCCAGCAGTGCGGTGGGGCCTTGGGAGTTTGGACCATAGGTGGCCTTGACTGCGATGAAGAATCCTCACACATCATGGCTGTCGGCCAGTTGTTGTATCTCCTGTGCTTTCTCCATCCACCACCTGTTCTTTAAGTCCTGGGTTTTTTGTTGGACCTCAGCCTTGAGTTGCCTGTAATGTTGCTTTGCTGCTCCTGAGTTGGATTGTTGCTTGAGGCTCAGAAATGCTCTGTGCTTGCAATCTTTTAGTTCTTGGATCTCCTGATCATTCTCATCAAACCAGTCCTGTTGTTTTCTGGTTGTGTAAACATAAGAACATAAGAATTAGGAACAGGAGTAGGCCATCTAGCCCCTCGAGCCTGCTCCGCCATTCAATAAGATCATGGCTGATCTGGTCGTGGACTCAGCTCCACTTACCCGCCCGCTCCCCGTAACCCTTAATTACCTTATTGGTTAAAAATCTATCTATCTGTGATTTGAATACATTCAATGAGCTAGCCTCAACTGCTTCCTTGGGCAGAGAATTCCACAGATTCACAACCCTCTGGGAGAAGAAATTCCTTCTCAACTCGGTTTTAAATTGGCTCCCCCGTATTTTGAGGCTGTGCCCCCTAGTTCTAGTCTCCCCGACCAGTGGAAATAACCTCTCTGCCTCTATCTTGTCTATCCCTTTCATTATTTTAAATGTTTCTATAAGATCACCCCTCATCCTTCTGAACTCCAACGAGTAAACACCCAGTCTACTCAATCTATCATCATAAGGTAACCCCCTCATCTCCAGAATCAGCCTAGTGAATCGTCTCTGTACCCCCTCCAAAGCTAGTATATCCTTCCTTAAGTAAGGTGACCAAAACTGCAAGTAGTAGTCCAGATGCGGCCTCACCAATATCCTATACAGTTGCAGCAGGACCTCCCTGCTTTTGTACTCCATCCCTCTCGCAATGAAGGCCAACATTCCAATCGCCTTCCTGATTACTTGCTGCACCTGTGACCAAGTGTCTCTTCACAGGCACTGGTTATGGAGGCCTGGAGGGCAGACTAAGCGCTGCGGCCATTCAGCATCTCAGGGTCATCAAGGCACGCCAGGTTAGCTGTGAGGTGCTGGCTGTATAGGGTTCTGTTAGCTGGGTATAAGTGCCCCGGCATTGACTTTTTTGCCTCACTGCTTCTGCTATCCCTTCCGCTTTGGGGCTATGTTAACGTCGATGTTGGATTGGATTAGGCGGTGGTCCGTCCAGCAGTCGTCTGCTCCTGTCATGGCGCGGGTGATGCGCACATCCTTGCGATAAGGGAGTAAAGGGTTATGGGGAGCGGGCAGGAAAATGGAGCCGAGTCCATGATCAGATCAGCCATGATCCTATTAAATGGTGGAGCAGGCTCGAAAGGCCTGGTGGACTACTCCTGCTCCTACTGTTTATGTTCTTATGACTACACTTCAATCGTACTTAGTTGGCTGTTAAGTGCTTTGGGATGTCCTGAGTGCGTGAAAGGCGCTATAAAAATACAAGTGCTCTCTTTCTTCTATAATACTAGGAAAGTTCTGTTCCATTCTGCCATAACACATTGATTTCTGAGTATCGTGCTGTGAAACTGAACAGCTATAAATAGAAATGCCGATGATTTTCAAAGTCAATGAAGTATAATTGCACGTTAAAAACAGAGTGGCTATGACAAAGCTGTCTATGAAAGCAGCTACAAACCTATTGTTATCACAGGTGGGAGTCACACTAATGAAAGACTTTATTAAAAAGAGTTGTCTTCACATTTGCTTTGTGTATTGCATATGTGTAAACAAGTGACAAGCCTTGGAATCTCTACCCGCCCACTCTCCCCCACTCGCCTGTCAGCACATGAGAAGAAGTGAATATTAAATTACATAAATTGACAGAATGGGCCTGGATGGAATAAAAGAGATCGAACAAAGTACAACACACTAGGAGCGCGTTACTGTGCAGTAAATACCATTTACCGCCATTTGAATTTTGATAAGGACACAATCGTTTGAAAGCACCATTTTACAAGAGTAAAAATTATCATTTCATATCAAAGCTTCATCAAAAATGTTGATTACCCTAATATTCAGCCATATTATTATATATTATGTTTTGATGTTCATTGTGATGATTCTTATTTTTCGAATAAAGATGAACTTCAAAAGTGGTAATAATTATTTGCCATATTATATCTTCTTGACATGCTTTTCAAAATCAGGAGCTTCTTATGTGCTTAATGTTTAGGTCCCAAATTGGATTTGAAACTCAGTGCCATGTAAGAATTTGCAAGTTTCGTGAAACATGCAATGTGCATCAAATGCGATTGACTACAATGTTCTGTGGAAATTGATTGATTCAAGAATTAGTGTAGTGCAGCGTGTGGAGATAACCAGAATCTCATCAGACCTGCAGATAAGGAATGAATCTGGAGAAATTCTGTGTTATTTCATGGTGTTGTTTTGTATTATTATGTTAAATTACAAACTACCTCATTTATTTGTAACGTGCCAGGTTTGAAGTTGAGCATTTTTCATGAAATATCCATTGCAATGTTTATGAAACCTAAATTATCTGAGCATTACTCCTTTTATTTTAAATGTTCTCTTTTTCCATGAATTGCTAAATTTTGCTTTTGTCTCATAGCAAGATCCCTGTTCTCATGAATGGATAATTGCAAATGACCATCCAATCAGGTCTGCATTCTGACCCTTTCCCTTTAGTCATTCTTCAGTCTTCAGTTTAATCGCCTACAATGAAGGTGTAACAAAAATAGACTATTTCTCCATGGTTGCTGTTTACTTCCATTACTATGTATTTATAGGCGTTTTTTAATGCCATGTTAAGATGAAGGTGGCACCGTTATTTAACAATCAGTTTGGTACTTCCCTGGTGCGACTAGTACTTCATCTGATGCAGATACAACATCTGGATCAATTGTTGAGGAAGTCGATGGCAGAATTACACAGCAATTTATGGCTCAAGAGATGAAAGAACTGCCAGGACCACTCAGCTCCAGACCTCATTATAACCTTGGTCCAAACATGGACAAAAGTGCTGAATTCCAGAGGTGATTGCCCTTGACATTAAGGCAGCATTTGACCGAGTGTGGCATCAAAGAGCCCTAGTAAAATTGAAGCCAATGGGAATCAGGTGGGAAACTCTCCACTGGCTAGAGTCATACCTAGCACAAAGGAAGATGGCTGTGATTGGTAGAGGTCAATTATCTCAGCCCCAGGACATCACTGCAGGAGTTCTTCAGGGCAGTATCCTAGGCCCAACCACCTTCAGCTGCTTCATCAATGACCTTCCATCAATCATTGGTCAGAAGTGGGGATGTTCGCTGATGATTGCACAGTGTTCAGTTCCATTTGAAAATCCTTAGATAATGATGCATTATGTACCTATATGCAGAAATACCCGGACAACATTCTGGCTTGGACTGATAAGTGGCAAATAACATTCGCACCACACAAGTGCCATCTCCAACAAGCGAGAGCCTAATCACCTTCCCTTGACATTCAATGGCATCATCATCATCGAATCCCCTCCCATCAACATCCTGGGGGGGGTCTAGAATGGAGAATCTTAGTTATGAGGACAGATTGGATAGGCTGGGTTTATTCTCAATGGAACAGAGGAGGCTGAGAGGAGACCTCATTGCGGTGTACAAAATATTGAGGGGCCTGGATAGAGCGGATAGCAAGGGTCTATTTCCATTGGTGGAGGGGTCTTTTACGAGGGGGCACAGTTTTAAGGTGGTTGGTGTAAGGGTTGGGAGGGATTTGAAGGGGGGCTTCTTTACGCAGATGATTGTGGGGATCTAGGATTCACTGCCTGAAGAGTGGCGGATGCAGAAACCCTCAACACTTTTAAGAAATGGTTGGATAGGCACTTAAAGTGCCGTAACCTGCAGGTTTACGGACCTAGAGCTGGTAATTTGGATTAGACTGGATAGCCTCTTGTTGGCTGGTGCAGATATGATGGTAAGTACTGCAGGGTACAGGCAGGGTGATCTCCTGGACTAGTTTCGATCACCTGGATGGGTCGGAGAGGAATTTTCCCAGATTTTTTTCCCCAAATTGGCCTGGGTTTTTATCTGGTTTTTGCCTCTCCCAGGAGAACACATGGCTCCGGTTGGGGTGGAGTGTAGAATGTTTCAGTGTAAGGGGTGTCGCAGTTGTGTGGGGTGCTCTTTACTTTTCCGCCATTGTTCATAGGTTTATATGTAACCTGTAGGCGGTGTTGGATATCGTCGGCGATGCCTGCTCTTGTTGATAGGAGGCTCCCGAGATATGGGAAGTGGTCCACGGTGTCCAGGGCGCGCCATGGATCTTGATGACTGGGGGGCAGTGCTGTGCGGTGGGGACAGGCTGGTGGAGGACCTTTGTCTTACAGATGTTTAGCGTAAGGCCCATGCTTTCGTACGCCTCAATAAATATGTCGATATGTCCTGGAGTTCAGCCTCTGTATGTGCGCAGACGCAGGTGTCGTCTGCGTACTGTAGCGGCAGAGGTTGGGGTGGTCTTGGACCTGGCCTGGAGACAGCGCAGGTTGAACAGGTTCCCACTGGTTCCGCTCCAGCGAGGAGCTTGTTGACTGTGAGGTGGAGCATGGTGGCGAGAAAGATTGAGAAGAGGGTTGGGGCGATGATGCAGCCCTGTTTGACCCCGGTCCGGACGTGGATTGGGTATGTGATGGATCCGTTGGTAAGGATCATGGCCTGTATGTTGTTGTGGAGCAGTGCCTCCTGTACGCCAGTGCAGTCTTCGTCCGCCTGAGAAAAAGAATGTTTAGAGAACAGGCCCTCAAAACTGCCACCAAGCTCATGGTCTAAAGGGCTATAGTAATACCTGCCCTCCTGTATGGCTCAGAGACATGGACCATGTACAGCAGACACCTCAAGTTGCTGGAGAAATATCACCAACGATGTCTCTGCAAGATCATACAAATCCCCTGGGACGACAGGCGCACCAACATCAGCATCCTCGTCCAGGCTAACATCCCCAGCATTGAAGCACTGACCACACTCGATCAGCTCCGCTGGGCAGGCCACATAGTTCGCATGCCAGACACGAGACTCCCAAAGCAAGTGCTCTAATTGGAGCTCCGTCACGGCAAACGAACCAAAGGTGGGCAGCAGAAACACGCCAAGAACACCCTCAAAGCCTCCCTGAAAATTTGCGACATCTCCACTGACACCTGGGAGTCCCTCGCCCAAGACCGCCCTAAGTGGAGGAAGTGCATCCGAGAGGGCGCTGAGCACCTCGAGTCTCAACGCCGAGAGCGTGCAGAAATCAAGCGCAGGCAGCGGAAAGAGCGTGCGGCAAACCACCCATCCCTTCCCTCAATGACTATCTATCCCACCTGTGAAAGAGTCTGTGGCTCTTGCATTGGACTGTTCAGCCAGCAAAGAACTCACTTCAGGAGTGGAAGCAAGTCTTCCTCGATTCCGATGGGCTGTCTATGATGATGATGATATGTAACCTTTAGGGCTGCTGACCAAGGGCCTTGCGGCTCTTTGTCGGCCGGCACGGACACGATAGGCCGAAATGGCCTCCTTCTGCGCTATAAATTTCTGTGTCTCTATGTTTTTCTCATTGACCACAGACTTAACCAGACTAGTAACATAAATACTGTGGCTATAAGAGCAGGTCAGAGGCTGAGTATTCTTCAATGAGCAACTCACCTCCTGACTCCCCAAAGCCTTTCCGCCATCTACAAGGCACAAATCAGGAGTGTGATAGATGTGTGCTGCTCCAGCAACACTAAGAATGCTTGACACCATTCAGAACAAAGCAACTTGCTCACTCCCTCCACCACCGGCGCACCGTGGCTGCAGTGTGCACCATCTACAAGATGCACTGCAGAAACTCGTCATGGCTTCTTCAGCAGATCCTCCAAAACCCGCAATCTCTACTACTTAGAAGGACAAGGGCAGCAGATGCATCTGAACACCACCACCTACAAGTTCCCCTCCAAATCACACACCATCCTGACCTGGAAATATATCACCGTTCCTTCGTTGTGCTGGGCCAAAATTCCGGCATTCCCGACCTAACATCACCTTCACCACATGGACTGTAGCGGTTCAAGAAGGTTTCTCACCACCACCTTCTCAAGGGCAATTCGGAATGGGCAATAAATGCTGGTCTTGCCAGCGATGCCCACGACTCATGAATGAATCAAAAAAAATGACAAATCTCCAGTAAAGCAAATATCTTTAATATGCAAATATTTTGATTGCAAAATCATTTTTGCTGAAAAACCTGTGGCCCTTCCAGCACATTCCTGCCACAACTTGAGTGGGAATAAGCCAGAATGGTCAGAAATAGGCTGGTAGCAGGAAAAGCAAGGTCCCGGACTAATCTGGGAAATACCCCAATGGCCTGTTAAGGACAGCGCATCTGTCAGCTCCAAATATGGTCATTCACATAAGGGGCCCAAGTTTCCACAAGAAAAAAACGGGCGCCCCTCCGAGCTGGGCGCCCGTTTTTCGCGCCTAAAACGGCGCCTAAAAAAATCCTCGGTATTCTCCACCTACTTACAAGTCCTCTGGCCCTCGGCGCAGTCAGCACGAGCTGTGGGGGGGCGGAGCCAGGTCCCGGCACTGAAAACAGTGAAGGGACCTCTGCACATGCGCTACAGTGGGCACGCAAGTGCAGTAGCTCCAGGCGCCGAACTGTGTGGGAGGGGCCCGAAGCACGCAGCCCCTAGCCCTGGCTGAATGGCCTCACTGGGGCTGCGTGAATGAGGCTCCTCCCACGGCCAGCTCCTGCTCCCCCCCCCCGACCAGACCCGACACTCGCTCCCCCCCCACCCCCCCGCCGACCAGACCCAACACCCGCTCCCCGCCCCGACCCGAGACCCGACACCCGCTCCCCCCCCCCCTCCCCGACCCGAGACCCGAGACCCGCTCCCCCCCCCCCTCCCGCCCCGACCCGAGACCCGACCCCGACCCGCTCCCCCCCCCCGACTAACCCGACCCGCGCTCCTGTTCCCCGACCCGACGCCCCCCCCTCTCTCTCCCTCCCTCCCCCTCTCCCTCCCCCTCCCTCCCTCTCCCTCCCCCTCTCTCTTTCTCTCTCTCCCTCCCTCTCCCTCTCTCCCTCCCTCCCCCCCTCTCTCTCTCCCTCCCTCCCCCCCTCTCTCTCTCCCTCCCCCCCTCTCTATCTCCCTCCCTTCCTCCCTCCCCTCCCCTCTTCCTCCCTCTCCCCCTCTCTCTCTCTCTCTCTCCCCCTCCCGCTCAGCGGCACGAACAGCTGCAGAATTCTCGCTGGCTGAAGCACTTTCACACAGGCAGGAAGATGGTTTATTTAATCTTTTCTTGGCTTTAAATGTTTATTCAGGTTGGATTTATTTGTATAATATTTGTAGAAGTATAAATAAGGATTTATTGTCGAATTTAATGAGTTCCCTTCCCCCCCCCTCCCCTCCACCTCGTTCTGGATGCCTAATTTGTAACCTGCGCCTGATTTTTTAATGTGTAGAACAGGTTTTTTCAGTTCTACAAAAATCTTCACTGGCTCCATTCTCCTTTAGTTTGGAGTACGTTTTCACTGTGGAAACTTTCAAATCAGGCGTCAGTGGCCGGACACGCCCCCTTTTGAAGAAAAAATTCTGTTCTAAACTAGAACTGTTCTACCTGACTCGAACTGCAGAAAAAAAAATGTGGAGAATTGCGATTTCTAAAATAGTCCGTTCTCCACCAGTTGCTCCTAAAAATCAGGCGCGAATCATGTGGAAACTTGGGCCCAAGGAGTGGGGCAGGTGGGACGGGATATAGTCAAGGTCATGGGCACATTCTCTCAAAGTCTGGGGTTCCTGCATCCCTGATCCTCAGAGGGACTTGGTGTGGGGTCAACAGACTATTGTTTCAGACTAATTTCAATCTCACTTCAATTGATTGCTTCTGCAAATAACTTTATTGACGAATAAACCCGTTTCATAGTACAATGTTACAAGGGTTGTATTGTGTGGCTGGCATTAAGCATCTTCTGAAGCAGCGTGAGACTTAGTGAAGTTCTTAAAGGCTATCTGAGAACAATGAAAGGGTTCATCACTTGCTTCAGGCACACTATCCCTATTACTAAGGGCTCTTGTTCTTGAGCTCCTTTTTGTCATATTCAGTGTTTACATTTGTTTCTCTTTAAATGTTTCCTTTTATAGTTTTTTTTCCAATTAACTTTATTTTTATTACAATTTTGATAGTGTTTAGTTGTCCTTGCCATTACCTTTATTAGTTTCAATTTAAGTTATTTTCAAATGTAACTTTTATTTGTTTATGTATTATTTTTTTCTATTTCAATCTTCACAAATTGCATTTTACTTTCTGGGGCTTGGATTTATTTTAAATATCCTATGCATCAGTTCATTGTTGTGTTTAATCAAAATACTTAAATGTTCCTTCAACACATTCTTTTTCTCTATAGTCTTTAAAAGAGCAAGTTTGATTCATGCCTCACATTCCCTTACGTTGTCAGAAATCCTTTCCCATTTATACTAACCATTCATTTAACAGTAAGAAAAGTATGTGTGAATTTGACATTCCTGTTTTGTTTCTAGCTCTTTACTGAAAATGTTTCCTTTATGCCTTCTATTTCTTTTATTTATATTACAATAACTTATCTTCTGTCCTTGTCTATCAAGTTCAATAAATCAATGGTGTACCTTCATTTTGTTCAGTAATTTGCTCCATGTTCATTCCTACGTTACATCACCGTCGCAGTGCCATTTTCAAATTAGTTGCGCCCTTCCACATATATTCTTCACAGCAAAATTACTAATTAACTAGTGGATATCGCTTGAAGAGTTTGCAGTTTATTCTTCTCACCTTTTGAACATTGTTTTGAACTATCCTCAGATTGCGTAAGCTTATCTGACCCACATTATTCTGTGCGGGACAGCACTTTCTATGTCTGATGGAATTTACAGTGGCGTCAAGGACTGGGCGAAAAAGTAGGAAGACTTGACATAATGGAATGCAACCGAATTTCCTGGTTGGTCCGCCCAATCAAATGTCTCGCCCTCAGTATAACCTAACAGTAAAATATAAGAGAATTGAAGTGCCGCTATTTCTATTGACAAAAAGTTGCAGTGTTAAGGGAAGAGGATTCACTTTTCAAATGTCATTATAGAAGAGATCAATTCCATTGTTTCACGAGTTCTAGCTTAAGATATCTTGGCCCTGAAATTCCGCAGAGGTCATTCTGGTTGCCTGCTGTAACTTCTGGATTACATGGAGTCTTCGCTGTTTCCCTACAGGTTCTGCGGGTCTCCCACTGGAATTTCAGGGCTACTATGTTTATTGCACAGAAATGTCAAGTACATGATGTGGGGGTAGTATTATCACTTTGTATAGTAGATAACAACACGTTACCCACAGATAATTGAATTACAGCAACAATATAGGCCCAGAAATTACTCTGGGGGGCTTCCCGTGGGCAATTGCCTCCTCGCAGCATATTTTTTACGAATTTACCTGGTGGTCTAGGAGGCGGCCTGATTTCCGATGGGGAGACCTTCTCCTCCCGCGCTGTGAAGCACGCTCCCATGCAGAGGGTCCTGACATAGAAGATGCAGTCATGTGTGACTGCTCAGCTAATCAGGTAAGTATTTCACAAGTTCCCATTAATAGCACTGAGACACGCGTAACTACTATTGTGTATTTGTAAAGCATGCACTCCCATGTTCCGCCACCAGGGAGCACACCCCTGAAGTCCCAAGCGATCCCAGCATCCTTTGGGAGCACTGTACATAAGCTGGCCCCTAAGGTCTGTTCCTCACACTGGAGTGTCTTAATAAAGACTGAGGTCACTGTTACTTTAACCTCCCTGTGTGCAGTCTCATCTGTGTTAGGAACACAACAACTGGCGACGAGCACACAAATCCAACGCAAAGATGCAGCAAAATGTGGGCATCCTGGAGAAGTTTTTGGAGGGTGAGGACTGGGAAGCCTATGTCGAACGGTTAGACCAGTACTTTGTAGCCAACGAGCTGGACGGAGAAGGAAGCGCTGCAAAAAGGAGAGCGGTCCTCCTCATGGTCTGCAGGGCACCGACCTACAGCCGCATGAAGACTCTTCTGGCTCTGGTGAAACCCACAGATAAGTTATATGAGGAGCTGTGTACACTGGTTCAGGAGCATCTTAACCCGAGGGACAGTGTGCTGATGCCAAGGTATCGGTTCTATACGTGCCAGCGATCTGAAGGTCAGGAAGTGGCGAGCTACGTCGCCGAGCTAAGGCGACTTGCAGGTCAATGTGAGTTTGATGACTACCTGGAGCAACTGCTCAGAGACTTTTTTGTACTGGGCATTGGCCACAAGACCATCCATGAAAACTTTTGACTGTAGAGACACCGACCCTCAGTAAGGCCATTGCGATAGCTCAGGCGTTTATGTCCACCAGTGATAACACCAAACAAATCTCTCAGCACACAAGTTCCAGCAATGTTCATAAATTAACTGGAACTGTGTTTGTGAGCAGAAATGTACAGGGCAGAAACCACACGAGTCTGCAACTGCCAGCAGGCCTCAGGTGACCCAGATGACTCAGAGTCTGCAACAAAGGATGAATGCAAGGCAATTCACACCTTGTTGGCATTGTGGAGGCTTCCATTCAGCCTATTCATGCCCCTTCAAAGGGTATGTTTGCAAGAGCTCCTCTGCAAAACCTGCTAACCACTGTGTGGCAGAAGAAGATCGGTCCATGCTGGACCAAAGCAATTTCGAGCCTCAGAGAGAGGAACCAGTTGCTGGAGTACATGGGTTGCACACATTTTCAATGAAATGTCCACCTATAATGATAAACGTAAAATTGAATGGCTTACCCATGGCCATGGAACTGGACACTGGCGCTAGCCAATTCATCATGAGTAAAAAGATGTTGGAGAGACTGTGGTGCAACAGACCAGCCCTGAGCACCATCCACACGAAACTCAGAACGTACACCAAAGAGCTTATAACTGTCCTGGGCAGCGCCATGATTAAGGTCACCTACGAGGGAACGGTGCACGAACTGTCACTCTGGATTGTCCTGGGTGATGGCCCCACACTGCTTGGAAGCAGCTGGCTGGGCAAAATCCACTAGAACTGGGATGACATCCACGCGCTATCACATGTCGATGTGGCCTCATGTACCCATCCTTCCCTTTTTGAGCCAGGCATTGGAAACTTTTCCGGGCTGAAGGTGCGGATCCACTTGGTCCCAGAGGCACGACCCATTCACCACAAGGCGTGAGCGGTACCTCACATGATGAGGGAGAGAGTGGAAATTGAGCTGGACAGGCTGCAACGTGAGGGCATCATCTCCCCAGTGGAATTCAGCGAGTGGGCCAGCCCAATTGTTCCAGTACTCAAAAGTGATGGCACGGTCAGGATTTGTGGCGATTATAAAGTAACTATTAATCGTTTCTTGCTACAGAACCAATACCCGCTACCTAAGGCGGACGACCTATTTGTGACACTGGCAGGAGGCAAGACGTTCACCAAGCTCGACCTGACTTCGGCCTACATGATGCAGGAGCTGGAGGAGTTTTCGAAGGGCCTCACCTGCATCAACACGCACAAGGACTGTTCATCTACAACAGATGCCCGTTTGGAATTCGGTCAGCTGCAGCGATCTTCCAGAGAAACATGGAGAGCTTACTCAAGTCAGTACCATGCATGGTGGTTTTTCAGGACCACATATTGGTCACGGGTCGGGACACCGTCGAGCACCTACAAAACCTGGAGGAGGTCCTCCAGCGACTGGATCGCGTAGGGCTGTGGCTAAAGAGGTCGAAATGCGTCTTCATGGCAACAGAAGTGGAGTTTTTGGGGAGAAAGATCGCGGCGGACGGCATTCGGCCTACAGATGCCAAGACAGAGGCTACCCGGAACGCGCCCAGGCCACAGAACGTCATTGAGCTGCGGTCGTTCGTGGGACTCCTCAACTATTTTGATAACTTCCTACCGGGGTAACGCACCCTCTTAGAGGCCCTACATGTGTTATTGCGTAAAGGTGAGAACTGGGTATGGAGAAAAAAAGCAAGTAATAGCTTTTGAGAACCATTTTATGCTCCAACAAGCTGCTTGTATTGTATAACCCGTGTAAAAAACTCGTGATAGCATGTGATGCATCGTCGTACGGAGTCAGGTGTGTTTTACAACAAGCTAGCATTGTGGGGAAGTTGCAACCTGTCGCCTATGCCTCCAGGAGCTTGTCTAATGCCGAGAGGGCCTACAGCATGATTGAGAAAGAGGCATTATCGTGTGTGTTCGGTGTAAAGAAAATGCATCAGTACCTGTTTGGCCTCAAATTTGAGCTGGAAATCGATCACAAGCCCTTCATATCCCTGTTTGCTGAAAACAAGAGGATAAATACCAGTGCCTCAGCGCGCATACACAGGTGGCCACTCGCGCTATCACCGTATAACTATACCATCCGCCACAGGTCAGGCACCGAGAACTGTGCGAATGCTCTCAGTCGGCTACCATTGCCCACCACGAGGGTGGAAATGGCGCAGCCTGCAAACTTGTTGATGGTGGCGCAGCCCGCAGACTTGTTGATGGTTATGGAAGCGTTTGAAAATAATAAATCACCTGTCACAGCCTGCCAGATTAGGACTTGGACCAACCAAGATCCTCTGCTGTACTTAGTAAAAAACTGATACTGCATGGGAGCTGGGCCAGCATCCCCGTTGAAATACAAGAGCTAATCAAGCCATTCCAGCAGTGAAAGGACGAGCTGTCCATTCAGGCAGACAGCCTGTTGTGGGGTAACTGCATAGTGTTACCCAAAAAGGGCAGGGAGATGTTCATCTCGGATCTCCACAGCACACACCCGGGTCTAGTAATGATGAAAGCATAGGCAGATCCCACATGTGGTGGCCAGGTATCGACTCTGATTAGAGTCCTGTGTACAGCAACGTGCCCAGAGAGGCACCACTAAGTTTGTGGTCCTGGCCCTCCAGACCATGGTCGAGGATCCATGTCGTCTATGCGGGCCCGTTTGTCGGTAAAATGTTCCTGCTGGTGATGGATGCTTTTTCAAAATGGATTGAATGTGAAATAATGTCGGGAAGCACCGCCACCGCCACCATTGAGGGCCATGTTTGCCATCCACGGCCTGCCTGACATACTGGTGAGTGACAACGGGCCATGTTTCACCAGTGCTGAATTTAAAGAATTCATGACCCGCAATGGGATCAAACATGTCACCTTGGCCCCATTTAAATCAGCCTCCAATGGGCAGGCAGAGCGGGCAGTACAAACAATCAAACAGAGCCTCAAACGAGTCACAGAAGGCTCACTCCAAACCCGCCTGTCCTGAGTACTGCTCACCTGCTGCACGAGACCCAACTTTGTTATAGGGGTACCCCCAGCTGAGCTACTCATGAAAAGGACACTTAAAACCAGACTCTCGCTGGTTCACCCCAACCTGCATGATCAGGTAGAGAGCAGGTGGCAACAATAAAATGTAAACGATCGTCACACCACTGTGTAACGGGAAATTGAACTGAATGACCCTGTGTATGTGCTAAACTATGGACATGGTCCCAAGTGCTCGCGGGCACGGTGATAGTTAAAGAAGGGAGTAGGGTGTTTGTAGTCAAACTAGACAATGCACAAATTTGCAGAAAGCACCTGGACCAAACGAGGCTGCTGTTCACAGACTGCCCTGATCAACCCACAGCAGACACCACCTTTTTCGAGCCCACAACACACAGCCAAAAGATCAACGACACCACGCTCGACCAGGAAATCAAACTCATCACACCCAATAGCCCAGCAAGGCCAGGCTCACCCAGCAGCCCTGCAGGGCCAACAACACACCAGCCCAGCGAGGGCACAGCCAACACACCAGAATAGACATTTGTACCGCGGTGGTCCACCAGGGAAAGAAAGGCTCCCGACCGCCTCACCTTGTAAATAGTTTTCACTTTGATTTTGGGGGGGAGTGATGTTGTCTATCTCTAAAGCATGCACTCCCATGTTCCGCCACCAGGAGCGCATCCCCTGAAGTCCCAAGGGATTCCAGCATCCCTTGGGAGCACTGCATCTAAGTCGGCCCCTATGGCCTGTTACTCACTCTGGAGTGTCTTAATAAAGACTGAGGTCACTGTTACTTTAACCTCCCTGTGTGCAGCCTCATCTGTGTTAGGAACACAACAACTACGAGTTCTCAGTGCTATTAATGGGAACAAAAGCAATCACACAAAATAATAAACAAAATATAAAACAGACCACACATATTTAAAATTAATGGAAATTAAAGTTATTATGTCTTATAAAAATAAAATATTTTCCCGATTTTTAAAAAAGCTTTTTTAATTATGGTTAGAAATAAACTTACCATAGTGGGGAGGGTTTTTAACAATAAACTATGTGTTTTTAATTTTATTTTACAATTCTTTTTGTGTGTTTTAAAACTTGCACCTGCAAAAGTAAGCTATGTGCCTGCTTTTTCAGGCGCAAGTTTTTTGAGGACATTTGCCGGGCAAGATATGGGTAAATAGCCCAATCTTGCCCGAACAAATGTCCTTGCTCCCGATCTGGCTACGATCTGTCAAGCTCCAGCTTGACAGATCGGAAAAGCTGGTTTTCAGCGCATGCGCATTGCGCGCTAAAAAACGGCTTTTCCAATGCCTTCCCGGGTCCGGAGAAACTTCGTACCCCATAATTTGATCCTTTCTATATCAGTGTTCAGCGCCTCAGATGAGATGCCATTAATAATTATATATTAAACTGTCGCACAATTCAGTCACCGAAAGCTCCACCTATGGTTAAATCTTCAGCTGAAGATCTTAATGTTGCACCTTAGCAGGAGGAGAAAGATAATGAGGACGATTGAATCAGAGGAGAGGATGGCTTCGCTTCATATCGGAGATTAAACATCTTAGGCCATTAGGGGAGCAGATAGGAGATCAACATAGCTGCAGAAACCTCCTCAGAAAAGACTGAGAATATCTGCCTGGGATGAATAAAACATAAAGGGCCAAATCCTACGGGTCATCTCGCGGCACGCAGCATTAGTTAGACCTTTTCCTGCACTCTTCAGCTCAAAGTTTTTTTTGCCCTGTAAGTTACTAGAAGTGCGAAGGTGACAGGGCATCTGGGAGCTTAGTGAACAATGGGACTAACTGTGTATCTCCTTTATCAATGAGAGTTAATGATTGAGAAAGAAACACAGGAACGACGGAACAGGAAATAATGGGTCAAAAATTCCGGCTGTACGAAGTGCGCACAGACCCGGCATGGCCTCGCAAATGCGCAATGTGCATGTGCCAAAAAAATGCCTTTTCCGATCGGTCAAGATTTCTAAAGATGGATCCAATGCATCCCCATAGGAAGGACATCTGCTTGGGAGAGATTGGGCTATTTGCCCAACTCATGCCAGCGAATGTCCTTCAAACTTTTACGGCTGGTAAAAGCAGGTGCATAGCTTACTTTTACCAGCGTAACACTTTTAAGACATATAAATATTAAATTTAAACACATTTTTACATTAAAAACCTGCCCATTAAGGTAAGTTTATTTTTAACCTTATTAAACACATTAAAAAAATCCAAAAATATATATTTTTTCTAAAATATTTAATTACATTTAATTTCAATTAATTTTAAATATGTGAGATGTTTTATTTATTTATTATGCTGTGTTTTGGTGTTTTAGTGGGTTATTCTCATTGATAGTAATTGGAACTCGTACAAACGAAGTTCTCATTTTTATCATTGAGAATACTGCACAGTGATTAGTGGTCCAGGCTCATGTGATTCCAGCATGTACGTACGTACCTGAAAGACATCTTCCCATGCGCTGCACAGCAAATCTAAGCCTCTGACAGGAATCCTATGTTCCTCCGGGACACCAGGTACTTTCGTAGATTTTTTTCGGGTCGGAGGAGTTCGTACGAAAGAAGCCTCCGACCACAATTTTCCCCCCAATATGAATTAGAGTCAAATCAGGAAGATAAATAAAGAGAGGGAAAATAAGATTGGATTAAGAGAGAGAGAGAAAAGAGACAGAAATGTAAAGTAAGAAATAAAATGTAAAATTTAAAATAAAAATTTTGTAAAGTCTCTGAGAACAATTTACTACATGAAGGAATGAGACTCAACAGTATAAACTGTTCTCTTTCTGAGCAGTGGAGGATGATTGGCAATGAATTAACAATTATCACATTGTTAACATGGGAATTACGCTGTTAATATTGAGCAAAGTGATTATTTGCACCAACAAGTTTGAATCATTCTGCGCATGCGCACCTGTATGGGGGCGGAGCCTAAGAATTGTCCTACCACCCCACCGGAGCTGCGCATGCGCTCCTGATGTTCCAACCATGTATGTGCCTAGCTGCATTGCTGTGGCCTGCCACCCGAACCAAGTTTCCTCCCTGTTACCAGATGTATTTTGTGTGGAGAAGGATAGGAGATTGGAACGTGGAAAGGAGACGGAATCGGAGGGGGGCAGAGGACAGGGGATCAGAGGGGGAGAGGTCGGGGGTCAGAGGGGCCAAAAATACAGGGGATCGGAGGGGTGCAGAGGACAGGGGATCGGAGGGGTGCTAACGTTGGTGCGTCTGTCCTCCTAGGGGATTTACAGGATCTTGCGGAGACATCGTTGGTGGTATTTCTCCAGCGATTTGAGATGTCAACTGTATATGGTTTCTGAGCGATACAGGAGGGCGGGTATTACTACAGCCCTGTAGGCCGTGAGCTTGGTGGCAGATTGGAGGGCCTGATCTTCGAACACTCTTTTCCTCAGGCAGCCGAAGGCTGCACTGGCGCACTGGAGGCGGTGTTGAATCTTGTCATTGATGTCAGCCCTTGTTGATAAGAGGCTCCCGAGGTATGGAAAGTGGTCCACGTTGTCCAGGGCAGCACCATGGAACTTGATGACTGGGGGGCAGTGCTGTGTGGTGGGGTCAGCTGGTGGAGGACCTTTGTTTTACAGATGTTTAGTGTAAGACCCATATGCCTTGGTGAAGATGTTGACTATGACTTGGACTTCAGCCTCTGAATGTGTGTAGGCGCAGGCGTCGTCTGCTTACTGTAGTTCCTCGACAGAGTTTGGGACGGCCTTGGATCTTTAGCACTCTCTTGAGCTGCGGGGTGACTATCTCTAGAAGCATGCGTTCCATGAAATTCTCAGTTTCGCGGATGCACCGCAGTGACTCCAGCTGGTGCTCAAGCTCTGAAATGCAGAGCTCAATTTGCTGCAGCTGGAGACACCTCCTGCAAACATGCTCGTCCAGGCTAGGCAAAGCTCTGCCCCTCTTTCTTACCCCTCTTCTCCGAATTCCTACTCTTTTCAAATACCCAAATGAATCACTCTGTTTAAGTCCAGTCCCTTTAAGACCGATCTGTGCAGACCCAGTGGGCCTGAAATTCACTGTCCCTGAAGGGTCGGCTACTGTGGAGTTTGGGCAGTTGATTGAAAAAAATCAATCAGCTGCTGCGGTCGGGTACTTTTCCCTCCCCGAGCCATATTCAACTCGGGGAGAATTTGAGCGGTGTTCACTTCCGCCGGAAACGGCGCAGTGAAGCCGCTGTAAAGGAAGCTTTCCAGCGGGCAAGGGAGGCAGCAGCCATGATTCGTTCATTCTGCGCCAGACCAGTGTGCCCACTGTCTTCACCGGCCCGAATCAGGATTGCGGTTGGCTGCTTGGGGTCAAGGGATATCCCCTGTACACTTGGCTGCTCACTCCTCTGCGGAACACAGGACAATGCCAGAGCATGCCTACAATGATGCTCATTGTGCCACCAGGTGCATCATCGAGCAGTGCATAGACATCCTTAAGCAGAGATTCTGGTGCCTGGTCCGCCCTGGTGGCACCTTGCAGTACTCTCCTCAATGAGTCTCCATAATCGTCGTGGTCTGCTGCATGCTGCACAACCTGGCCATCATGAGGGGACAGCCGCTGGAGGTCGAGCCAGCAGTACCACCTGAGGAGGAGGAGGAAGTGGAAGAGGAGGAGGCGCAGGAGGAGGAGGAGAAGGAGGAGGATCTCCATCACCCCAGAGCTAGGATGTGTCGACCCATCGCCACCCAAGGGCTGGGTGCAGACTGTCCAGCATCCTCTTGGGAGGGCGCGTCCTCACATATATGGAGATGCCTGCAATCTCCCTCCATGCATTATGTAGTGCATGTCTTCCAGGTCTCCCCACATCAGGAAACACTATTCTTCTTCTGTCCTCCACACTGTCCATTAGTGTTTCCAGCGGCATATCAGTGAACCTGTTGGCTCTCCTTGCATCTCTGACACCAGCCATCCTTCCAAACTTCTTCCCCTCCCCCCTCAGGGCCTTGCTGCAAACCCTGGCCTTTAAAAAGGCGAGGGAGCAGCTGACTCATGAGAAACCTTTAACTGCATGCTGAATTTCTCAGCGGTGATAATGCTTTGGAAGGCACTGGAAGCCATTTGTTCACTTTTGGAGTTGAATATGGGGTGGCCCAGCCACTCAAAAATTTCGGCACTGATGGCCACAAAAAAGTAAGGGGAACATCAGCTATCCAGCAGTACAGAATTTCAGGCCCAGTGTCTGTTCAGGGTGTTAAAAATATTTTACGCAATGCCAGTTATAATATTAAATGATTCTTCAAGCCCACATTTCATTAACTGAAATATATATTTATAAATGGCCCAGCCTAAGGGAACAAAATGCTTTGGACATGCTAGGCTTGTCAGAGTTTAAAATCTATCCGAGATTCTACCACAGTGAATGTTAAGGACTCCCTATTGTTGTATAAATCACAAAAAAATTCATAGTTATCTGAAGGCATATAAAGGCTTTATTCATCTAACAGAGTGGGAGATATAAAACACTACTTAAGATGAGCCTTTTGTTTAATGTGCACAAAAGATGCGGTAAAATGTCAACTTGTTTTTTTTAAAGTCAGATTTGCTGTCTAATAATTGACCTAATTAGAGTTTTAGTCATTGCGGGTTAATCTTGACTTTCTGCTATGGCTTAAAATGGGTGATAGTGATTCAGCAGACCGTTTTACATCTCTCCCCATTTTTATTTCTATTGAGGTCAAATGGGAAAAAAAATGGGAAGAGGTGTAAATCAGGCTGCCGATTCACTATCGCCCCTTTTACACTATCACACGCAGTCAAACTTACCCTCATTGTGCTTTAATGTTATGTGGCTGAGTTAAATTTGATAGAGAAAGCATGGACTTGTAATAATACCTGTAGAGTATCATTGCTGGAGAATGTCTCCTCAAAGCAGTGGGTAATAATATTACTACATGCCAGAGAGTAACAGCACTAGATTTCTTTAAAATGTCATTGAATAGTACAGAGCCTTATTCTGAGCAATTACTGCTTTCTACTTCCAGTAAGTGTTGCAACAGTCAGATGGAGACTGCTACAAACACTGCGGCAGAACTATCACACTGCTGGCCTGGGATTGGTTGCACTGTGGGAGATATAATCGAGAACACTTGTGGCAGAATGAACTATTGCAGCCTGGCTTTTATATTGTTCGGCTCATTTTAAATTTAAGTGCTGAAAAAAATCTAATGCACTTGAGCAGAAGACAGAAATTGGTAATATGATAATAGCATTGAATCACACATCGTATGGCAGCCCGTTTGTTTTCTCCGCATTGCCAAAATAACAAACAAATACTTAGCTAATAAAATGAAACACCTTTAAGAATTGATTCTGGTTCATTTGGGTTTGTCTCCAAAAAATCATGTTAAAAATGTAAGAGGACAAATTTGTCTGTTATACAAACTAGTTCATGAATTAGTTAATTAGAAAATTGGACAGCATAACTAGCAAATGCAACAGAAAATAGTGCCTTTACTTAACCTGTTTAGTTAATGAATTGGGAAGGTAATTAGCTCAGTATCCCGTGAGAGAAAACTCCCTCACTCTACTTACTGCAACATATGAACAATGGCTGTTAACTCAGTACAAGAGGGAATGGATAAAAAGGTTACCTTGAGTTGAAGGGGGGAGTGTTATTAAAAAGAAAAATATACATTTATATAGCACCTTTCACAACCTCAGGACATCCCAATGTTTGATTATTCTTTTGTAATGAAAGAAAGACTTGCATTAACATAGTGCCTGCCACAACCTCAGGACATCATAAAGCGATTTACAACAAATTAAGTGCTTTTGAAGTGTAGTCACTTTTGTAATGTCGGAAATGCGACACACAGCAAGATCCCACAAACAGCAACGTGATAATGACCAGATAATCTGTTTCTTAATGATGTTAGTTGAGGGATAAATATTGGCTAAGACAACTGAGAAAACTTCCCTGCTTTTTCTCAAAAGTGCCATGGGAAGTTTCACATTCATCTGAGAGGGCAGACCTTGGTTTAATGTCTTATCCGAAAAATTACACATATGACAGTGCTGCACTCCCTCAATACTCCACTGGAGTGTCAGCTTAGATTTTGTGCTCAAGTCTCTGGAGCAGGACATGATCCACAATCTTCTGACTCAGAATCGAAAGTGCCATCACTGACCCGTTACAAATCGAGAAATGAAGTGCACCACTCCATTCTTCAGCTTGTCGGCTGTCTCCAGTGCACTCATGGACATCTCGGGCTTTCATGAGCCTTTGTGTCATACAGAACCATTTGCTAGCTATATTGGGGTACAGTAGTCAGTTTCTTAGTAAACTGAAAAAAAAATCTTCAAAAGCTTTCAATAGACGCATTTTAGTGTCCTTGCATCGAAAAAAAAAGCTTATTTATAAGAGCCACCTAGAAACTCGCAAACGGACGCAATTAGTGGCAGCTGGCAATGGTGATTAATTCAATTTGGGGGCGCGGCCAGTTCTGTGGGCAGGGCAGGCTTCTAGTACACAAAAGATTATGGAAACTCGATTTGCGCTGGATGTCATTTGCGCTTGAAATTCCATGATCTTTTACGCTGGTTTGGCCAATTGCAGCTGAATTTTGCTGAAAGAAACTCCAGGCCTTTATGTTTTTCTTTGGGCATCCTGTGACCCTCGCCCCTTCAACCCTGCCCCCCTCCATGTTAATCAGTTATAATGGAGCATTGCGCACATTTGGATAAAAGAAACTTAGTTCACTGAAACACAAAAAGCAGGTAACCAGTCAATCTGTTGGAAGCTGTCTCGATCTGCTGAAGCTGTAGGCGGCTGTAATTAGGCCTCTCTCAATGGGGCTCCACTCTACCAACAACTGAGCAAAGCTATCTGAATCAAATAAATAATCTAATTTCACGCACAGCACATCTTGATGTGTGATACGCATATTGTAATAGAGGCTCAAACTTGTTAAAATATATATTCCTTGGCTGTGAATTTATATCGCACTTTTTTAATAACTGGTAGCAGATAAAGAAAGCAAGAGAGAGGAAGAAAAAGAATAGTTATTTTGAAGGTTTGAATCAAAGATGCTAAGCTGTAAATTGTCTCCTTGTCTCTTGGAAACAGAAGTCCCAGCCAATCGGTGATTCTTTGTGATGTTATCTCCCCAGTTGATTCATTTTTTTTGTTTTTTAATAACCTTAGCACTATAGTAATGGAGTGGCGAGGGTCAGGAATGAAAATCATAGCTCTCAGATACCCCCAACGCTGACAGCAATAAACTTTTTGGTTGTGTTTCCACACCCATCCCCAGCCCCCTCTTAAATTGCCTGTATATGAACTTGACTTCCCATCTTCCACCCTACATAAACTTGAGCTCATCCAAATCTCTGCTGCCCATATACTAACTCGCACCAACATTCACCCATCACTTCTGTGCTCGCTGACCTGCATTGGCTTCAAGTCTGGCAATGCCTCAGTTTTAAAATTCTCATCCTTGTTTTCAAAATCCCTCAATGGCTTAGCCCCAGCCTATCTTTGTAGCCTCCTCCAGCCCTACCTTCGAGATCTCTGCGCTCTTCCCATTCTGGCCTGTTGCGCATCCCCGATTTTAGTTGCTCCAACCTTGGTGGCCGTGCTTTCAGCTGCCGAGACCCTAGGCTCTGGAGTTCCCTCCCTAAACCTGTCTGCCTCCCTCATTAAAACCGACCTCTTTAATAAAGCTTGTGGACATCTGGCCTAATATCTCCTTATGTGGCTCGGTGTCCAGTTTTGTTTGATAATGCTCCTGTGAAGCACCTTAGGATGTTTTTCTATGTTAAAGACGCTATATAAATGCAAGTTGTTGTTGTTTTGTAACACCGTTACATGGAGTATATACATTAGAAAACTCACTCTTTGACATTCCTTTTCAACTCAAGTTACAAATATTTATGTTTTATTTCTCATCTTTCAAAAATATTATTTTTATGATTTCTGGATCCATTATAACAAAGATGATTTCAATGCGGCTGTATCTAGTAAGTTTGTACAGCAGAAAGCCTATCTAAAGCTTTGTAGTGTTGTTGATTGGGTATGTGCAGATGTCTATTGTTACGCTGCCTAAGAATAAGGCTTCACTTCTATCATGTTCAACATTGTAGCGTGATTTCTTTTAATGTTGATATTGTCCATGCAGTACAAGCTGTCATAAAATTCAGTACCAATCTTTGTTGAAGTAGCTGATCTTGTGGAACAAAGTCTATTATCTCATTACTTTACTGTTGGAGAGAAATTTCTTAACCTATAACCTTTGTAACTTTTATAATGTATAGCCAGCTCCTCTGTCTTTCTCTGATGAATTATGGGACAAGGAGAGTAGTCAAGTAAAAAATGTATACTTAAGCAAAAAGCAAGTATAGTCTCAAGTCCGGTGACCCTGAGTCATGAAGATAGGGGAAGTAGGAAAATGAACGGTTGGAAAGGCAACAGAAGTATCCTTGTTTTTCTGCTGATGCGAGGAAAATAACCCCACTTGTGTGTGCGTATGCTTGTTAACCTTTGACTTACCACAATGTAAAGATAGATTGTCATAGCATTACCATATAGGGTAAGACGTTACAAAAATGTTAGATAATTGAACAATGGTGTAAGGGGGCGGGACCGCCCCCAAAGGTATAATTGTAACTTGGAAACTTCGCTCGGAGAGAAGGGTGTGTCGAAGCTGCGGAGTTTCCCCACTTCTCCCAGAGCGCTCTGTACGAATAAACTGTGACGTTTTCCTTCACCGTACTCGGACTTGGTGTGGAATTTATTTCCCTTACATTTACATAATGTATTGATATTGCATGCTTGGAAGATTGTTGCTATTTCATACTTTAAATGTCAATTGACAATGAACTTGTTATCATCAATCCAAATTGATCAGTCTGATTTTGTTTGTATAAATATGATCTGTACGTTTGAGGATAATTTGAGTCCATGGTTCTAAACAGACCGACAACAATTGCATCAGGAGACTTGGACCCAACATGAGGTCCATTATCTCATAAACTAATTGCTGTTCTCTAAAGAAACATTTGTGTCATGTTTTAGCAAATTTCTTATGAACAGTGAAAAGTTGTGAATACTTCTGCCTCCTCTTGTAAGCTTATTTTAGCCATGCAATCACTGAGTTTAACTCCATACTAACATGTCTTGATTGTGCATTAATGCAGGGAATAGAATACTAAAGTGCTTTGTGATATAGACTCAAAACCTTGCATTGATACAAGCAAAATAGAATTTGATCCGTGCGTTGACGCACAGAAAATAGATGTCACTGCCTGACAGAGATAGCAGGCATACATTTAAGTGCACATGATATAGAGAAGAATCACAGGCTACAGAAAAGATTGAGATACTAGGAATGGCCAAAAACAGCTGTCAAAAATTTAGAACATGGTACACATAAGAGTTAAGGACTATGACGAGCCAGAGATGGCAGAAGGGAGGGATTGAAATTAGCACAATGTGAGATTTGGGGAATAGATTAGTCACGGACCCTGAATAACTTAACTCTGAATAAAGTTACGGTGACAAGCAGCATTTGTGTGCCAGATATTTCCATCTGATGTTCAGTAGAGACTTTAGGGTTGAAAACCTTTTATATAACAAGAAAGGATGGGGAAGGAATGGTTGAGGTTTATTCTGGCATTGGAGTTTGATGACCAAAAGGAGCTATCCACGCGCTAGAGGTGCTGCAGAGGAGAGCAACAAGTGTGATCACTGGTATTAGAACCAATGGCTATTAGGGACCACTAGAAAATCTAGAGGGAAAAATTCATCGTCCCTGAAGGGACTGCTACCGCAGAGTTTGGGCAGTCGATTGAAAAATATCGATGGGCCGCCGCGGTCGGGTACTTTTCCCTCCCCGAGCCATATTCAGCTCAGGGAGGATTTGAGTGGTGTTCACTTCTGCTGGAAACAGCGCGGTGAAGCCACTGTAAAGGAAGATTTCCAGCGGTGAGCTCTGCAGTGTGCGGGCAACAGGAAAGTGACAAGGACAGGTATTTTCAGCTGCAAAAAGGTAAGACTTTGCCCAGCAGTGCCCCCGTGAGGTTTTCAATGTGGTGCTCAAACGGGACACCACTGGAGTGTTGCCGTGATCGGGGCCCTTTGGAAGGGAAATAGTTTTATTAATTATGAGTGTTTTTATTTAATATTACATCACCCAATGTATTTATCTTTTCATAGTTTTATTAATTATTAGTGTTTTTATTTCAGATTCCAGCAAACACTGTACTTATCTTTTCATATAGTTTTATTAATTGCTTTGGCTCCATTCAACCTGTTGTGTGCTGCTCACAGGTTTGCATGTACCTCTGTAATTTTGTACAACTTTCAGGTCTGACTCTTTAGTGGAGGCCTGTGGGCTGCAGAGACCTGCTTGGCAGGGTTCACCCTGAGGATGGGAAGAGTGTTGGGAGGGCGACACCTGGTACACCTGCTCAGAAGCAGGGTGGCACACAGGAGAAGGCGTCACTGTCAGCACCGTGCAGACTGGCAATGGGCAAGGGAGGCAGCAGCCACGATTCACTCATTCTGCACCAGAGCAGTGTGCCCGCCATCTTCACCAGCCCGAATCAGGATTGGGGTTGGCTGCTTGGGGACAAGGGATATCCCCTGTCCACTTGGCTGCTCACTCCTCTGAGGAACCCCAGGGCAGTGCCAGAGCATGCGTACAATGACGCTCATTGTGCCACCAGGTGCATCATCGAGCAGTGCATTGACATCCTGGTCCACTCTGGTGGCACTTTGCAGTACTCTCCTCAATGGGTCTCCATCATCGTCGTGGTCTGCTGCATGCTGCACAACCTGGCCATCATGAGGGGACAGCCGCTGGAGCTCGAACCAGCAGTACCACCTGAGGAGGAGGAGGAGGAGGAAGTGGAGGAGGAGGAGGAGGCACAGGAGGAGGAGGAGGCACAGGAGGAGGAGGAGGTTGATCCCCGTCACCCCAGAGCTAGGATGCGTCAACCCATTGCCACCCTGGAAGGGCCGGGTGCAGACTGGCCAGCATCTTCCTGGGAGGGTGCATCCTCACATATATGGAGGTGCCTGACATCTCCTCTGCAATCTCCCTCCATGCATTATTTACTGGTGGTCTGCCAAGTCTCCCCACGTCAGGAAACAGTATTCTTCTTCTGTCCTCCACACCATCCATCAGTGTCTCCAGCTCCATATCAGTGAACCTGTTGGCTCTCCTTGCACCTTTTACACCAGCCATCCTTCCAACCTCCTTCCCCCCTCAGGGCCTTGCTGCAAACCCTGGCCTTAAAACCTTACGAGGGCAGCAAAACAAGGGCACAGCTTGATGAAGGGCAAGTTTAAGACAGATGCCAGCAAATATTGATTGAAGAGAAAGACTTGCATAGCGCCTTTCACAACCACTAGACATCTCAAAGCGCTTTACAGCCGATGAAGTATTTTTGGAGTGTAGTCACTGTTGTAATGTGGGAAATGCAGCAGCCAATTTGCACACAGCAAACTCCTACAAATTGTAATGTGATAATGACCAGATAATTTGTTTTTGTTATATTGATTGAGGGTTTAATATTATCCAGGACACTGGGGATAACTGCCCTGCTTTTCTTCGAAATAGTGCTATCTACCTGAGAGAGCAGGCAGGACCTCGGATTAACATCTCACCCGACAGTGCAGCACTGCACTGGAGTGTCAGTCGGGATTTATGTGCTCAAGTGTCTGGAGTGAGACCTGAATCCACAGCCTTCTGACTCAGAGGCGAGTGTGCTACCCACTGAGCCACAGCTGACAGTGTACATATAATTTGATCAACAGCTGAAGAGGGATGCCAAGAATGGTGGTTAAGGCCAGGAAGAAACTGCTGGGTAGCGTAATGGGAAAGTGGCAGAGTTGATATCTGGAATGGATAAAGTCGTGATCTGTAAGGGTTTCCTCAACCATACCATTCGTATAATCTTGTGATGAGTTTACTATTGCAAAGCCCAAACTCAACGAGTAAATGAATCTCTGCTCCATCATCCAGCCCAAGGGATTGTATTCATTTGAAAAACATTACCAAAAAGGTTTTTAAATTGGTTGGCTGATCAAGGTTGACTCTGAATTCCCATGAGAATATTTGGAAGTTTAAAACAAATCCTCGGTGAAATTTACGGATAATCTCCTTTCAAATGATGGTGTCAATCTTTTACAAACCACAAAATTTTACGACTATTTTGCTTGATTACTATAATAGAGTATAATAGAACACAACCTGGTGAAATGGACAGTCTACAATGCTGTATATTTCTGGGTGTATGTAAAATAGTCACAAAGCAAGTTGGCGACAGAAGGTTCTGATTCTACAAATGAAAAATAAATTTCATCAGCGGTAACCTTGCAGTTTTTTTTTGTGTAGCAAATTCTTCTATGATGGAGAGCTCATCAGTGAAAGATGCCTTCACAATGCAGCCAGTCTCTGTACAACCTCAATAGGACGTGCTTGCTGTCAGACTTACTTTTGTTCTTTGTACTGAACACGTAGCGGTCGTGACAATTCAATTAGTGGTGATTTTGTGGAGATGGAGGCAATAATGTTAATTTGAAAATGGAACAGGTATTGACAAGAAATTCACGTTTTACAAAAAGCATGTCCTTGTCATCTGACCTTTAATTAGGAATAGACCTCAACACTGAACATAAGTAATTCACAGGTTCAGTAATAGATACACATACTCATTTTTTACACATAAGACTATAGTGTTCTCAACCATCACTCTGTGCAGAATAAAGCCCATTGAAGATTACGATTAAAATATTTCCAAAGGTACAATATTCGTAACAGCATAAAATATCATTCAATTCCTTCCTGTCAGATCAAATACTGCTCAAATTAACATTTTTAGTTGACAATTTTCATTTGTTATCATTTCAGTTTAAACTCTTTGCTTAGGGGTCGATTGGAGTCATCATCATTATCATAGGCAGTCCCTTGGAATCGAGGAAGATTTGCTTCTACTCTAAAAGTGAGTTCTCAGCTGACTGAACAGTCCAATACGGGAATTATAGTCTCTGTCACAGGTGGGACAGACAGTCGTTGAAGGAAAGGGTGGGTGGGGAGTCTGGTTTGCCGCACGCTCCTTCCACTGCCTGCGCTTATTTTCTGCATGCTCTCGGCAACGAAACTCGAGGTGCTCAGTGTCCTCCCGGATGCTCTTCCTCCATTTAGGGCGTTCTTTGGCCAGGGACTCCCAGGTGTCAGTAGGGATGTTGCACTTTATCAAGGAGGCTTTGAGGGTGTCCTTGAAACAATTTGCTGGTGGTCGACAACCAGCTGGACATTCAGGGAATGGAATTCTTTGCGGTTCCTGAAAACTTCTGCATCCTGAAAAGGTGCCCACATCGCGATGTGTGTACAGTCTATTGCTCCCTGCACCTTGGGGAAGTTTGCAGTTCTGGAGAAACCTAGAGCCCTCTCACTCTGTGGCTCCCTGGTCATAGGGAAGCTGATCAAGTCCCTCCTGCATGCATACAGGGCTTCAGTGACCTGTCTAATGCAGAATGTGTGGCATGCTGAGAAAGTCCGCAAATGTCGCCAGCTGTGACCTGAAAAGAACCCGACGCATAGAACGACAGTGCCGCGGTGACTTTGACCTTGACAGTTCTGATGGTGCTGGCAGGCTGCAGGTCTGCCCTTATCAGCTGGTATACCTCAGTGATAACCTCTTTGTGGATGCGCAGTCTCCGAAGGCAGGTGATGTCAGGCAAGTCGAGATAAGAATGCTTCTCCTTGTACTTGCGGGGGGGTGTAACGTCTGGTCCTCCTCATCTGTCTGTCACTTCATATATTGAACACACATTGTGCAGCGTTCCTTCGGCGATGTCGAGTGTGCTGCATGTATTTGGTCACCAAGAGAGGGTGAGAAAGGACAGGCCCCATTGCAGTAGCTCTCTGTTTTCCACCGATTGCACACAGACAAGGAATGTCCCGACGAACACACCTCTTCAATTCCAATTGGTCACAATGTGGACAAGATGTTTTTAAAGATGTTCACATCAACTCCAACGACCTGCAGAGTACATCCAAACTCCGCCGAGGTTGAAGTACAGCAGCCTTTTAAAGGATGCGACATGTGATCTAGAACATGGCATCCATAACGCTGTGATTAGTTCCGGTTACTTCCACTTTTTGTGGGCGTTTTTTTGAGCGAGCGATATTGTGGGCGAAATGCGTGCGAGGTGGTGAAATTGATGATGGGCAATCTCCATGGCCGTTAGTTTGGGTAAATATGCTCTCTACGACAAAAAACAGTTGCCATGCGTTAATATTGAATTTCGTCGTTAATTGCGTGCGGAAAGTAATGCTGGCCGATATTATGGGTGTTGAATTCGCCCATCCTGCTGATTCCACCCAAAAATAGTGGATGGGCGGGAATATTTTTTCTCGGCGTTAACCACATGGGGAAAGTAACGCTCGGCGATAAGTTGCCAAAAATTGCCCGCCAGTTTCCATTTTGTGCCAAACTGGGCAATATATGGGCGTTATACGTCATTTCAGCGGTAAAATGGGTGTTAAGTCAGTGTTAAGCAGACAAAAAAAGTGGCGTTTCTAGCCCCAAGAGCTTTTACATGCACAGCAAGAGAGAGATCAGTCTATGGTTGCAGCCATTTGACTTTGATTGCTTTCAAGAAGAATGCTGGATATTTCCAGCCAGGTTTAGCAACACATTTTGAAGAGGAGAGTTGTGGCTGACATCCAGTAAGAGGCATGAAATCCTGGTTTGGTATCTGTATTTATTATTGGCCCTGCAGTTGGTTTGTCTCAGCATGAGATAGTTTATGAGCTTTTATGTACTTTCATTTTCAAACTGAAGAGACAGACACAAATTCAAATCTCCGTGTCACCCAAGTTTGAGCCCCCTCAAATTTTAATCAATTCCCATAATTATAAGTTTAGCTTTTCATAATAAAGTTTTGGAGACTTCAAATTATCAACAGAAGAACGAGGGAAAGATCGAGCCTCATTACATGCTCAGGACTTCTCAAAGGACCCACAAAAATAGCTCTTATTATATAACTTCGACAGACCACAATGAAATAATTTGGAGTCGCTCTTTAAAACTTAAAGAGCCAACGCAATCAAATACAGAATTCTTAGTATAATTCTGGTTTTTCACAGAAACCATTGGCCACTCTACACTGCAGCATCTCTGGAGATCTGCCCCAGCCAATCTCCAACAGAGTCCACCTGGAAACTGCAAATCACCCTCGCTATGCTGCATTCCCGCATTTTTTATTACATTTTCCAATCCACGCTGTAAGAAATGGAATGGTGTTATCACTTATCGATAGAGCAGAACTCACTTTGTATAGAAAGGTTATGGTAGTGTAATGGTTACTAAACTAGTAATCGAGATGCTTGGGCATAATTCAGAGAACATGAGTGCAAATCCCACCATGGCAGGTTTGTGAATTGGAAAAAAAAAAGCCTGGAAATTAAAGCTAGTGTCAGTAAGAAGCTGTCAGTTAGTCGTAAAAATCCAACTGGTTCATTAATGTCGTGTAGGGAAATAAATCTGCCATTCTCACTCAGTCTGGCCTATATGTGACTCCAGGCTCACATCAGCATGACTCTTAACTGATCTTTAAGGTGGCCTAGCAACAACTCCTTTGTTAGGGCAACTAGGGATGAGCAATAAATGCTGGTCTTGCCCTGAGAATGAATTGTAAAGCCAGGTGTGGTTATGATTTAAGATAGTTGCTTTACTCTTCCATTCTTAATTTCCAGAAGATGACTTTGAACTCCACTTCCATAAAATATTCATCATCATAGGCAGTCCCTCGAAATCGAGGAAGACTTGCTTCCATTCTAAAAGTGAGTTCTCAGGTGACTCTACAGTCCAATACAGGAAGTATAGTCTCTGTCACAGGTGGGACAGACAGAGGTTGAAGAAAAGGGTGGGTGGGGAGTCTGGTTTGCCGCACACTCCTTTAGCTGTCTGCGCTTGGTTTCTGCATGCTCTCGGCGGCGAGACTCGAGTTGCTCAACGCCCTCCCAGATGCTCTTCCTCCACTTAGGGCGGTCTTGGGCCAGGGATTCCCAGGTGTCGGTGGGGATGTTGCACTTTATCAAGGAGGATTTGAGGGTGTCCTTGAAACATTTCCTCTGCCCACCTGAGGCTCACTTGTCATGTAGGAGTTCTGAGTAGAGCGCTTGCTTTTGGGAGTCTCGTGTCAGGCATGCGGACAATGTGACCCGCCCAACGTAGCTGGTCGAGTGTGGTCAGTGCTTCGATGCTCGGGATGTTGGCCTGGTCGAGGACGCTAACGTTGGTGCATCTGTCCTCCGAGGGGATTTGCAGAATCTTGCGGAGACAGCCCTGCTGGTACTTCTCCAGCGCTTTGAGGTATTTACTGTATATGGTCCATGTCTCTAAGCCATATAGAAGGGTGGGTATCACTGCTGCCCTGTAGACCATAAGCTTAGTTCCAGATTTGAGGTCCTGGTGTTCAAACACTCTTCCTCAGGCGACCAAAGGCTGCTCTGGCACACTGGAGGTGGTGTTGGACCTCGTCGTCGATGTCTGCCCTTGCTGATAGTAGGCTCCCAAGGTATGGAAAATGGATCACGTTGTCCAAAGCCGTGCCATGGATTTTGATGACTGGGGGGCCGTGTGCTGTGTGGCGGGGTCAGGTTGGTGGAAGACCTTTGTCTTATGGATATTTAGTGTAAGGCTCATGCTTTCATATGCCTCGGTGAAGATGTTGATGATGGCTTGAAGTTTGGCCTCTGAATGTGCGTTGTCCGCATACTATATAGTTCGATGACAGATGATGGGATGACCTGAATCTATCCAAGAGGCGACAAAGGTTGAACAGGTTTCCGTCATACAATAATACAACAACAACAACTTGTATTTATATAGCACCTTTAACATTATGGAAATGTCTCAAGGCGCTTCACATGAGTATTATGAGATAAAAAATTTGACAAAAATATTAGTGTGTTTGCAAATGCTAGGGAGACACTGCGCGGCATGAATGATAGCCAGAAATGTAACCATTTGAGAAAATGATATCGATGCACCAATCAGAAAGTAAAACAATACTAATGTTGTGAAATATAACTCCAGTATAGTGTTATTTGATGTTATGTTTGCTGCCTTGTGTCTAAAGCCAGTCAGAAGCCAGTATCCATGCTGAGCTAGGAAGGAGGACGTATGAGATGTCATGAAACTTCACAGATGGGAAAATTGTCAGTGTATGGGTATCACTAAACACAACACTCGAGTAACTTGCCATCTTGTAGCACAGACAGCAAAAGAGAATGCTAACCAACAATCAATATCAAAAACAGTCTTTGCATACTTGCTTCAAATGAACTATGAGAGCACATCAAAGCAAGACACTATAACTGAAGCACTTTCAAAAAAGTATTCTGGTAACATCATTCAGGTTTAAATCTGAAGGGTGTTTATTTACATGTAAATTATGCTACCATATTTTGGTCCTGCTTTATTCTGTGTCAGCTGTGGCTCAGTTGGTAACACACTCGCCTCTGAGTCAGAAGGATGTGGGTTTAAGTCCTACTCCAGGGTCTTGAGCATAAACATCAAGGCTGACACTCCAGTGCAGTATTGAGGGAATGCTGCATTGTCAGAGGTGCTGTGTCTCAGATGAGACGTTAAACTGAGGCCCCATCGGCTCTCTCAGGTGGATGTAAAAGATCTTATGGCGCTATTTTGAAGAAGAGCAGGGGATTTATCCCCAGTGTCCTGGTTAATATTTATCCTTCAATCAACATCACTGAAACAGATTATCTGCTCATTATCACATTGCTGTTTGTGGGACATTGCTGTGTGCAAATTGGCTGCCATGTTGCCACATTACAACACTGACTACTCTTCAAAAAGCTGTACAGCTCTTTGGGATGTCCGGTGGTCGTGAAAGATGCTATATAAATGCGTCTTTATTTTTCTTTCTTTTATTTGGATTCTGACTGCAGCCTCCGAGAGCCAGTTCCCCAATTATTTTTTATTAATTCATGAGAGGTGGGCCTTTATTGTCCATCCCAATTTGTCCTTGAGAAGGTGAGCTGCCTTCTTGAACCACTGCAGTCTGTGAGGTGAAGGTACACCCACAATTCTGGAGTTCCAGGATTTTAACCCAGCGATGATAAAGTGCTCGGCCAATATTGTTGCTACCTCCAAGTGTTGTTCAACATAGAGGAATACTAATTTATCAGTTGAAGGAGGGTGGCAATCAGCAGCAGGTTTCCTTGCCCATGTTTGACCTGAAGCCATGAAGACTCCCAAGGCCATTCTCACCCGACTGTATACCACTGTGCTCCCACCTCCGGTGGGTCTGTCCTGCTGGTGGGACAGGACATACCCAAGGATGGTGATGGAGAACTCTGGGACATTGGCTGAACATCATGATTCTATGAGAATGGCAATGTTAAGCTGTTGCTTGACTGGTCTGTGGCAGAAGTCCCCATATATTACTGAGGAGGACTTTGCAGGGTCGCTTGTGCTACATGTGCCTTTGCCAACCTGAATCTGGTGTCTAGGCCAATGCCAAGTTTTCCAAATGGTTTTATTCTTATTATTGTTTCATGTAGCGGTTTGTTACAACTGAATGGCTTGCTAGGCTATTTCAGAGGGTAGTTAAGAGTCAACCACATTGCTGTGGGTCTGGTATCACATATAGGCCAGACCAGCTAAGGACCGGCAGATTCCCTTTCCGAAAGGACATTGGTGAACTAAGTGGGTTTTCATGACAATCCTGTAGTTTCATGCCATTGGGCTGATACTAGCTTTTATTCCAGATTTAGTTAAGTAATTGAATTTAAATTCCCCAGCTGATCCAGCAATAGAACCACTATGCTACCGTGCCATAAAGCACTAAACCTGGCTCCCTTATCCCACAGCGGATTTATAATCCTATGGAAAACTGGGTGTGTGAGTTTGCTTATGGGATCAAAGAGTAAGTGGCAGGAGCCAATCACTGAAGGAAGTCTCCACATTAAACCAAGGCAAAAGCAGCTTTAAACCTGTCCAAGTTGAGCAGTTCTACTCCCTATAATTATTTGCTCCGACCACCGCTGAATCAATTCCAAATTATTGAGTCTTTGAGCCACACAAGTTATCAGAAGCAACCAAAATCGGAATGGGTTCAAGCTGCTAATTTTGATATGCTTGGCAGTATTGGGAGTGAACAGTGGGAGGATAATTACTGGACTTACTTCAAACAGGAAATCGGTCTCTGCCCATTTAATAGGGTTGATTCCCCCATGGTGCGCTTGCACCATGCACTGTCTGTGAGTCTTGGGATGGGGAAGGTAAGTATCAGAGCATGCAGCGCTGAACTCCTGACTCCATGCCAGAAGAAAATTGGCATTATCTGAGCCTTGATTTCTTAAATTTTCCATTAAATATATTTCATTAAATATAAACCGGAATAATCTCAAGTAAGGTGGAGTTCATTGAAGAGACGGGCCAGTTTTTGCAGTAAAATGGTGGCTGTTTTTTTGTGTAAAGCTGCAGAATAGTTATAATGGAGCATATGCCTTTCCCTTGAAATATTTCTGATGCAGAATAGTGCGGAGTCTGTGTGTGTGCGACACATCCAGAACCGCCTTTCAGAGTATTGATCTGCTCTGAAAGGTTAGAAAATATTGATAGAGGACGAAGAGGTGAGATCAAACAGTTCAAGTCATCAGTAGTCCATGCGTGTTCAGGGTTTAATGCAAGTCTTGGCATTTCAGCTGTTTACAACAATGACAAGACCACAAGTTCTTACTCCAAGAAGGACACAGGCTCCACAGAAGATTGATGTACTTGAGCACTAAAACACTGAAACATCAATACCTGAAATTCAAGTCCAGACTCCAGGGACCAAAGTTGGAAATTGTGGAAGCAAATGGTAGTAAATAAACCCATCCTAATTGTTTTTATTAGTTGAAAGGACTCCAAATAATCTGTACCTGTAATGGAGCTACCAGTTATCAATACAGATTAAGATATGGCAAAGTGTTCATTCTAGACCACCGTAAAATCTATGTTACTATTAAATCTGATATGGGGAAATTCAAATGAAGCATTTGAATCAATTTTTCTCTGACTATGGTTGGAGATTTAGCCCTGTAGTTGAGGGCAGTGCATTTCCATTCCACCTGCTTGATGCCGTCTCACTACATGTAAAGCCAAGGCATTGATCTGAAGCCGAACACTGTCTGCTGCTAGTCTAATGTTTTGCGAATTATTCAGACTGAAGGTTGACAGATGATTATTAGGTTTGATTCTAATTGTGCTATTGGAAAAATCCTAAGGGACAGGATAAATCTTCATTTGGAAAGACATGGATTAATCAAGGACAGTCAGCATTGATTTGTTAAGGGAAGGTCGTGTCTGACTAACTTGATTGAATTTTTTGAGGAGGTAAAGAGGAGGGTCGATGAGGGCAGTATATAGGATGTGTTGTGTATGGATTTTAGCAAAGCTTTTGATAAGATCCTACATGGCAGACTAGTCGCGAAAGTAATAGCCCATGGGATTCAGGGCAAAGTGGAAAATTGGATCCAAAATTGGCTCAGAGGCAGGAAGCAAAGGGTAATGGTTGATGGGTATTCTTGTGACTGGAAGGCTGTATCCAGTGGGGTTCCACAGGGCTCAGTGCTGGGTCCCTTGCTTTTTGTATATAGCAATGACTTGGACTTGAATGTTGGGGGTATGATTAAGAAGTTTGCAGATGACACTAAAATAGGCTGTGTGGTTGATAATGAAGAAGAAAGCTGCGGACAAAAGGAAGATATCAATGTACTGGTCAGGTGGGCAGAACAGTGGCAAATGGAATTCAATCTGGATAATTATGAGGTAATGCATTTGGTGAGGTATATCATCATCATAGGCAATCCCTCGAACGAGGATGACTTGCTTCCACGAGTTCACAGGTGTTTTGATGAAGGACCCGATGTTCCAGTCCTGAACTCCAATTGAGGGGGTGGAAGATGCCTGTGCGTGAATTTTTTTAACGTGTGGTGGCCTTGGCACACCAGCCACCACACGGGCTTGCCAGAACTAGGTTTTGGTCCAGTGGCAAGGATTAACCAAGATGACTGGTGACCTGCTCTGTTGCACGGACCTGGTGCGCACACATATCATAGTGTGGGCTGGCGCATGCTGCCCTTGGGCCCTTGGCTCTTCTGGACCCCGTACCCTCATCTGTCGCACCTCCACCGTGATTTCTCGTCTTTCATCCGCCATAAACATTCATCGCATCTCGCCACAAACACTCGCCGCTCATCCGTCCGAACCTTCCCACTCTTCTGTGTCTGGGCCCTGCCGATGTTCTTGCCCCCGCTCCAAAACAGCGACCAGGATTTTGATGACGCCACCCAGTCGCCCATCTCAAAATCATCGCATACTTGGAGCAGCTCGCGCTGGAGGTTGAAGTGGTACGCCGCTCCAGCTCTTTTATTGCCCAACCTGCGGAGCTGTTCTCTCGCAGGTCGGAGGGCAACGGGGATGTATAACAAGGTACGGGAATACACATTAAATGGTACGACACTGAAAAGTGTAAAGGAACAAAGGGACCTTGGAGTGCAGGTCCACAGATCCCTGAAGGTAGCAGACCAGGGAGATAAGGTGGTTAAGAAGGCATATGGAATAACTGCCTTTATTAGTCGAGGCATGGAATACAAGAACAAGGACATTATTCTTGAACTATATAAAATGCTAGTTAGGCCGCAGCTGGAGTACTGTGTGCGGTTTTGGTCACCACATTACAGGAAAGATGTGATTGCACTGGAAAGGGTACAGCGGAGATTTACAAGAATATTGCCTGGACTGGAGAATTTTGGCTATGAGGAAAGATTGGAGAAGCTGGGTTTGTTCTCTTTGGAACAGAGGAGGCTAATGGAAAACATTATTGAGATGTATAAAATTATGAGGGGCCTGGATCATCATCAAAGGCAGTCCCTCGAAATCGAGGAAGACTTGCTTCCACTCCAGAAGTGAGTTCTCAGGTGACTGAACAGTCCAATAGGGATTTACAGTCTCCATCACAGGTGGGACAGACAGTCGTTGGAGAAAAGGGTGGGTGGGGAGTCTGGTTTGCCTCACGCTACATCCGCTGCTTGCACTTGTTTTCTGCATGCTCTTGACAACAAGACTCGAGGTGCTCAGCGCCCTCACGGATGCTCTTCCTCCACTTAGGGCGGTCTTTGGCCAGGGATTCCCAGGTGTCGGTGGGGATGTTGCACTTTATCAAGGAAGCACTGAGGGTGTCCTTGAAATGTTTTCTCTGCCCACCTGGGGCTCGCTTGCCGTGTAGAGGTTCCGAGTTGAGTGCTTTGTTTGGGAGTCTTGTGTCGGGCATGCGGACGATGTGGCCCGCCCAATGGAGCTGGTCGAGTGTGGTCAGTGCTTCGATGCTGGGGATGTTGGCCTGATCGAGAACACTAACATTGGTGCAGCTGTACTCCCAGAGGATTTGCAGGATCTTGCGGAGACATCGTTGGTGGTATTTCTCCAGCGATTTGAGGTGTCTACTGTATATGGTCCATGTCTCTGAGCCATATAGGAGGGCGGGTATCATTACAGCCCTGCAGACCATAAGCTTGGTACCAGGTTTGATAGAGTGGATAGTAAGGAGCTGCTTCCCTTGGCAGAGGAGTCAACAACCAGGAGGCATAGATTTAAATTAATTGGGGATAGGTTTTGGGGAGATCTGAGGGGAAATTTCTTCACCCAGAGGATGGTGGGGGTCTGAAACTCACTGCCTGAAAGGGTGGAACAGACAGAAACCTTCACTACATTAAAAACATTCTTGGACGTGCATTTAAAGTGCCGTAAACTACAGGGCTGCGGATCAAGTGCTGGAAAGTGGGATTAGGCTGGATAGCTCTTGGTCGGTCAACGCAGATACAATGGGCCAAAATGGCCTCCTTCCGTGCTGTAAATTTCTATGATTCTATGATTCTGTGCTATATCCTTTATCCTTCCACATACGTTCTGAAAGTTTCTCGGTTGTGATGGAACTCACCCAAGCGCCCTATTATTCCCATAGGTGCAGCCATCTGGACTCTGGTGGCAATGTCAACAGTTCAGTTAAATGTGCTTGAAATTTACCTTGGATTTTTAGCTGTTCTGCAAAACAAAGAACCTCTCAAAGTCTCTCTGTTGGTTGGCTGGATTATCCACCAACAAAATTTTTAGCTAGGGAATCTGATTATCCCATCCTTGTCACTAATGTGATATATCCTAACAACATCATGAAGAAGCACACTACTCAAGATGGCTCTCAAACAGAAACTGTCATCATGTGACTTTATCATTTACATCAGTAGTTGCAGTATATCAGTAGCCCAATAGGTGGAGCAGTAGTGTACTAGGATTGAGCTCTATTACACTAATCTCACAGGAACACTTGGAGCAAATCACAACACCGAGACATGGAGAGGCCATTGTTGTGTATCTGTAAAGCATGCACTCCCATGTTCCGCCACCAGGGAGTGCATCCACTGAAGTCCCAAGGGATCCCAGCATCTCTTGAGAGCACTGTATAAAAGCTGGCCCCTAAGGCCTGTTACTCACTCTGGAATGTCTTAATAAAGACTGAGGTCACTGTTACTTTAACCTCCCTGTGTGCAGTCTCATCTGTGTTAGGAACACAATAACTGGCGATGAGTATACGAATCCAATGCAACGATGCAGCAAACTGTGGGCATCCTGGAGAAGCTCTCGGAGGGTGAGGACTGGGAAACCGATGTCGAACGGCTAGATCAATACTTTGTAGCCAACGAGCTGGATGGAGAAGGAAGCGCTGCAAAAAGGAGAGCGGTCCTCCTCACGGTCTGCGGGGCACCGACCGACAGCCTCATGAAGAATCTTCTGGCTCCGGTGAAACCCACAGATAAGTCATACAAGGAGCTGTGTACACTGGTTTGGGAGCATTTTAACCTGAGGGAGAGCGTGCTGATGGCGAGGTATTGGTTCTACATGTGCCAGCGATCTGAAGGTCAGGAAGTGGCGAGATACGTCGCCGAGCTAAGGCGACTTGCAGGACAATGTGAGTTTGATGGCTACCTGGAGTAGATGCTCAGAGACTTTTTTATACTGGGCATTGGCCATGAGACCATCCTACGAAAACTTTTGACTGTAGACACACCGACCCTCAGCAAGGCCATTGCGATAGCACAGGTGTTTATGTCCAGCAGTGATAACACCAAACAAAACTCTCAGCACACAAGTGCTAGCAATGTTCATAAATTAACTGGAACTGTGTTTGCGAGCAGAAATGTACAACCCACGAGTCAGCAACTGCCAGCAGGCCTCAGGTGACCCAGATGACTCAGAGTCCCCAAAAAAGGATAAATGCAAGGCAATTCACACCTTGTTGGCATTGTGGAGGCTTTCATTCAGCCTATTCATGCCGCTTCAAAGGTTATGTTTGCAAGAGCTGTGGAACAATGGGGCACCTGCAACGAGCTTGCAGATGAGCTGCAAGCTCTGTAAAACCTGCTAACCACCACGTGGCAAAGGAAGATCGGTCCATGTTGGATCAAAGCAATTTCGAGCCTCAGAGAGTGGAGGCAGATGCTGAAGTACACGGGGTGCACACATTTTCGATGAAATGTCCACCTATAATGCTAAATGTAAAATTGAATGGCTTACCCGGAGCCATGGAACTGGACACTGGCGCTAGCCAATCTAGCCAATAAAAAGATGTTTGAGAGACTGTGGTACAACATGGCACTCAGACCAGCCCTGAGCCCCATCCACACGAAATTGAGGACGTACACCAAAGATCTCCTCACTGTCCTAGGCAGCGCCATGGTCAAGGTTACCTACGGGGGCAAAGCACACGAACTGCCATTCTGCATTGTCCTGGGTGATGGCCCCCCATTGCTTGGAAGGAGCTGGCTGGGCAAATCCGCTGGAACTGGGATGACATCGAGCACTATCACATGTCAATGAGGCTTCATGTACCCAGGTTCTGAACAAATTTCCTTCCCTTTTTGAGCCAGGCATTGGAAACTTTTCCAGGACGAAGGTGCGGATCCACTTGGTCCCAGAGGCATGACCCATTCACCACAAGGTGCGAGCGGTACCTCACATGATGAGGGAGAGAGTGGAAATCGAGCTAGACAGGCTGCAACACGAGGGCATCATCTCCCCAGTGGAATTCAGCGAGTGGGCCAGCCTGATGGTTCCAGTACGCAAAAGTGATGGCACGGTCAGGATTTGTGGCGATTATAAAGTAACTATTAATCGTTTCTCGCTACAGGACCAATACCCACTACCTAAGGCAGACGACCTATTTGCGACGCTGGAGGAGGCAAGACATTCGCCAAGCTCGACCTGACTTCGGCCTACATGACGCAGGAGCTGAAGGAGTCTTCAAAGGGCCTCACCTGCATCAACACGCACAAAGGACTGTTCATCTACAGCAGATGACCGTTTGGAATTCGGTCAGCTGCAGCGATCTTCCAGAGAAACATGGCGAGCCTACTCAAGTCGTTACCATACACAGTGGTTTTTCAGGGCGACATATTGGTCACGGGTCGGGACACCGTCGAGCACCTACAAAACCTGGATGAGGTTCTCCAGCGACTGGATCGCATAGGGCTGCGGCTGAAGAGGTCGAAATGCATCCTCATGGCAACAGAAGTGGAGTTTTTGGGGAGAAAGATCGCAGCGGACGGCATTCGGCCCACAGACACCAAGACAGAGGCTATCAGGAATGCGCCCAGGCCACAGAACGTCACGGAGCTGCGGTCGTTCCTGGGACTCCTCAATTATTTTGGTAACTTCCTACCGGGGTTAAGCACCCTTTTAGAGCCCCTACATGTGTTATTGCATAAAGGTGAGAACTGGGTATGGGGAAAAAAACAAGTAATTGCTTTTGAGAAAGCCAGAAACATTTTATGCTCCAGCAAGCTGCTTGTATTGTATAACCCGTGTAAAAGACTTGTGCTAGCATGTGATGCATCGTCGTACGGAGTCGGGTGTGTGTTACAACAAGCTAATGTTGCGGGGAAGTTACAATCTGTCGCCTATGCTTCCAGGAGCTTGTCTAAGGCCGAGACGGCCTACAGCATGATTGAGAAAGAGGCATTATCGTGTGTGTTTGGAGTAAAGAAAATGCATCAGTACCGGTTTGGCCTCAAATTTGAGCTGGAAACCGATCACAAGCCCCTCATATCCCTGTTCGCTGAAAACAAGGAGATAAATACAAATGCCTCAGCCCGCATACAAAGGTGGGCACTCGCGCTATCAGCGTATAACTATACCATTCGCCACAGGCCAGGCACCGAGAACTGTGCGGATGCTCTCAGTCAGCTACCATTGCCCACCACGGGGGTGGAAATGGCGCAGCCTGCAAACTTGTTGATGGTGGCGCAGCCCGCTGTCTTGTTGATGGTTATGGAAGCGTTTGAAAATGATAAATCACCATCACGGCCCGCCAGATTAGGACTTGGACCAGCCAAGATTCTCTGCTGTCCCAAGTAAAAAACTGTGTACTGCATGGTAGCTGGACCAGCATCCCCGTTGAAATGCAAGAGCTAATCAAGCTGTTCCAGTGGCAAAAGGACGAGCTGTCCATTCAGGCAGACTGCCTGTTGTGGGGTAACCGCGTAGTGCTACCCAAAAAGGGCAGGGAGACGTTCATCTCGGATCTCCACAGCACACACCCAGGTAGAGTAATGATGAAAGCGATAGCCAGATCCCACGTGTGGTGGCCCGGTATCGACTCTGACTTAGAGTCCTGTGTACAGCAATGCAGTGTGTGTGCTCAGTTGAGCAACGCGCCAGAGAGGCACCACTAAGCTTGTGGTCCTGGCCCTCCAGACCATGGTCAAGGATCCATGTCAACTATGCGGGCCCGTTTCTCGGTAAAATGTTCCTGGTGGTGGTGGATGCTTTTTCAAAATGGATTGAATGTGAAATAATGTCGGGAAGCACCGCCACCGCCACCATTGAAAACCTGAGGGCCATGTTTTCCACCCACGGCCTGCCTGACATACTGGTCAGTGACAACGGGCCATGTTTCACCAGTGCCGAATTTAAAGAATTCATGACCCGCAATGGGATCAAACATGTCACCTCGGCCCCATTTAAACCTGCCTCCAATGGGCAGGCAGAGCGGGCAGTACAAACAATCAAACAGAGCCTTAAACGAGTCACAGAAGGCTCACTCCAAACCCGCCTGTCCCGAGTACTGCTCAGCTACCACATGAGACCCTACTTGCTCACAGGGATGCCCCCGACTGAGCTACTCATGAAAAGGACACTTAAAACCAGACTCTCGCTGGTTCACCCAACCTGCATGATCAGGTAGAGAACAACAAAATGTAAATGATGGTCGCGCCACTGTGTTACAGGAAATTGATCTGAATGACCCTGTGTATGTGCTAAACTATGTACATGACCCCAAGTGGATCGCGGGCACGGTGATAGCTAAAGAAAGGAGTAGGGAGTTTGTAGTCTAACTAGACAATGGACAAATTTGCAGAAAGCACCTGGACCAAACGAGGCTGCGGTTCACAGACTGCCCTGAACAACCCACAGCAGACACCACCCTTTTCAAGCCCACAACACACACCCAAAGGATCAACGACACCACCCCGGACCAGGAAATCGAACCCATCACGCCCAACAGCCCAGCAAGGCCAGGTTCAAACAGCAGCACTACAGGGCCAACAACACGCCAGCCCAGCGAGGGCACAGCCAACACACCAGAACAGACATTTGTACCGAGGCGGTCCACCAGGAAAAGAAAGGCTCCCGACCACCTCAACTTGTAAATAGTTTTCACTTTGACTTTGTGGGGGAGTGATGTTATGTATCTGTAAAGCATGCACTCCCATGTTCCGCCACCAGGGAGTGCATCCCCTGAAGTCCCAAGGGATCCCAGCATCACTTGGTAACACTGTATATAAGCCGGCCCTAAGGCCTGTTCCTCATTCTGGAGTGTATTAATAAAGACTGAGGTCCCTGTTACTTTAACCTCCTTGTGTGCAGTCTCATCTGTGTTAGAAACACAATAGCCATCACCTGGATGGGTCTACAATTATTAGCTTGTCTACAGAGGGAATCATATGCGCAACTCTGAGATTTGTCCATTCATCTGAACAAAATCCTTGGGGCTAGAAATTTAGCTCTAACCATTTTCTGGCACTACAGGGGCCATTTTGTGACAAAAATGCCTTCTGCACATGCACATTTCTGATGAGGATCTTAGGGTGGGTGTTAGGAGCGTGCACCAAAAGTAGATAGAGTGGGCAGATTGTGCAGTCAATCAGCTGCAATTGTTGTCCTCAGTGCTGGTGCAACACCCTGTCTTCACCTCGTACAGCTGAACATGTATTCAGCAGCTGCAAGGACCCCCCACCAGCAGTGTTTAAAGGGATCAGGAACCATTCTAAATTTAGTTGCTGGTTAATTTCTATTGGCTCTGTGTAAGTTTGTGGAAGTGTTTGGAGCTTTCCAGAGTTGGTTGAATTTGGTGAGTTGACAACGAGTGTGCTGCAAGTGGAGAAGGGCTTGCTTCTGACTTCAACGGTTCCAGTCAGACCACTTGCTCCCAGTCATATGTGCTCTAGTTGTCATCCCCCTTGGCCTGCTGCATGACAGGGAGATGGAGCAGAGGCAGCGAAGAAGAGAACAAGCTGCTCCCACCTAGGGTGTTCTGACAGCACTTCTCTTACCTCAGCCTGTCAGGAGCAGTGTGTGAGACGTCTGCACTTTACAATGAGGTGCTCACAGAACTCTGCCACCTCTTGCAACCAGACCTGCAGCCTCACACCAGGACAAGCGCAGATCTGCCAGTGTCTGTTAAAGTGACCGTGACACTAAATTTCCTCGTATTGGGATCCTGGCAGGCTGGAGCTGGCAATATCTCTAACATCTCCCAGTTCACCGTCAACTGCTGCATAAGAAAGGTGACAGATGCGCTTTATGCCAGAAGAGTGGACTTAATTATCTTCTCTCTGAACAGAGAGAAGCAGGTGGAGTGTGCACATGGCTTTGACAGGATAGCGGGCTTCCCCATGGTGCAGGGCACCATCAACTGCATGCACGAGGCTTTGCAAGCACTGCATCTAAATGCTGAGATGTACGGCAACCATCAAGGTTACCGCTCGCTGAATGTAGTTGTTGTGCGGCCATGCTCAGCACATCATGATGGTAAATGCCCAATTTCCTGGCAGCTGTCATGATGCTTTAATTCTGCACCAGTCCGCTGTTCCTTCAGTCTTTGAGTCACCAAGACAAACCAGTGGGTGGGTGCTGGGCGACAAGGGCTATCCACCTGGCTCATGACTCCGATTGGCACCCCAATAACAAGTGGGCAGCATGCGTACAATGAGAACCATGTTGCCACACGAATTCTGATAAGGCAGACCATGGGTGTCTTTAAACAAAACTTTTGCAGCCTGGACCGCTCTGGAGGACCCCTGCAGTACAAGATTCATCGTGGTCTGCCGCATGCTCCACCACCTCGCCACCATGAGTGCATAGCCTTTGCCACCATGCATACAGCGATCAGCTGAGGAGGAGGAGGAGGACTAAAAGGAGGAGGAGGAGTTGAAGGAGGAAGAGGAGGAACAGGAAGAAGAGAAAGCGGTAGAGGAGGAAGGGGAAGGGAGGAGGCAACCTAGGCAGCCCCTCCCTGGGTTGTCGATGATCAATTCATCTGCCTGTGGTACCAGAGAACGCAATCTGAATTTCCCATTTAATAACAGCCTTACCTTCCCTCTGTTACTGACCATCATGATGTTCTCTTGATCACAAAGCTGAAATAAAATACATCACTGAAGAAACATTCCAATCCAACTTTATACATCAATGCATCCAATATCACATAACAAAGTCAGCGAATCACTCTTGTGCATTCACTTAGTGTCTGTCTTCAGTGTGCCATTACCTGACCTAGTGCTTCTACAAAGTGCAGCATGGCTGGTAGAAGGCTGCTGACTTTCAGTGGGGGAGACTGCAGGACATGCAGGACTACCTTGAGCAGCTCTGGGCCTACAAGGCTCAGCTGTGGACTGCACCACCTCGACATGGGTGGCAGCATGCTGGGCTGGCTGGCTAACAGGTAACAAGGGCACCGGCAATGGGGGCAAGATGAATTCCATCGTGCTGAGAGAGGGCAGCAGGTTCGTGCTCCATGGAGCCATTGACACTCCCCCGGGGTGGCACCTCAGCAATCCTAGTAATCTGTTGGGAGATATTATTGGACTGTTGTGATTCCATGCACGCTCCTTTCCACACTGGTAAAGGCAGCCACGATGGCAGCAGTCTGAGCTTGCAGCAAGCTGAGTCAACATGAGAGCAGTTTGAGCTTGCATGACAGAAGTCTGAGCTTTCACTGCAGCACTCAGACATTGGGAGGCTTCTGCTTGTGTTACAATGGAAGCTGAGACATTGGCCACCAAACTCTGCGTCATGGTTGGGTCCACAAGTGCACTAATGCAGTTGGCCATCACTTCCATGCTGGAAATCATGGGCTCCAAATTCTGTGCAAAGTCCTGTGCAAGGTTGGTGCTGGACTCCTCCGTGCTCCTTGACATTGCACTCAGGCTTTCTGGCAGGCCCACCAATGCACCAAGCATTTGGTCATGCGTACCCATCAGTGTTCTTCTGTCGGCCGCTTCATCAAAGTCCTCATCTGAGTCCTCTGCAGCAGAACTTGTAAACGACCTCACCCTCTGGGGAGCTGGCACTTGCGCTACCCTTTCCCCCTGACCTGGCTGAAGCCCATTCATTCCCAGTGACTCATCACATGCGGATCCCACCTCTAAGCTACCCTCTAAAGTCCAAGCAGTGTGCGTGCTCCTTCTGTTCAGAGAGAAGGCAATGAAGTCCCTTCTCTTGGAGTACAGTACCTCTGTGATGCAGCGTTTGATGGTGAACTATATCTCCTGCTCCAGTACGGAAGGATTCGGTGGCGACAAAATTCAGGGCCACAGTCACTTTGAGGGCCACTGGAAGCGCCATCATCGTCCTGCTCTGAGGCTGCAGGTCTGGTTCCAAGAGCCGACAGAGTTCTGTGACCACCTAGTTGGTGAAGCGGAGCCTCCGAATTCACTGCTCCTGGCTTAAAGGCAGGTAGGAGAAGTGCCCCCTGAAAACACTAGGTGAGAAAGGCCTCCTAATGAGAGCCCGCCTGCCCTTCTTCCTCCTCCCGCCAGGAGCAGCTTGTCTTCTTCTTTGCTGCCTCTAATCCAGCTCCATCTCATGTGGCAATGTGAATGGTGACAGCAAGTAACGCCCCATGTCTGGGAGCAAGTGGTTGGACCAGAACCCTTAGGTTCAGAAGCAAGGCCTTCTCCACTTGCAGCACCACTCCCCGTCACCTCACCCACTTTAACCAACTCGAGAAAACTCAAACAGTTCCACAAACTTACACAGAGCCAGTAGAAATCAAAAATCAACTTAAATAGAGATGGTCGGGGGATCCCTCATGCAGCTGAATGCAGGTTCAGCTGTTGGTGTTTTGGAGAGGGCATTGAATGGAGCAGCAATGTCTAAAATGGTAGGTCGTGCGTCAAATTAACATCACAATCTGGCTCATTTGAATTCTACCGCCGCACGCAGGCAGCGGCCGCACTACTGCCCGGTCCAAAATGGCGACCATCGTGGCCCTTGTTGGAAGTAGCCAGAAGCTAGGCAGCCACCATTTTTCTGCCGAAACCGACCTTAAATGCCGGCACTAAGAGGGACGAATTTGCCACCTGGTGATTTTGTGGAGATTCACAGGTGAATTTTAACCCCGCCTCCTGGCGGAAACCGGGAGGGATGGGAGTTAAAATCCACTTAATGCCTGTTTCCCACCCACATGCATTTAAATGCTGCTACTTTCTTGGGTGTCTGAGGCACAGCGATTCAGTTGGGAGCCTCATAAATAGCTGCAAATGTGGCTCCTAGCACTTAGATTGGTCCCCCTTGCCCCAGAAGCTATTAACTATTGGCTGAGGCAGGGGGGTTTGTGGGGGTGAGGAGTGGGCATCTGCAGACATCCTCCTCAGTAACACCCAGTCAATACCCAGCCGACATGAGGCGAGAGTAGAAACTTTCCTTGTGAGGCTTGGAAGAGCAGGAGTGATACCCTGAGCCCAACAAAAGAACGTTTGTGCCACGGTCACTTAGGGCTTCCTGCCTCCTCCCTCCCCATTCCCATCCTAGAAACCCTCCCAATCCCCCGACCCCACGACTTGCCTCCAGGTCACCCAATTTTCAATGGCCCGCAACTGGTGAGCTACCTCTGCACACCCACTGCAGACCGACTGACTGTCGGATATTTTAATGAGGTTGGGCCATTACCATGGATCGGGCCGCACATCGCAGGCCTCAAGCGGGTGGCCTGCATGTCCCACCACACCCCCCCCCCCCCCACCTGGGAGGTCAAATTTCCCCACAGATTTTCATCTGATCAGTTTAACAGGGGTTGCAGGATATGAATTGATAGTAATTTAATTCAAACAGCCAGGGCTGGATTTTTGGCTTTGCTCATTGGCGGTAATGGTGGTGGGGAGGTAAAGCTTGCGCCCGGGAAAACTTTGCACCTCAGTCAGCAAAATTGGGCAGCTGGGCACTGAGTGTGGGGTGGAGCTGAACAGCCAGCCTTGGAGTGCTCTAAGAAAGGCCTGGGGAGAAAAAAAATGGTAAAATACACCAGAAACATTCCCAATGAATAACTCACACCACAACAACATGAATCGCAAAAATAATAAAATAAAAAATAACGTTACTGACCTGAGGTTGACATTAATTATCTTCACTGCAGCCGCTAGAGGTTGGAACGGCCCCTTTCACAGACGGCCTCAGCACGGCCCTCTATGCAGCGCTATAGTTTGGACGGGAACCAAAGAGCGAATCGGTGTCGCAACCGGAGCGTTGCACACCAGCTCGCCTCTTCCGGGCGGCAATGCTCCGTGCCCCGCCAAGATCAGCCCCGAAAACCCCGGCGGGGCGCTGGAAGCTGGCTGCCCTCCAGAAAGATCTCACCGCCACCATTGCCGCCCCTCCAGGGTGAAAATTGAGCTGGCAATGAGACAAAAAATCCAGCCCCTAATTGCCAACCAAAACTCGGTTGGAATATAGCAGAGAATCTGACAACAACGCAACAAAAACAACTTAGATAGGACCTTTAACATAGTGAAACGTCCCAAGGTGCTTCACAGGAGCGTAATCAGACATAATTTGACAGCGAGTCACCTGAGGGGATATTAGGACAGGTGACCAAATGCTTGGAGAAGGAGGTACACTCCAAGGAGCGGCTTAAAAAAGGAGAGAGAGTTAGAGAGGCAGAGAGATTTAGGGAGGGAATTCCAGAGCTTAGGGCCTAGGCAGCTGAAGGTACGGTCGCCAATGTTGGAGTAAAGGAAGTGAAGAATGCACAAGAAGCCACCAGACACAGCATTGTTCTATTAGGGTTGTAGGGCTGGAGGATGTTACAGAGGTAGGGAGGGGTGAGGCCACAGAGAGATTTGAAAACAAGGATGAGAGGTGAACATTCTTCAATTTGGTATGTTCATTTACCGCTGTAACTTTAGAAATCCCTGGAACTAATGGCTAAGAAATCTTGGTTGGCTGCTTCCCACGGGCGATCAGCTAAAAAAGGGAAAAAAGATGCACACTTACCTGTTCCTGCTGCGCCCAACAGAGATCCCGGTCCTGAGGCCTTCATTCATTGCGCGTCGGAGCATGTGCACGTCTGGACATCCATAAACTGGAGCTGCAGTCACATGGCTCTGGGCAGCCAATCAAGGTAGAGTATTTTCTCATTCATAATAATGGGAACTTCGTAAGTTGGAGTTCCCATTATTATGATTGAAAAACACTCCCAAACACCCAAAACACAAAAAAAAATAGAAAAAATACACCACATATTTAACATTAATTTAAATTAGTTATTTATGTGTTATAAAAAAATAAATATTTTTCCGATTTTTAAAAAAGTTTTTTAAATTATGGTTTAAAATAAACTTGCCATAGTGGGGAGAGTTTTTATACATGTGTTTTTATAATTTTATTTTAAAATGTTTTTATGTATTTTAAAACTCTTCCGCCTATAAAAGTAGGCTATGCACCTGCTTTTATCAGGCGCAAGAGTTTTCAGGACATCCACTGGGCAAGATATGGGTAAATACCACAATCTTGCCCATGCAAATGTCCTCGTTCCCGAGATGCAGAGGATCTGTCAAGCTGGAGCTTGACAGATCAGAAAAGCCGGTTTTCAGTGCATGCACATTGTGCGCTGAAAACCGGCTTTTGCGATGCCTTCCCGGATCCGTACACACTCCGTACGGACCCAGGGAGGCCGGGATTTCTGGGCCAATATCTTTAATGTTCAATTTGCAAATATATTTCCATTAGCTATCATGGCTATGTTCCAGGAAAATAAATTACACAGAAGTATTGGGACTTACCTCAACATTTAAAGCACACATATTTTTAAGAGGCTCCAGGCACTGAAGTATTTTACAATCACTTACTTCAAAGGAAAATGAGGACATTGTACTCAGTGTTGCAGGTTTAACTTGGACAGCTAAAGATTATTTATCATGGAAAATGAGGCAGCTGGTAACCTAGGAGGCAGGAGTTGTTTTAATGCTTTATCGTACTTTCTGCACTATAAGCCACTGAATAGTCTTAAAATCCTGCAGTGCTAAAAAGAAATCCGCATAATTCTTGGAACAATAAAATGTATAACGACCTCTAGTTAGGAGGTATGGCGCCCTGGATCTGTATTGAGAGAGACTGGCTGTATGAGGAATACCATTTTAACATGGCTGATTGAGATCTACTGAATAAGTAGTTCAAGAGACTATAAAATACATGGTGTCAAAAGTGGAGACTTCCGATCTTTCATCAAACGCATCTACGATCGAAAAATTGGAACTGTAAGACTTTTTTGAGCCAATCGTAATCGACGTTAAGCAGTGCAGTGCAGAGCGTGCATCATACACATCGTGCATGGATTCGTGAAGGACGATAAATAGTCATAAGCTTGTAAAGTAATCTAGAGGTATTAATAAAGTAAACTTAAGGTGGCATAAGCTGTTGTAGAGCCTTGATTAAAAAAGTACTTCTACAAATACATGGCTGCAATATTTTACTATTAGACTTGTTCTAGTCCTCTGGTTATTTGAACTGTACATATGTATGTGACATACTCTAAGTCCTAAACTGTAGTGAGCTATCATGACCACCACAGTACCAGCAGGTGACTGGCGATTTGAAAGCCAATTGTAAAAAATTCAAACAACTGTGTGACAGCTATGGAATTATCACAAATATTGTGGAAACACCAGATAGAATTAGGGTTGCAACGTTTATTACTACCATTGGCAGAGCCCACCATTACTATCCACAATAATCTGCCCTACAAATCAGAGGAAGTCAAACAATAAATTGAGATTATTTTGAAGCTCTGGGAAGAGTGCTGTAAAGATAAAACCAACATCATCTATGAACAACTGTGTACAAGGGGATGAGCGTTTTGACAGAAATCTCGTGAAAGTGATTTTGGCAATTTGAAAGATGATTTCATCAGAGACCGCATAATCTGTGGAATATCTGATAACACTCTGCATAAGAGGCTGTTACAAGAATCAAGCCAAACACTAGATAAATGTATGATGCTCTATAAAGCTGCAGAGGCTACAGCGGCGCAAATGAAATCTATGAAGCCCACTAAAACAGATTTAGACTCTGAAGATATCAAAGCTGTCAGACAGAAACCTCGACCCGCAAAGAAAGAATTCACAGACAGAGCAAAAGACATGAGCTGTCAAAAACTAAATGCCCAGCATATGGAAAGAACCTGTACAAGTTGCGGCAAACAAAATCACTTTTCTCTAAAGTGTAGGCAGAATGGATCAAGGCAGAAGTCTACACGTAATCATAACTATAAGGGCAAGTCAAAGGTTCATGCACTATATGAAGACAGTGATGATTCTGATTCTGAAGTCATGAATGTAAAGATGCTTGGTAAAGTTGATCGCGCAATCAAGGACAAAGCTTACAGAAAGTATCCTAACGAGATTATGACTACCTTTTCCATTAAAGGTCAAATGGTAAAAATGCAAATAGATTGTGGGGGCACATTCAATGTGCGACCTCTTAGATATTTACCAAAAGGTTTAAGAGTAAAATAATCTAAGACAACACTGTCACTATATGATAACCAGCAACCATTCCAGTGGTAGGAACTTGTAATGTGCCACTGGAAAATACAAAGAACAAGCAAAAGTATGTTGTGCCCTTTGTGATCATTGAGGGCCAAAGTGCACCACTGACTGGCTCACGCACTGCTCAACAGTTACAACAGATATAAGAGCATCAGAATATCGCGGTGATAATGAACCGCGCGAATCGCAAACTACGAACAAGGCAAACATCTCGCTAGTGTCAAAAACTGATGTCAATAATGCATATCCGGATGTATTTAAGGAACTTGGACACATGCCAGGGACAGTTCACCTTGAACTTAATGAATCAGCAACACCAGCTGTAATGCCACCCAGACGGGTGCCAATACCGATCAAACAAACACTGAAAGAGGAACTCGATCGTTGGAATCATCATGAAAGTTGTTGAACCGACGGACTGGGTATCCAGTCTAGTGACTGTACAAAAGTCAATTGGAAAGATACGAATAAGTATCGACCCTCAACATCTGAACAATGCCCTCAAATGCAGACAATATCAACTTCCTATGATCGATGACATCTTGCCACATATGTCAAATATAAAGATCTTCACTAAAGCAGACTGCAAGGAGGGTTTCTTGCAATGTAAACTAGACACAGAGTCCTCCTACCTCACAATTTTCCAGACTCCATGGGGACGATATCAATATAATAAAAATGTTAGGGTTGTTCAAAGGGGAGGTGGGGTTGCTATTTTTATCAGTGAGAATCTAACAGCTAAAGAGAGGCTTGATGTTGCCTCATCAGGCTCAATTGAAGCTATCTGGGTTCAAGTGGACCAAGCTCAAAGGCAGGGATTAATTATTGGAAATTGTTATAGGCACCTGGGTCAAACACTTGAACATGATGAGTTATTATGGAACGAGATCACTGATGTTTTTTATATAAAATGCCACCTTTGTCTGGTGAGTGGCATTCAGTGGCACGATGACTTACCTGCTGTTGTGGTGGGAAGTGCAGCTGAAAAATGTATTGAAAATATACAGGACTGTTTCCTGACTCAACATGTGAATGAAGTAACTAGGGAAAATCATATATTGGCCCTGGTGTTTAGTAGTGAGCCTGACCTCATATCAGGCCTCCATGTGGGGGAACAACTGGGCAACAGTGATCACAACATTATACGATTCCAACTAGCTAGTAAAACTAAAGGTGTTGAGAATCTGCAACTTGTACCGGTTTTCAGAAAGGTAAACTTCTCCAAAATGGCAGATGATTTGGAACAGGTAAATTGGCTAACCTTACTCGGTGGTGATGTGACCAATGTTGAATATAAATGGAAAGTTCTTAAGAATTAGATTAAAAATGTGGTGAACAAATGTGTACCCAAAATCAAAAGAAGGAAATGTGGTAAGAAAAGGCCAAGGTGGCTGACTGGGTATGTACAAAGACAAATAAGATGTAAACAGAAATGTTTCCATAAATTAAAGATATTTAACACTCAAATAAATAGGGTTGAATACAAAGAACAACTAAAGAAAACTAAGGCTGCTATGAGAACAGCAAAAGGACTAATGGACAAAAGGATTGTAGACAACTGTGGCAGTAATGGAAAGAGCTTTTTAGTTATGTGAAGAGTCAGAGAACTATCAAAGACTGTATTGGGCCATTGAAGGGTGTTCAAGGACAGGTTACAAATGACTCACTGAGTATGGCAGAAATATTAAATGAGTACTTTGCCTCAGTATTCACCCTTGAAGATGATGCTTAAATATTAGAAGTTCATGATACTAGTTTTACTACTAGTAACATTAACATAGGTAAGCATATTGTTTCAGAAATAATTAAGAACTTAAAAATAGATAGAGCAGCAGTGCCCAACAGTATCCACCCAAGAACATAAGAACATAATAATTAGGAACAGGAGTAGGCCATCTAGCCCCTCGAGCCTGCTCCGCCATTCAACAAGATCATGGCTGATCTGGCCGTGGACTCAGCTCCACTTACCCGCCCGCTCTCCGTAACCCTTAATTCCCTTATTGATTAAAAATCTATCTATCTGTGATTTGAATACATTCAATGAGCTAGCCTCAACTGCTTCCCTGGGCAGAGAATTCCACAGATTCACAACCCTCTGGGAGAAGAAATTCCTTCTCAACTCGGTTTTAAATTGGCTCCCCTGTATTTTGAGGCTTTGCCCCCTAATTCTAGTCTCCCCGACCAGTGGAAACAACCTCTCTGCCTCTATCTTGTCTATCCCTTTCATTATTTTAAATGTTTCTATAAGATCACCCCTCATCCTTCTGAACTCCAATGAGTAAACACCCAGTCTACTCAATCTATCATCATAAGGTAACCCCCTCATCTCCAGAATCAGCCTAGTGAATCGTCTATGTACCCCCTCCAAAGCTAGTATATCCTTCCTTAAGTAAGGTGACCAAAACTGCACGCAGTACTCCAGGTGCGGCCTCACCAATACCCTGTACAGTTGCAGCAGGACCTCCCTGCTTTTGTACTCCATCCCTCTCGCAATGAAGGCCAACATTCCATTCGCTTTCCTGATTAACTGCTGCACCTGCAAACTAACCTTTTGGGATTCATGCACAAGGACCCCCAGGTCCCTCTGCACCGCAGCAGGTTGTAATTTCTCCCCATTCAAATAATATTCCCTTTTACTGTTTTTTTTTCCAAGGTGGATGACCTCACATTTTCCGACATTGTATTCCATCTGCCAAACCTTAGCCCATTTGCTTAACCTACCTAAATCTCTTTGCAGCCTCTCTGTGTCCTCTACACAACCTGCTTTCCCACTAATCTTTGTGCCATCTGCAAATTTTGTTACACTACACTCTGTCCCCTCTTCCAGGTCATCTATGTATATTGTAAACAGTTGTGGTCCCAGCACCGATCCCTGTGGCATACCACTAACCACCGATTTCCAACCCGAAAAGGACCCATTTATCCCGACTCAAGGGTCCTCCAGAAAATGGGACATGTGCTGTGCAAGCCCCTGGCCTGCATTTTTAATAGCTCACTGCACTCTGGAATAGTTCCTACAGATCGGAAGGAGGCTAATGTAGATCCCATTTTTTAAAAAGGTGACAAGGCACACCCAGGTAACTATAGGCCCATCAGTTTAACATCAATAATAGGGAAGGTGCTTGAAAGAATCATAAGGGATGCAGTACATGAATACTTGGATAGAGTGGGACATATTCGGGACACCCAACATGGCTTCTTAAAAAAGAAGTCCTGTGTCACAAATCTAATTGTATTTTTTGAAAAAGTTACAAAGTTGATGGATGAGAGAAGTCCAGTAAACATTGTCTACTTAGATTTCCAAAAAGCTTTTGACAAGGTACCGCACAAGAGGCTTCTCTATAAGGTCGGAGCCTCTGGTATTAGTGGAAATATATTCAGCTGGATACAGAACTGGCTGGTAGGAAGCAGACAAAGGGTAGTTATAGAGGATTTGGATCTGTTTGGAGACCGATCACCAGTGGTGTCCCATAGGGATCAGTGTCGGAACCGTTGCTTTTTACTATTTTTATTAGTGATCGGGATTCAGGGGTTGGCGGCACAATTTGCAAATTTGCAGATGATCCCAAGAACTGTGCGAGTGCTAGAGCTGTAGAAGAGGCTCATTTGATTCAGGCAGATCTTAATGTGTTGGGAGACTGGGCGCATGACTGGAAAATGATGCATAACTTAGATAAGTGCAGTGTTATGCATGTGGGCAGGGCAAATGCTCAACATTCATACACCTTCCAGGGAAAGGCAATAAAAATGGTGGAGATGGAAAGAGATTTGGACATTCTCGTGCATACATCCTTAAAGGTGCAGGAACAATGCCGTGCAGCAATAGCTAGAGCAAATAGGGTGTTGGGGTGTATCCATAGGACAATTGAGTATTCGGCGAGGCATACTGTTTTGTCCTCGTATAAGATCTTAGTTAGGCTGCACTTGGAATACTGTGCCCAGTTTTGGTCTCCTCAAATGGTGGGTGATATTGAGGCTCTGGAAATGGTGCAGAAGAGGGCCACGTGACTAGGAAGTCTAAAGCATCTTAGTTATCAAGATAGGTTAAAAGAGTTGGGATTCTACCTTAGAGCAGCATAGGGGGGATATGATTGAGGTTTATAAGATAATGAAGGGAATAGACAGTGTTTCAGCTGACCATTTATTTCAACTAAATAGGTTAGGCAGGACCAAGGCACACATTTAAGTTGTATAAGGCTAGATCTAGATTCGATGTCAGGAGATGGTTCTTTTCATAGAGAATAATACACCTCTGGAACAAGTTGCCCTCTCATGTGGTGGATGCAGATTCACTAAACTCCTTCAAGCAAAAGCTGGATTTGTTTCTGGCTGTGGCGGGGATTAACTCTTATAGAAGTTAGGTATTGCAGGGAATTTAATGGCCAGAGTGATCTCCTGGATTAGCTTCGATCACCTAGATGGGTCGGAGAGGAATTTCCCAGATTATTATTGGCCTGCATTTCTAATCTGTTTTTTTGCCTCTCCCAGGAGATCACATGTGCAAAGGATTTCAGGTAGGGTGGAGTGTATAAGTTGGGATACACAAGGTATCGCAATTGCCTGGGACAGGTTTGATGGACCAGATCGTCTTTACCTGTCCATCATTGTTCGTATGTTCATAATAGAATGCCATTTGGCACAGTCCTGCCCGGAAATCTTCCAGCAGAAACTAGACCAGAACCTTGAGGGTCTAGATGGAGTTTACAAGATTGCAGTCGATATCTTGATCACTCGATGCGGTGAAACATTTAAAGAGGCCAATCACGATCATGACGCAAACTTACACAAATTCAGGCAGAGATGCAGAGAGCGAAACATCAAACTAAACTTTGATAAGTTCGAATACAAGAATTCCCAAGTCAAATATATGGAACACATACTGTCTAGTGATGGACTCAAAGCCGACCCAAGCAAAGCAGTCGCAATTAACGAAATGCAGAAACTGCAGGATGTCGCAGGTGTATAACGATTTGTCAGCATGACAAAGTACCTTGCAAAATTCTAGCCAGACCTTTCAGACCTCAAAGAGTCTCTGCGACAGCTTACTCATAAAGACATGGTCTGGAAATGGACTGAAGAACAAGACAAAGCGTTTAAAGCTATCAAATAATGCTGCTCAAGTACTTTAACTCCAAACTTGCAACTGAAGGTCAAGGAGATGCTTCGAGCATGGGTTTTGGGTTCGTCCTTCTGCAACAGGGACAACCAATTGCATACGCGAGCCGAGCGCTCACTCTAGCAGAAACACGATACTCTCAAATCGAAAAGGAGCTGCTTGCTCAAGTCTTCGGAATGGAACAAAACCATCAATATGTATACGGTCACAAGATCACGCTATGGACAGATCATAAGCCTTTGGTTGCCATATGACGTAAGCTGTTATCAGCAGCACCCAAGCAGCTACAACGTCTGCTCATTCGGCTCAACCAATATGATGTTGAAATAAAGTATCAACCAGGAAAATAAATGTACCCAGCAAACACCCTTTCACGCGCATATTCGAAAACATGGAGAGATCACCAATTCAAATTGCAGTGGAATGCATCCAGATGATGGACTTTCTCCCACTCTCCAAACAAGGACTGACTAACATACAACGTGCAATGGCAAGCGACTTCGCACGACAACTGGTCATACAATAGATCACAATGGGATGGTCAGAAACGACACATGAATGCTGTTAAGTCCTGACTCTAATGTACTGACTCACACGAGACACATGCTGAAGTCAAGGTCACTCAGGACCTGCACCTTTAATTCCAGCTCTCCAGTGCTGCACTTGCCTGAGACCACTCTTTATGTACCTCAGTGGGACAGGTATGGAGTGTTTCCTGCAAGTGCACCCCTGGTGGTAAGGTATGCTTATTGTTACAGGTCATATCCAGTTACAGTCATGTATAGCATGGTAAGATACAGCTATAAACAGTAATGTGAGATACATGACATCACCCTCCCCTAAGGTCTTATTGCCTTTATAGATTCAGTCTCTCAGGTGGTCTGCGCTCTCGCGTGGAGCGTCTTAGTTGTGGCTCAGTTGTTTGCCTTGGTGTCTGTTTTTCGTTCGGTGTGATTGCTGGTATCTCACCTGGGCTGTCTGTTTCGTTCAGTATGATTGCTGGTATCGCGCCTGGGCTGCCCTTTCCTCAGGTTATTCCACCTGTCTGTCCACCAGGTGTGGTGTGAGTTCCACATCGTAGTCTGCCTCTGGTTCTTCAGTGTTATCAGTGAATCTACTTTTTACTTGGTCGACATGCCTCCGGAAGTTTTGGCCATTGTCCATTTATACAACCAGTAGCCTGTTTCCCTCTTTGTCTGTTACTGACCCTGCAAGCCATTTGGGACCCAAGCCATAGTTTAGCACAAACACTTTGTCCCCTACCTCATTCCACCTCCCACTCGAATTTCGGTCATGGTACTCAGTTAGCTTTTGACGCTTAGTCTCAACAATTTCATGCATGTCTGGGAGGATTAACGAGAACCTGGTCTTTAAGGTTTGTTTCATCAATAGTTGCGCTGGGGGAACCCCAGTCAACGAATGCGGACGAGATCTGTATGCCAGCAGCAGTCGCGGCAGGCGGCTCTGCAGTGTGGGACCTTGGATTCTGAGCATGCCTTGTTTAATGATCTGCACTGCTCGCTCTGCCTGGCCATTGGAGGCTGGCTTGAAAGGTGCCATCTTAACGTGATTTATACCGTGGTCAACTATAAAATCGTGAAATTCTACGCTGGTGAAGCACAGACCATTATCACTGATCAATATGTCCAAATACCGTGCGTTGCAAACATGGTTCTAAGGCTCTCCACAGTGGTGGAGGTGGTGCTCGAGTTTAAAATGGTGCACTCGATCCATTTTGAAAATGCATCAACGACTACAAGGAACATTTTGCCCATGAATGGGTCCGCATAGTCTACATGCACCCGCGACCACGGTTTGGTGGACCAGGGCCAGGGGCTTAGGGGGGCCTTCCTGGGGGCATTACTGAGTTGGGCACAAATGGTGCACCGACGGATGCAGAGCTCCAAGTCCGCGTCAATGCCAGGCCACCAGACATGAGATCTGGCTATGGCCTTCATAAGGACGATCCTTGGGTGCTCGCGATGGAGCTCCCGGACAAACGCCTCCCTGCCTCGTAAGGGCATAACTACTCAGCTGCCCCACATCAGGCAGTCTGCTTGTAGTGAGAGTTCATGCATGCGCCTATGGAAGGGTTTGACCTCCTCGGGGCAGGCATCGCGAGCCTCTGCCAAGTTACTGGTTAAACCGCATCTTTTAACTAGAGATAACGTGGGTCCGCTAGTCGTCCAGGCTCTGATTTGGTGAGCCGTCATGGGCGAACCTGTGGATTCAAAGGCATTGATTGCCATGACCATCTCACAGTTCTGTTCATCGGACCCTTCTGTGGTCGCCAGGGGTAGCCTGCTAAGCACGTCGGCACAGTTGTCTGTGCCTGGTCTGTGCCTTATCGTGTAGTCGTAAGCCGCCAGCATGAGTGCCCACCTCTGAATGCGCGCCGAGGCGTTGGCGTTGATTGCCTTGCACTCGGATAGTAGGGACGTGAGGGGTTTGTGGTCGGTTTCTAATGCAAACTTGGCTCCGAAAAGGTATTGGTGCATCTTTTGGACACCATACACGCACGCGCGCGCCTCTTTCTCAACCATACCGTACCTGTGCTCCGCCCGCGAAAGTGACCTGGAGGCATAAGCAACGGGTTGCAATTTACCCGCATCATTGACATGCTGTAAAACACACCCGACCCCATACGCTGACGCATCACACGTAAGGACTAACTTTTTACCTGGGTCAAAAAAGGCTAAAACACTGTTGGAACATAGAAGGTTGCGTGCTTTATTGAAGGCGCGTTCTTGGGCATCCCCCCAAAACCAATCGCACCCCTTTCTGAGTAGCACATGGAGAGGCTCCAGCAGCATGCTCAAGTTCTGCATAAAGTTCCCAAAATAATTGAGTAGCCCGAGAAAGGCGCGCAGTTCCGAGACATTCCGGGGCCTGGGTGCCAGGCGAATCGCTTCGGTTTTGGATTCGGTTGGGCGGATTCCATCAGCGGCAATCCTTCTGCCCAAAAATTCAACCTCAGGCGCGAGAAACAGACACTTGGATTTCTTAACTCTTAGGCCTACCCAATCCAATCGACATAGTACTTCCTCAAGATTGCGGAGATGAGAGTCGGTGTCCTTATGATGATAGATTGAGTAGACTGGGTCTTTACTCGTTGGAGTTCAGAAGGATGAGGGGTGATCTTATAGAAACATTTAACATAATGAAAGGGATAGACAAGATAGAGGCAGAGAGGTTGTTTCCACTGGTCGGGGAGACTAGAACTAGGGGGCACAGCCTCAAAATACGGGGGAACCAATTTAAAACCGAGTTGAGAAGGAATTTCTTCTCCCAGAGGGTTGTGAATCTGTGGAATTCTCTGCCCAAGGAAGCAGTTGAGGCTAGCTCATTGAATGTATTCAAATCACAGATAGATAGATTTTTAACCAATAAGGGAATTAAGGGTTATGGGGAGCGGGCGGGTAAGTGGAGCTGAGTCCACGGCCAGATCAGCCATGATCTTGTTGAATGGCGGAGCAGGCTCGAGGGGCTAGATGGCCCACTCCTGTTCCTAATTCTTATGTTCTTATGTTCTTATGTCCCTGCCCGTGATGAGTATGTCATCTTGAAACACAATCGTCCCCGGATGGACTTGAGCAGACTTTCCATGTTGCACTGGAATATAGCAGCTGCCGACCTGATGCCGAATGGGCATCGATTGTACACAAAAAGGACTCAATGTGTGTTGATGGTGGTGAGTAGCTGAGACTCTTTGGTCAGTTCTTGCGTCATATACGCAGATGTGAGGTCAAGTTTCGAGAAAAGTTTTCCTCCAGCCAACGTGGCAAAGAGGTGCTCCGCTCTGGGCAGCAGGTATTGGTCCTGTAGGGAGACGCTGTTTATGGTAGACTTGTAGTCCACACAGATTCGCACCGATCCATCAGGCTTCATGACGGGGACGATGAGGCTTGCCCAGTCGCTGAATTCCATGGGAGAAATTATGCCTTCCCGCAGAAGCTGGTCCAGTTCGTTTTCAATCTTTTCCCTCATCACATAATGCACAACTCTAGCCTTGTGATGGACCGGTCTGGCATTCTGTGTGATGTAGATTCTAACTTTAGCCCCTTTGAAGGCGCCCACACCTGGCTGAAAGAGATGTTCAAAACGGCTTAGAACTGTTGAGCAGGAGATCCGTTCCTCTGATGACATGGCGTGAACATCATCCCATTTCCAATTAAGTTCTGCTAGCCAGCTTCTCCCCAACAGGGCTGGGAGATCCCTGGGGACAATCCAATGGAAAGTTGGTGCACCATCCCTTTGTATGTGACTGAGAGCATGGTGCTGCCAAGGACTGGGACGATTTCTTTAGTATAGGTCCTTAGTTTGGTGTCGATCTTTGTGAGTTTTGGTCTGTTGCTTTTGTGCGGCCACAGCTGTTCAAATTGTTGAACGCTCATGAGGGATTGACTGGCCCCCGTGTCCAGTTCCATGTTGACGGGTATCCCATTGAGTAGAACCTTCATCATAATTGGAGGCGTCTTGGTGTAAGAACAGTGGACATTGATCATGTTAACCCGCTGTACCTCGGTGTTCTGTGCACTGTTCCAAATGTCTTCTGGTCCGCTTTCCGACCCTTCCGATTCGTATACCAGCCGAGCTGCTGTTTTTCTGCACATGCGAGCCAGATGCCTGGTGTAGTTGCAGTTTCTGCAAACGACATGCTGAAATCGACACACCCTGGTTGAGTGCCTTCCCCCACATCTCCAACACAGACCGTTTCCATTGTTTCAGAAGGATGAGCTGCATCTGGCTGATCTCCCTTGAGCTTCTCTCAATCTGTTGTTGATTGCTCGCATTGTGGGTTGGTGAGGTGTGATCGGCCATTCATGTGGCCCTTGATTTTGATGGCTTCTGGTGTCACTGTCTGCTGTTGAAGGCCTGCTCTCCTGCCTTTGTCTGTGTGTGGGGGTAGCGGTTTGTTTCACAATGTGAACCCCTTGTTCCGATGCCTCGTTGGTTGTCGTACCCGAAGTATAGATCAGCCTTGTTTCTTCTTCGCCTGCCAAGAACGTCTGTACGACCAGTGCTGCTGCCTCTAGAGTCAAGTTCTTAGCCTCTATAAGTTTTCAGAATATGCCTGCATGGCCTTTCCTTCAATAAAAAAGTCTTTCAATACTTCTCTCCTTAGTTCATCGGGGAACTCACATGAACTAGCCAGCCTCCGAAGTTCCGCCATGAAGTCGAGTATTCTTTGGCCCACACAGCGTCTGTAGTTGTAGAAACTGTGTCTGGCCATGTGTAGGCTGCTCGCTGGCTTCAGGTGGTTTCTCACCAGTGTGCTCAACTCCTCAAACGACTTGCTTGCTGGTTTCTTGGGTGCCAGCAGGTCTTTCATTAAAGCGTATGTTTTCGAGCCACAGCTGGTCAAGAGATGGGCTCTTCTCTTGTCTGCCTTATCGTCGTCCAGCCAGTCTTTGGTCACAAAGCTTTGATGGAGCCTTTCTATAAAGTCCTCCCAATTGTCTCCAGCATTGTATTTCTCATCTGAGCTATTGGTAGCCATTCTGTGGATTCTGTGATCCCGTAACTCGTCGCCACTGTTAAGTCCTGACTCTAATGTACTGACTGACACGAGACACATGCTGAAGTCAAGGTCACTCAGGACCTGCACCTTTAATTCCAGCTCTCCAGTCTGAGACCTCCCTTTACATACCACAGTGGGACAGGTATGGAGTGTCTCCTGCAAGCGCACCCCTGGTGGTAAGGTACGCTTATTGTTACAGGTCATATCCAGTTTCAGTCATGTATAGCATGGTAAGATACAGTTATATACAGTAATGTGAGATACATGACAAATGCCCACCTGAAATGCATGCATAGTTCAAAGTTCGTGATGAACTCACAACACAGGAGGGCATAGTCTTCAAAGGCTATCGCTGTGTCATACCAAAAACCCTGCGATCTGACATTTGTCAGCGACTTCATGCTGCTCACGCTCTTCGACATGCCAGAGAATCTGTTTACTGGCCAGGACTGAACAGTGACATAAAAGACTTTGGGTTAGAATTTGCCCAAATAAAGATATTACCGTTTTTTGACATTATTCGCTATTAACGACTTTTTTTTGCCAAAATAACGCCAAAAAATAAACATGTAAAATTTGCCAAAAGTTTTGTGATGTTTGGCAAAACATTAAAAAAGCGGCATTTTTAATAACAAAAATGAACATTTCCGTCCTAAAAAATGCTTGTTTTGCGCATGCGAGAAAAAAAAATTGCTCGTTTTTCACGTGACGGGTGCACCCACGTATGCGCAGTACACAGCCATTTATAAAGGGGATTCAAAGTTCCAGGAGAGTTCTCCATACTCCAACACAAGTGCTGCAAGAACAAAAATGCAGGATGATTTGGGAAGGAAGAGGGCGAGGAAGTTTACCCAGGACACAAATGAGGCCCTGGTAGGCGCTGTAGAGAGAAGATGGGGCCAGATTGGAAAGAAAGGTAAAGGGAAACTGCGCCCAACTACAATGTGTGGAAATGTGTGGCCGAGCCTGCTTCCTCTGTGGACTCTATCAGGAGGACCCATCACCAGTGCAGCAAGAGGTGGCAGGGAAAGTAATATTTTTATTTATGCACTCCAATTACTTAAATTATAAATGTGATGCATCTTGGTATCGCTTGGCTTCTGATCGTCACACATTATAAAGATTGCTTTTTATATGCACTGCACTTCAATGTTTTTGTGATGAACAATGTGCAAGTAAAGGGACATTAAACAGATCATTTAATTAAATGCACAGTATGATATCAGTGCTTTGATGACTATCTGTGTGTGCCACAAGAGCAGAAAGCCCCTCTCTTAAGAATTTCTATTGCCATCTTTGCAGAAAAAGTTGTCCCATAACCGGCAAAAGCAGTGGAAAACTGGTTGTGGTCTGGCAACACTGGTCCCATTCAATCATCTGGAAAGTTGTGTGGCAGGTCTGATTGGTGCGTCGCAGAGATCGACTACCCATGCGGATGCTGAGCCCGCGTTCGAGAGTGACAGTAAGTCCTGCATAACTCACAGTCTGGGTTCGGTATATGTTATCATCATCATCATAGGCTGTCCCTTGGAATCGAGGAAGACTGGCTTCCAGTCCTGAAATGAGTTCTTTGGCTGAACAGTCCAATACGAGAGCCACAGACTCTGTCACAGGTGGGACAGATAGCCATTGAGGGAAGGGTGGGTGGGACTGGTTTGCCGCATGCTCTTTCCGCTGCCTGCGCTTGATTTCTGCACGCTCTTGACGTTGAGACTCGAGGTGCTCAGCACCCTCCCGGATGCACGTTCTCCACTTAGGTTGGTCTTTGGCCAGGGACTCCCAGGTGTACAGTGTGGGCTAGGCTTTAGTTCATGCGATGTTCTGTCTGTTGGCTAGGCTTCGGTTTATGTGATGTGCTGTCATTTGTCGAGGTGCTTCAAATGAGCTTGCGCTCTGTGAGCCGACTCATGTTACTGTGCTCCCTCACCTGCTGCTAACCATTCATTGTTATTTTATATTTTGCAGATGATTCAGAAACATTCAATAATGGAGAAGACCTCGCCAGCTCGCTAGAAGAGGCATTGGAGGACACCGACCTCAGCCATACTGATGAACCTCCACAGGAGGAGGAGGAACAAATGGGTACGGTGGTGGGGGGCGGGGTGTTGTTGTTGAGTGTGCAGCCACAAAGGGCTTCATCTGCAGCCAGCAGTACGCTGGCTTCATCTGCAGCCGGGGGTGGGGTTGGGCGGGATCCCGGACATTCCCTGGTTACACAACATCCGAGGTCGCAGGTCCCAGTGGGTTGCACCAAAGCTCACCCAGGGCAGCAGCAAGCCGTCTGCCATCTGTGCAGATGCTGCGTCGGCATGACCACTCTGCCAAAATACAGGCTGAACGAGAAGTAGTAGATTTGATGGGAATGACTGGGGAGAGTGTCCAGCTCACCAAATCACTCCTCGAGGCCATGGGTGGGATCTCAGGAAGCATCGCAGCACTATCTGCTGACATTAGGGAGGGCATGTCGGGAAGCATTGCAATACTAATTGCAGAGATTAGGGAGGGCATGTCGCAGATAGTAGCTGCAACGCACAACAACACCAAAGCTATCAATGCCCAGCGGCAATTGACGGTTTTGACTGATGCCACTCCAATCCCCAGACCAACCTTACCAATCAGTATTCAGGCTGAGCAACAAGATAAACACTCCAAAGCCGGGACTTCCACAGCCCCAGCTTTTCGAGGGCTTCCATTGCCATTCCCTTTGTCTGTCCCCCAACAGGCACAGCGTCCTTCCTGTAATATTAATAAAAAACAGCTTGGAGTCACCAGGGCTCGGGGTAAACCTGCGGTTACGGGCAAGACTAATGCCAAGGGCAAGGGGGGCGGGGCAGGGGGTGGGGGGATTAAATTTGGTGGGGGCGAGGTGGCTGCAGCTGAACTTTGTTTGCTGCTGAGGTTGTTGTTTTGCTGTTCTTTTGTTCTTCTTTTGTTGTTGTTGTGGTTGTTTGTTTTATTGTTATATAAGTGACATTAATTTAAAAGTTTAATATAATACCAATTTTTTTTATTAAGTTAACAAAGTTGCTTTTAAGTACAAGTGTACAAATGTTTAATAAATTTCAAATTATGTTTTCAACTAAACCAAACTTATGCAATGTCTCATTCGCAGAATAACAAGGGGGAATAGTCAACATGGTGGATACAGTGGGCAGTCAATGATGAAACAGCCATTCAGCCACTATGCAAAGTGCTGAAGTATCAGCTGCTGACGCAAGGCTCTTGCAATGGCAAAAGGTCCACGAGACTTCCTCCCCTGTCGTCCTGGGGATGGCATGGGTTCCTCATCCTCCTCCTCCTCTTCCTCATCCTCCTCCCCTCTCTCGGCTGAGGTGGTTCTGCAATTCCCATTGGCAAATCCTGTCCCCTCATGATGGCTAATTTGTGTAGCATGCAGCATACCACAGTGAACTCAGCGACCTGCTCATGGGAGTACTGCAGGGAGCCTCCTGAGTGGGCCAGGCATTGGAAGCGCTGCTTTAGCATTCCAATTGTCTTCTTGATGATGTTGCATGTGGCTTTGTGGCTGGTATTTTAGCGATGCTCGGCTTCTGTCTGAGGGTGGCAGAGGAGGGTCATGAGCCAGGTGGCGAGCCTGAAACCTTTGTCCCCCAGCATCCAGCTCTGGCCTTCTGGCTGACGCTCAAACGGCTGTGAGACACTGCTCTCACGCAAGATGAAAGCATCATGGATGCTCCCTGGAAATGTTGCATGATACGCTGGGTTGGATCGCAGACGATCTGTACGTTCAGCGAGTGGAATCCCTTTCGGTTTTGGTGAACCTCCGGATCCTCAAAAGGTGCTCGCAGGGTGATGTGCGTACAGTCAATGGCAGCCTGTACCTTGGGGAAGCCAGCAAATCGAGCAAAGAGTATAGCCCTCTCATTCTGTGCCTCCCTGATCATTGGGAAGTTGATGAAGTCCTTCCTGCATGCAAACAGTGCTGCAGTCACCTGGTGAATGCAGCGATGTGCAGCGTACTGCAAGATGGAGCATATGTCTCGTGCTGATGCCTGAAAGGAGCCGGAGGCATAGAAAGCAAGTGTTGCAGTCACCTGCACCTCGACGGGCAGTGCAGTCCTGATCCCGCTTGTAGGCTGTATGTCTGCCTTCATAAACTGGCATATCTCTGTGACCACCTCTTTTTGAAAGCACATCCTTCGAATGCAGGAAAAGCTGGAATGACCATTGCAGGGTCGTGAGAGTAAGTAATATTTTTATTGATGCACTCCTTGATTAATTAAATTGTAAATATGACACATGTTGCCACATGTTGAGCAGCCAGCTGATACAGCTGCAGGGAGAGAAGGCAAAAAAGAAGTAAAAAGAAATCCATGGGTGACGTCACAACCAATGGGGTATTTGGTGAGTAGTTTTTCTTCTTTTCCTTTTCCTTTATCAGCAAGAAACCTTTGGCATTGTTGCCAAATTAAATGAATTAAGGGTTAAGTCGTGGCAGGAGAGCCCAGACCCATGTCATGCTCCTCCTGTGCTATGTGGGAAGATAGGGAAACTACCAGTGTCCCTGATAACTATATGTGCGGGAAGTGTATCCAGCTGCAGCACCTGACAGATTGCATTGCGGCAATGGAGCTGTGCATGGATTCACTTTGGAGCATCCGCGATGCTGAGGATGTCATGAATAACATGTTTAGTGAGTTGGTCACACCGCAGGTAAAGGTTACTCAGGTAAATAGGGAATGGGTGACCATCAGGAAGAGCAGTGGAAGGAAGGTAGTGCAGGGGTCCCCTGCAGTCATTCCCCTCCAAAAAAAATACACCACCTTGTGTACTGTTGGGGGGGATGACGCACCAGGGGAGGGCAGCATCAGCCAAGTTCATAGCACCATGGGTGACTCTGCTGCACAGGAGGGCAGGAAAAAGAGTGGGAGAGCTATAGTGGTAGGGGAATCAATCGTAAAGAGATAGATGTTTCTGCGGCTGCAATCGAGACTCCAGGATGGTATGTTACCACCCTGGTGCAAAGGTCAAGGATGTATCGGAGCGGCTGCAGGACATTTTGGAGGGGGAGCGTGAACAGCCAGTTGTCGTGGTGCATATAGGTACCAACGATATAGGTAAAAAACAGGATGAGGTCCTACAAGCTGAATTTAGGGAGCTAGGAGTTAAATTAAAAAGTAGGCCCTCAAAGGTAGTAATCTCAGGACTGCTACCAGTGCCACATGCTAGTCAGAGTCGGAATTGCAAGATAGCTCAGATGAATAAGTGGCTTGAGGAGTGGTGCAGAAGGGAGGGATTCAAATTCCTGGGACATTGGAACCGGTTCTGGGGGAGGTGAGACCAGTACAAACTGGACAGTCTGCACCTGGGCAGGACTGGAACCAATGTCCTAGGGGGAGTGTTTGCTAGTGCTGTTGGGGAGGGGTTAAACTAATATGGCAGGGGAATGGGAACCTATGCAGGGAGACAGAGAAAAGTAGAATGGGGGCAGAAGCAAAAGGTAGAAAGAAGAAAAGTAAAAGTGGAAAGCACAGAAACCCAAGGCAAAAATCAAAAAAGGCACATTACAGCAAAATTCTAAAGGGGCAAAGTGTGTTAAAAAGACAAGCCTGAAGGCTCTTTGCCTTAATGCGAGGAGTATTCGTAATAAGGTAGACGAATTAACTGTGCAGGCAGCTATTAACGAATATGATATAATTGGCATTAGGGAGACATGGCTCCACGGTGACCAA